>NC_053491.1:142947943-143265649 GCF_905171775.1 Rana temporaria | reverse complement strand
GTGGTATTTTATTTCTGCCATAATAAAAGAAGCATTCATTGAGAAGAGAAAACAAACTTAAGAAAACGAGCAATTCCAAAACTCACACAGAATGAACATACAGATTGAGATGGTGTATGGCGTTGTGAATTGTTGTTAATAAATCAACTCTTTTATGTCATTTAATAGTAGAATTTCTTTTTCTTTTCAATAGGAGAACAGGAAACAACAAAAGCCCCATCTGTAGAAGGTATTTATGTGCAAAAAAAAGTGTATTTTGGCATTGGACAAGGACAATTAAACTTTCATCAATCTTCTACATTGCCAGGGTCCAATATAACTAAGCAGGGAACAAACTATTTGTTGGAATTTAATACTTTTAGCATTCAAAAGTAAATTAAATGTGCAGTGATGTCATCAACTAGAGCCTATTTGAATATCTTTCAAATGGCACATGTTTAGGATATATTAACCGTACCTAAAGGTAAGACTTACTATAAGCCTACCGTGTAGGTAGAAACTTTAAATTTAAGTTTACTACCACTTTAACATAATTCAGATTTTAAAATTAAAACTCATGTTGGGACTGCACAATCCAGCACATCATCTCTTATGCTATATCAAACTGCAAAAAATACAACATTGTTGATGGGACTTTGAAGGTGCTGCTATCGTTTTCTAACACAAACAAGTATATAAAATCTTTGAACTTTGTATTTTAGTTATGTAAAACTGATCTTTTGAGCCTTTCAAAAACCTTATTTGTAAGCCTCCACAAATAATTGGAGGCTTACAAGTAAAGGCTTGCCAAAATAAGTGTCTCCTTGGAAGATGTCCTTTTTATTCCTGTTCTAGTTATAACTATAAATATGAGCTCATGCCTTACTTTCAATCCAGGGGCAATGGCCACTAGAAAAAATAGAAAAGATAATCGCCATAGTGGTGACGTAGACAATAATATAAACCTGAAAGAGGTTGTAATCCTTTCTAACTCTGAGAAAAATGTAAAAAGAAAAATGGTAATAGATGGAGCTAACTTATGTTAAAATATATTGAGTATTAATAATATACTATAGATAGATAAATCTATAGGCTATCTTCTGTAATTGTTGTGTATTGTATCTACTTTGACTTACTGCATTGAGTTGCCATTTTAAATGAAGAGCTCTGCAATGTACTAGTACATGTAAAGGGCATTAATTTGCATTGGAGACATGTGCACATAACCACAATGCAAAAGCTTGATTCATCCCTAAAACACATTCAGACATAGGGAAAATAGAGCCAATATAAGTTTTTTATTTCTTCACAAAAGTTTTTCAAAAAATGTCCCACAAAAACAATCTTTAGAAAATCTTAACATGGTTCCCTTGTCAAAAAACAGGATTTTGTTGTTCTGTATTTTCAGGCTTTATTCTTATTCTTCTAAAAAAAGTTTTTATTTTTTAAACATTATGGGACTAAAACAAATATTATCTATGTGTTTTCTCTTCTGAATGAATAGTCTTTTAATACAGACACTTTATTCAGCTGAGGAGCATAAGAAAAATATACATGTTTGTAATATGAGGTAAAATGTATGGATTTCAGAGAATACTAAAGGGAATTAGCACTCTTGGTAACATTTATTTGCTAATTCCTTCTAACAACCCCTTCAATTGTTAAATTGTTTTGTTTCTCTTGTTAAAAAATCAATGTCTATTTTCGGTGTTTCCTCAGCTCCTTAGTGACCAAAATGTGGTATTTTATTTCTGCCATAATAAAAGAAGCATTCATTGAGAAGAGAAAACAAACTTAAGAAAACGAGCAATTCCGAAACTCACACAGAATGAACATACAGATTGAGATGGTGTATGGCGTTGTGAATTTTTGTTAATAAATCAACTCTTTTATGTCATTTAATAGTAGAATTTTTTTTCTTTTCAATAGGAGTAAAGGAAACAACAAAAGCCCCATCTGTAGAAGGTATTTATGTGCAAAAAAAAGTGTATTTTGGCATTGGACAAGGACAATTAAACTTTCATCAATATTCTACATGGCCAGGGTCCAATATAACTAAGCAGGGAACAAACTATTTGTTGGAATTTAATACTTTTAGCATTCAAAAGTAAATTAAATGTGCAGTGATGTCATCAACTAGAGCCTATTTGAATATCTTTCAAATGGCACATGTTTAGGATATATTAACCGTACCTAAAGGTAAGACTTACTATAAGCCTACCTGTAGGTAGAAACTTTAAATTTAAGTTTACTACCACTTTAACATAATTCAGATTTTAAAATTAAAACTCATGTTGGGACTGCACAATCCAGCACATCATCTCTTATGCTATATCAAACTGCAAAAAATACAACATTGTTGATGGGACTTTGAAGGTGCTGCTATCGTTTTCTAACACAAACAAGTATATAAAATCTTTGAACTTTGTATTTTAGTTACGTAAAACTGATCTTTTGAGCCTTTCAAAAACCTTATTTGTAAGCCTCCACAAATAATTGGAGGCTTACAAGTAAAGGCTTGCCAAAAATAAGTGTCTCCTTGGAAGATGTCCTTTTTATTCCTGTTCTAGTTATAACTATAAATATGAGCTCATGCCTTACTTTCAATCCAGGGGCAATGGCCACTAGAAAAAATAGAAAAGATAATCGCCATAGTGGTGACGTAGACAATAATATAAACCTGAAAGAGGTTGTAATCCTTTCTAACTCTGAGAAAAATTAAAAAAGAAAAATGGTAATAGATGGAGCTAACTTATGTTAAAATATATTGAGTATTAATAATATACTATAGATAGATAAATCTATAGGCTATCTTCTGTAATTGTTGTGTATTGTATCTACTTTGACTTACTGCATTGAGTTGCCATTTTAAATGAAGAGCTCTGCAATGTACTAGTACATGTAAAGGGCATTAATTTGCATTGGAGACATGTGCACATAACCACAATGCAAAAGCTTGATTCATCTCTAAAACACATTCAGACATAGGGAAAATAGAGCCAATATAATTTTTTATTTCTTCACAAAAGTTTTTCAAAAAATGTCACACAAAAACAATCTTTAGAAAATCTTAACATGGTTCCCTTGTCAAAAAACAGGATTTTGTTGTTCTGTATTTTCAGGCTTTATTCTTATTCTTCTAAAAAAAGTTTTTATTTTTTAAACATTATGGGACTAAAACAAATATTATCTATGTGTTTTCTCTTCTGAATGAATAGTCTTTTAATACAGACACTTTATTCAGCTGAGGAGCATAAGAAAAATATACATGTTTGTAATAAGAGGTAAAATGTATGGATTTCAGAGAATACTAAAGGGAATTAGCACTCTTTGTAACATTTATTTGCTAATTCCTTCTAACAACCCCTTCAATTGTTAAATTGTTTCTCTTGTTAAAAAAGCAATGTCTATTTTCGGTGTTTCCTCAGCTCCATTTAGTGACCAAAATGTGGTATTTTATTTCTGCCATAATAAAAGAAGCATTCATTGAGAAGAGAAAACAAACTTAAGAAAACGAGCAATTCCGAAACTCACACAGAATGAACATACAGATTGAGATGGTGTATGGCGTTGTGAATTGTTGTTAATAAATCAACTCTTTTATGTCATTTAATAGTAGAATTTCTTTTTCTTTTCAATAGGAGAACAGGAAACAACAAAAGCCCCATCTGTAGAAGGTATTTATGTGCAAAAAAAAGTGTATTTTGGCATTGGACAAGGACAATTAAACTTTCATCAATCTTCTACATTGCCAGGGTCCAATATAACTAAGCAGGGAACAAACTATTTGTTGGAATTTAATACTTTTAGCATTCAAAAGTAAATTAAATGTGCAGTGATGTCATCAACTAGAGCCTATTTGAATATCTTTCAAATGGCACATGTTTAGGATATATTAACCGTACCTAAAGGTAAGACTTACTATAAGCCTACGTGTAGGTAGAAACTTTAAATTTAAGTTTACTACCACTTTAACATAATTCAGATTTTAAAATTAAAACTCATGTTGGGACTGCACAATCCAGCACATCATCTCTTATGCTATATCAAACTGCAAAAAATACAACATTGTTGATGGGACTTTGAAGGTGCTGCTATCGTTTTCTAACACAAACAAGTATATAAAATCTTTGAACTTTGTATTTTAGTTACGTAAAACTGATCTTTTGAGCCTTTCAAAAACCTTATTTGTAAGCCTCCACAAATAATTGGAGGCTTACAAGTAAAGGCTTGCCAAAATAAGTGTCTCCTTGGAAGATGTCCTTTTTATTCCTGTTCTAGTTATAACTATAAATATGAGCTCATGCCTTACTTTCAATCCAGGGGCAATGGCCACTAGAAAAAATAGAAAAGATAATCGCCATAGTGGTGACGTAGACAATAATATAAACCTGAAAGAGGTTGTAATCCTTTCTAACTCTGAGAAAAATTTAAAAAGAAAAATGGTAATAGATGGAGCTAACTTATGTTAAAATATATTGAGTATTAATAATATACTATAGATAGATAAATCTATAGGCTATCTTCTGTAATTGTTGTGTATTGTATCTACTTTGACTTACTGCATTGAGGTGCCATTTTAAATGAAGAGCTCTGCAATGTACTAGTACATGTAAAGGGCATTAATTTGCATTGGAGACATGTGCACATAACCACAATGCAAAAGCTTGATTCATCTCTAAAACACATTCAGACATAGGGAAAATAGAGCCAATATAATTTTTTATTTCTTCACAAAAGTTTTTCAAAAAATTTCCCACAAAAACAATCTTTAGAAAATCTTAACATGGTTCCCTTGTCAAAAAACAGGATTTTGTTGTTCTGTATTTTCAGGCTTTATTCTTATTCTTCTAAAAAAAGTTTTTATTTTTTAAACATTATGGGACTAAAACAAATATTATCTATGTGTTTTCTCTTCTGAATGAATAGTCTTTTAATACAGACACTTTATTCAGCTGAGGAGCATAAGAAAAATATACATGTTTGTAATAAAAGGTAAAATGTATGGATTTCAGAGAATACTAAAGGGAATTAGCACTATTGGTAACATTTATTTGCTAATTCCTTCTAACAACCCCTTCAATTGTTAAATTGTTTCTCTTGTTAAAAAAGCAATGTCTATTTTCGGTGTTTCCTCAGCTCCATTTAGTGACCAAAATGTGGTATTTTATTTCTGCCATAATAAAAGAAGCATTCATTGAGAAGAGAAAACAAACTTAAGAAAACGAGCAATTCCGAAACTCACACAGAATGAACATACAGATTGAGATGGTGTATGACGTTGTGAATTTTTGTTAATAAATCAACTCTTTTATGTCATTTAATAGTAGAATTTTTTTTCTTTTCAATAGGAGTAAAGGAAACAACAAAAGCCCCATCTGTAGAAGGTATTTATGTGCAAAAAAAAGTGTATTTTGGCATTGGACAAGGACAATTAAACTTTCATCAATCTTCTACATGGCCAGGGTCCAATATAACTAAGCAGGGAACACACTATTTGTTGGAATTTAATACTTTTAGCATTCAAAAGTAAATTAAATGTGCAGTGATGTCATCAACTAGAGCCTATTTGAATATCTTTCAAATGGCACATGTTTAGGATATATTAACCATACCTAAAGGTAAGACTTACTATAAGCCTACCTGTAGGTAGAAACTTTAAATTTAAGTTTACTACCACTTTAACATAATTCAGATTTTAAAATTAAAACTCATGTTGGGACTGCACAATCCAGCACATCATCTCTTATGCTATATCAAACTGCAAAAAATACAACATTGTTGATGGGACTTTGAAGGTGCTGCTATCGTTTTCTAACACAAACAAGTATATAAAATCTTTGAACTTTGTATTTTAGTTACGTAAAACTGATCTTTTGAGCCTTTCAAAAACCTTATTTGTAAGCCTCCACAAATAATTGGAGGCTTACAAGTAAAGGCTTGCCAAAAATAAGTGTCTCCTTGGAAGATGTCCTTTTTATTCCTGTTCTAGTTATAACTATAAATATGAGCTCATGCCTTACTTTCAATCCAGGGGCAATGGCCACTAGAAAAAATAGAAAAGATCATCGCCATAGTGGTGACGTAGAAAATAATATAAACCTGAAAGAGGTTGTAATCCTTTCTAACTCTGAGAAAAATTAAAAAAGAAAAATGGTAATAGATGGAGCTAACTTATGTTAAAATATATTGAGTATTAATAATATACTATAGATAGATAAATCTATAGGCTATCTTCTGTAATTGTTGTGTATTGTATCTACTTTGACTTACTGCATTGCGGTGCCATTTTAAATGAAGAGCTCTGCAATGTACTAGTACATGTAAAGGGCATTAATTTGCATTGGAGACATTTGCACATAACCACAATGCAAAAGCTTGATTCATCTCTAAAACACATTCAGACATAGGGAAAATAGAGAGAATTTAATTTTTTATTTCTTCACAAAAGTTTTTCAAAAAATGTCCCACAAAAACAATCTTTAGAAAATCTTAACATGGTTCCCTTGTCAAAAAACAGGATTTTGTTGTTCTGTATTTTCAGGCTTTATTCTTATTCTTCTAAAAAAAGTTTTTATTTTTTAAACATTATGGGACTAAAACAAATATTATCTATATGTTTTCTCTTCTGAATGAATAGTCTTTTAATACAGACACTTTATTCAGCTGAGGAGCATAAGAAAAATATACATGTTTGTAATAAGAGGTAAAATGTATGGATTTCAGAGAATACTAAACGGAATTAGCACTCTTGGTAACATTTATTTGCTAATTCCTTCTAACAACCCCTTCAATTGTTAAATTGTTTCTCTTGTTAAAAAAGCAATGTCTATTTTCGGTGTTTCCTCAGCTCCATTTAGTGACCAAAATGTGGTATTTTATTTCTGCCATAATAAAAGAAGCATTCATTGAGAAGAGAAAACAAACTTAAGAAAACGAGCAATTCCGAAACTCACACAGAATGAACATACAGATTGAGATGGTGTATGGCGTTGTGAATTTTTGTTAATAAATCAACTCTTTTATGTCATTTAATAGTAGAATTTTTTTTTCTTTTCAATAGGAGTAAAGGAAACAACAAAAGCCCCATCTGTAGAAGGTATTTTTGTGCAAAAAAAAGTGTATTTTGGCATTGGACAAGGACAATTAAACTTTCATCAATCTTCTACATGGCCAGGGTCCAATATAACTAAGCAGGGAACAAACTATTTGTTGGAATTTAATACTTTTAGCATTCAAAAGTAAATTAAATGTGCAGTGATGTCATCAACTAGAGCCTATTTGAATATCTTTCAAATGGCACATGTTTAGGATATATTAACCGTACCTAAAGGTAAGACTTACTATAAGCCTACGTGTAGGTAGAAACTTTAAATTTAAGTTTACTACCACTTTAACATAATTCAGATTTTAAAATTAAAACTCATGTTGGGACTGCACAATCCTGCACATCATCTCTTATGCTATATCAAACTGCAAAAAATACAACATTGTTGATGGGACTTTGAAGGTGCTGCTATTGTTTTCTAACACAAACAAGTATATAAAATCTTTGAACTTTGTATTTTAGTTACGTAAAAATGATCTTTTGAGCCTTTCAAAAACCTTATTTGTAAGCCTCCACAAATAATTGGAGGCTTACAAGTAAAGGCTTGCCAAAAATAAGTGTCTCCTTGGAAGATGTCCTTTTTATTCCTGTTCTAGTTATAACTATAAATATGAGCTCATGCCTTACTTTCAATCCAGGGGCAATGGCCACTAGAAAAAATAGAAAAGATAATCGCCATAGTGGTGACGTAGACAATAATATAAACCTGAAAGAGGTTGTAATCCTTTCTAACTCTGAGAAAAATGAAAAAAGAAAAATGGTAATAGATGGAGCTAACTTATGTTAAAATATATTGAGTATTAATAATATACTATAGATAGATAAATCTATAGGCTATCTTCTGTAATTGTTGTGTATTGTATCTACTTTGACTTACTGCATTGAGTTGCCATTTTAAATGAAGAGCTCTGCAATGTACTAGTACATGTAAAGGGCATTAATTTGCATTGGAGACATGTGCACATAACCACAATGCAAAAGCTTGATTCATCTCTAAAACACATTCAGACATAGGGAAAATAGAGCCAATATAATTTTTTATTTCTTCACAAAAGTTTTTCAAAAAATGTCCCACAAAAACAATCTTTAGAAAATCTTAACATGGTTCCCTTGTCAAAAAACAGGATTTTGTTGTTCTGTATTTTCAGGCTTTATTCTTATTCTTCTAAAAAAATGTTTTTATTTTTTAAACATTATGGGACTAAAACAAATATTATCTATGTGTTTTCTCTTCTGAATGAATAGTCTTTTAATACAGACACTTTATTCAGCTGAGGAGCATAAGAAAAATATACATGTTTGTAATAAGAGGTAAAATGTATGGATTTCAGAGAATACTAAAGGGAATTAGCACTCTTGGTAACATTTATTTGCTAATTCCTTCTAACAACCCCTTCAATTGTTAAATTGTTTCTCTTGTTAAAAAAGCAATGTCTATTTTCGGTGTTTCCTCAGCTCCATTAAGGCTCCATTCACACCTAGGCGTTTTTACGCCTGTAGCGCGACGCGCACAAACGCCAGAGGGACGAAAAGTAATGAAAGGCAATGGGGATGGTTCACATCTAAACGCCTGTAGCCTGTAGCTCAAAAAAGTTCCGGACCCTTTTTTGTCGCTCCTAGCGCGCGATATGCGCGTATTTGAGCGTTTTTTTTACATTGAAGTCAATGTAAAACGCCTGATATGCGCGTATTGCGCGTAAACACGCGCTTGTACAAGCGTTTTGACGCCTGTGTTGCTGAAATCCGGAAGAGGTATATTCACCCAGGAAGAGGAATAAAAAATTCCTAGGAGAGCAACAAGTGATGTCAGGGATGATCATTTTTCTTATTGGCTAATATGGAAAAAGACAAAGTACAAAAACGTCGAACGCCACTGTGCGAAAAACGCGTGCATACGCGCGCAAACGCGCATATACGCGCGACAAAAACGTCGGTAAAAATCGCCTGTAAAAACGCCTGTACGCCCTACGCCTAGGTGTGAATGGAGCCTTAGTGACCAAAATGTGGTATTTTATTTCTGCCATAATAAAAGAAGCATTCATTGAGAAGAGAAAACAAACTTAAGAAAACGAGCAATTCCAAAACTCACACAGAATGAACATACAGATTGAGATGGTGTATGGCGTTGTGAATTGTTGTTAATAAATCAACTCTTTTATGTCATTTAATAGTAGAATTTCTTTTTCTTTTCAATAGGAGAACAGGAAACAACAAAAGCCCCATCTGTAGAAGGTATTTATGTGCAAAAAAAAGTGTATTTTGGCATTGGACAAGGATAATTAAACTTTCATCAATCTTCTACATTGCCAGGGTCCAATATAACTAAGCAGGGAACAAACTATTTGTTGGAATTTAATACTTTTAGCATTCAAAAGTAAATTAAATGTGCAGTGATGTCATCAACTAGAGCCTATTTGAATATCTTTCAAATGGCACATGTTTAGGATATATTAACCGTACCTAAAGGTAAGACTTACTATAAGCCTACGTGTAGGTAGAAACTTTAAATTTAAGTTTACTACCACTTTAACATAATTCAGATTTTAAAATTAAAACTCATGTTGGGACTGCACAATCCAGCACATCATCTCTTATGCTATATCAAACTGCAAAAAATACAACATTGTTGATGGGACTTTGAAGGTGCTGCTATCGTTTTCTAACACAAACAAGTATATAAAATCTTTGAACTTTGTATTTTAGTTACGTAAAACTGATCTTTTGAGCCTTTCAAAAACCTTATTTGTAAGCCTCCACAAATAATTGGAGGCTTACAAGTAAAGGCTTGCCAAAATAAGTGTCTCCTTGGAAGATGTCCTTTTTATTCCTGTTCTAGTTATAACTATAAATATGAGCTCATGCCTTACTTTCAATCCAGGGGCAATGGCCACTAGAAAAAATAGAAAAGATAATCACCATAGTGGTGACGTAGACAATAATATAAACCTGAAAGAGGTTGTAATCCTTTCTAACTCTGAGAAAAATGAAAAAAGAAAAATGGTAATAGATGGAGCTAACTTATGTTAAAATATATTGAGTATTAATAATATACTATAGATAGATAAATCTATAGGCTATCTTCTGTAATTGTTGTGTATTGTATCTACTTTGACTTACTGCATTGAGGTGCCATTTTAAATGAAGAGCTCTGCAATGTACCAGTACATGTAAAGGGCATTAATTTGCATTGGAGACATGTGCACATAACCACAATGCAAAAGCTTGATTCATCTCTAAAACACATTCAGACATAGGGAAAATAGAGCCAATATAATTTTTTATTTCTTCACAAAAGTTTTTCAAAAAATGTCCCACAAAAACAATCTTTAGAAAATCTTAACATGGTTCCCTTGTCAAAAAACAGGATTTTGTTGTTCTGTATTTTCAGGCTTTATTCTTATTCTTCTAAAAAAAGTTTTTATTTTTTAAACATTATGGGACTAAAACAAATATTATCTATGTGTTTTCTCTTCTGAATGAATAGTCTTTTAATACAGACACTTTATTCAGCTGAGGAGCATAAGAAAAATATACATGTTTGTAATAAGAGGTAAAATGTATGGATTTCAGAGAATACTAAAGGGAATTAGCACTCTTGGTAACATTTATTTGCTAATTCCTTCTAACAACCCCTTCAATTGTTAAATTGTTTCTCTTGTTAAAAAAGCAATGTCTATTTTCGGTGTTTCCTCAGCTCCATTAAGGCTCCATTCACACCTAGGCGTTTTTACGCCTGTAGCGCGACGCGCACAAACGCCAGAGGGACGAAAAGTAATGAAAGGCAATGGGGATGGTTCACATCTAAACGCCTGTAGCCTGTAGCTCAAAAAAGTTCCGGACCCTTTTTTGTCGCTCCTAGCGCGCGATATGCGCGTATTTGAGCGTTTTTTTTACATTGAAGTCAATGTAAAACGCCTGATATGCGCGTATTGCGCGTAAACACGCGCTTGTACAAGCGTTTTGACGCCTGTGTTGCTGAAATCCGGAAGAGGTATATTCACCCAGGAAGAGGAATAAAAAATTCCTAGGAGAGCAACAAGTGATGTCAGGGATGATCATTTTTCTTATTGGCTAATATGGAAAAAGACAAAGTACAAAAACGTCGAACGCCACTGTGCGAAAAACGCGTGCATACGCGCAAACGCACATATACGCGCGACAAAAACGTCGTTAAAAATCGCCTGTAAAAACGCCTGTACGCCCTACGCCTAGGTGTGAATGGAGCCTTAGTGACCAAAATGTGGTATTTTATTTCTGCCATAATAAAAGAAGCATTCATTGAGAAGAGAAAACAAACTTAAGAAAACGAGCAATTCCGAAACTCACACAGAATGAACATACAGATTGAGATGGTGTATGGAGTTGTGAATTTTTGTTAATAAATCAACTCTTTTATGTCATTTAATAGTAGAATTTTTTTTTCTTTTCAATAGGAGTAAAGGAAACAACAAAAGCCCCATCTGTAGAAGGTATTTATGTGCAAAAAAAAGTGTATTTTGGCATTGGACAAGGACAATTAAACTTTCATCAATCTTCTACATGGCCAGGGTCCAATATAACTAAGCAGGGAACAAACTATTTGTTGGAATTTAATACTTTTAGCATTCAAAAGTAAATTAAATGTGCAGTGATGTCATCAACTAGAGCCTATTTGAATATCTTTCAAATGGCACATGTTTAGGATATATTAACCGTACCTAAAGGTAAGACTTACTATAAGCCTACCTGTAGGTAGAAACTTTAAATTTAAGTTTACTACCACTTTAACATAATTCAGATTTTAAAATTAAAACTCATGTTGGGACTGCACAATCCAGCACATCATCTCTTATGCTATATCAAACTGCAAAAAATACAACATTGTTGATGGGACTTTGAAGGTGCTGCTATCGTTTTCTAACACAAACAAGTATATAAAATCTTTGAACTTTGTATTTTAGTTACGTAAAACTGATCTTTTGAGCCTTTCAAAAACCTTATTTGTAAGCCTCCACAAATAATTGGAGGCTTACAAGTAAAGGCTTGCCAAAATAAGTGTCTCCTTGGAAGATGTCCTTTTTATTCCTGTTCTAGTTATAACTATAAATATGAGCTCATGCCTTACTTTCAATCCAGGGGCAATGGCCACTAGAAAAAATAGAAAAGATAATCGCCATAGTGGTGACGTAGACAATAATATAAACCTGAAAGAGGTTGTAATCCTTTCTAACTCTGAGAAAAATGAAAAAAGAAAAATGGTAATAGATGGAGCTAACTTATGTTAAAATATATTGAGTATTAATAATATACTATAGATAGATAAATCTATAGGCTATCTTCTGTAATTGTTGTGTATTGTATCTACTTTGACTTACTGCATTGAGGTGCCATTTTAAATGAAGAGCTCTGCAATGTACTAGTACATGTAAAGGGCATTAATTTGCATTGGAGACATTTGCACATAACCACAATGCAAAAGCTTGATTCATCTCTAAAACACATTCAGACATAGGGAAAATAGAGAGAATTTAATTTTTTATTTCTTCACAAAAGTTTTTCAAAAAATGTCCCACAAAAACAATCTTTAGAAAATCTTAACATGGTCCCCTTGTCAAAAAACAGGATTTTGTTGTTCTGTATTTTCAGGCTTTATTCTTATTCTTCTAAAAAAAGTTTTTATTTTTTAAACATTATGGGACTAAAACAAATATTATCTATGTGTTTTCTCTTCTGAATGAATAGTCTTTTAATACAGACACTTTATTCAGCTGAGGAGCATAAGAAAAATATACATGTTTGTAATAAGAGGTAAAATGTATGGATTTCAGAGAATACTAAAGGGAATTAGCACTCTTGGTAACATTTATTTGCTAATTCCTTCTAACAACCCCTTCAATTGTTAAATTGTTTCTCTTGTTAAAAAAGCAATGTCTATTTTCGGTGTTTCCTCAGCTCCATTAAGGCTCCATTCACACCTAGGCGTTTTTACGCCTGTAGCGCGACGCGCACAAACGCCAGAGGGACGAAAAGTAATGAAAGGCAATGGGGATGGTTCACATCTAAACGCCTGTAGCCTGTAGCTCAAAAAAGTTCCGGACCCTTTTTTGTCGCTCCTAGCGCGCGATATGCGCGTATTTGAGCGTTTTTTTTACATTGAAGTCAATGTAAAACGCCTGATATGCGCGTATTGCGCGTAAACACGCGCTTGTACAAGCGTTTTGACGCCTGTGTTGCTGAAATCCGGAAGAGGTATATTCACCCAGGAAGAGGAATAAAAAATTCCTAGGAGAGCAACAAGTGATGTCAGGGATGATCATTTTTCTTATTGGCTAATATGGAAAAAGACAAAGTACAAAAACGTCGAACGCCACTGTGCGAAAAACGCGTGCATACGCGCGAAAACGCGCATATACGCGCGACAAAAACGCCGGTAAAAATCGCCTGTAAAAACGCCTTTACGCCCTACGCCTAGGTGTGAATGGAGCCTTAGTGACCAAAATGTGGTATTTTATTTCTGCCATAATAAAAGAAGCATTCATTGAGAAGAGAAAACAAACTTAAGAAAACGAGCAATTCCGAAACTCACACAGAATGAACATACAGATTGAGATGGTGTATGGCGTTGTGAATTTTTGTTAATAAATCAACTCTTTTATGTCATTTAATAGTAGAATTTCTTTTTCTTTTCAATAGGAGAACAGGAAACAACAAAAGCCCCATCTGTAGAAGGTATTTATGTGCAAAAAAAAGTGTATTTTGGCATTGGACAAGGACAATTAAACTTTCATCAATCTTCTACATGGCCAGGGTCCAATATAACTAAGCAGGGAACAAACTATTTGTTGGAATTTAATACTTTTAGCATTCAAAAGTAAATTAAATGTGCAGTGATGTCATCAACTAGAGCCTATTTGAATATCTTTCAAATGGCACATGTTTAGGATATATTAACCGTACCTAAAGGTAAGACTTACTATAAGCCTACCTGTAGGTAGAAACTTTAAATTTAAGTTTACTACCACTTTAACATAATTCAGATTTTAAAATTAAAACTCATGTTGGGACTGCACAATCCAGCACATCATCTCTTATGCTATATCAAACTGCAAAAAATACAACATTGTTGATGGGACTTTGAAGGTGCTGCTATCGTTTTCTAACACAAACAAGTATATAAAATCTTTGAACTTTGTATTTTAGTTACGTAAAACTGATCTGTTGAGCCTTTCAAAAACCTTATTTGTAAGCCTCCACAAATAATTGGAGGCTTACAAGTAAAGGCTTGCCAAAAATAAGTGTCTCCTTGGAAGATGTCCTTTTTATTCCTGTTCTAGTTATAACTATAAATATGAGCTCATGCCTTACTTTCAATCCAGGGGCAATGGCCACTAGAAAAAATAGAAAAGATAATCGCCATAGTGGTGACGTAGACAATAATATAAACCTGAAAGAGGTTGTAATCCTTTCTAACTCTGAGAAAAATGAAAAAAGAAAAATGGTAATAGATGGAGCTAACTTATGTTAAAATATATTGAGTATTAATAATATACTATAGATAGATAAATCTATAGGCTATCTTCTGTAATTGTTGTGTATTGTATCTACTTTGACTTACTGCATTGAGGTGCCATTTTAAATGAAGAGCTCTGCAATGTACTAGTACATGTAAAGGGCATTAATTTGCATTGGAGACATGTGCACATAACCACAATGCAAAAGCTTGATTCATCTCTAAAACACATTCAGACATAGGGAAAATAGAGCCAATATAATTTTTTATTTCTTCACAAAAGTTTTTCAAAAAATGTCCCACAAAAACAATCTTTAGAAAATCTTAACATGGTTCCCTTGTCAAAAAACAGGATTTTGTTGTTCTGTATTTTCAGGCTTTATTCTTATTCTTCTAAAAAAAGTTTTTATTTTTTAAACATTATGGGACTAAAACAAATATTATCTATGTGTTTTCTATTCTGAATGAATAGTCTTTTAATACAGACACTTTATTCAGCTGAGGAGCATAAGAAAAATATACATGTTTGTAATAAGAGGTAAAATATATGGATTTCAGAGAATACTAAAGGGAATTAGCACTCTTGGTAACATTTATTTGCTAATTCCTTCTAACAACCCCTTCAATTGTTAAATTGTTTCTCTTGTTAAAAAATCAATGTCTATTTTCGGTGTTTCCTCAGCTCCATTTAGTGACCAAAATGTGGTATTTTATTTCTGCCATAATAAAAGAAGCATTCATTGAGAAGAGAAAACAAACTTAAGAAAACGAGCAATTCCGAAACTCACACAGAATGAACATACAGATTGAGATGGTGTATGGCGTTGTGAATTTTTGTTAATAAATCAACTCTTTTATGTCATTTAATAGTAGAATTTTTTTTCTTTTCAATAGGAGTAAAGGAAACAACAAAAGCCCCATCTGTAGAAGGTATTTATGTGCAAAAAAAAGTGTATTTTGGCATTGGACAAGGACAATTAAACTTTCATCAATCTTCTACATGGCCAGGGTCCAATATAACTAAGCAGGGAACAAACTATTTGTTGGAATTTAATACTTTTAGCATTCAAAAGTAAATTAAATGTGCAGTGATGTCATCAACTAGAGCCTATTTGAATATCTTTCAAATGGCACATGTTTAGGATATATTAACCGTACCTAAAGGTAAGACTTACTATAAGCCTACGTGTAGGTAGAAACTTTAAATTTAAGTTTACTACCACTTTAACATAATTCAGATTTTAAAATTAAAACTCATGTTGGGACTGCACAATCCTGCACATCATCTCTTATGCTATATCAAACTGCAAAAAATACAACATTGTTGATGGGACTTTGAAGGTGCTGCTATTGTTTTCTAACACAAACAAGTATATAAAATCTTTGAACTTTGTATTTTAGTTACGTAAAAATGATCTTTTGAGCCTTTCAAAAACCTTATTTGTAAGCCTCCACAAATAATTGGAGGCTTACAAGTAAAGGCTTGCCAAAAATAAGTGTCTCCTTGGAAGATGTCCTTTTTATTCCTGTTCTAGTTATAACTATAAATATGAGCTCATGCCTTACTTTCAATCCAGGGGCAATGGCCACTAGAAAAAATAGAAAAGATAATCGCCATAGTGGTGACGTAGACAATAATATAAACCTGAAAGAGGTTGTAATCCTTTCTAACTCTGAGAAAAATGAAAAAAGAAAAATGGTAATAGATGGAGCTAACTTATGTTAAAATATATTGAGTATTAATAATATACTATAGATAGATAAATCTATAAGCTATCTTCTGTAATTGTTGTGTATTGTATCTACTTTGACTTACTGCATTGCGGTGCCATTTTAAATGAAGAGCTCTGCAATGTACTAGTACATGTAAAGGGCATTAATTTGCATTGGAGACATGTGCACATAACCACAATGCAAAAGCTTGATTCACCTCTAAAACACATTCAGACATAGGGAAAATAGAGCCAATATAATTTTTTATTTCTTCACAAAAGTTTTTCAAAAAATGTCCCACAAAAACAATCTTTAGAAAATCTTAACATGGTTCCCTTGTCAAAAAACAGGATTTTGTTGTTCTGTATTTTCAGGCTTTATTCTTCTAAAAAAAGTTTTTATTTTTTAAACATTATGGGACTAAAACAAATATTATCTATGTGTTTTCTCTTCTGAATGAATAGTCTTTTAATACAGACACTTTATTCAGCTGAGGAGCATAAGAAAAATATACATGTTTGTAATAAGAGGTAAAATGTATGGATTTCAGAGAATACTAAAGGGAATTAGCACTCTTGGTAACATTTATTTGCTAATTCCTTCTAACAACCCCTTCAATTGTTAAATTGTTTCTCTTGTTAAAAAAGCAATGTCTATTTTCGGTGTTTCCTCAGCTCCATTTAGTGACCAAAATGTGGTATTTTATTTCTGCCATAATAAAAGAAGCATTCATTGAGAAGAGAAAACAAACTTAAGAAAACGAGCAATTCCGAAACTCACACAGAATGAACATACAGATTGAGATGGTGTATGGCGTTGTGAATTTTTGTTAATAAATCAACTCTTTTATGTCATTTAATAGTAGAATTTTTTTTTCTTTTCAATAGGAGTAAAGGAAACAACAAAAGCCCCATCTGTAGAAGGTATTTTTGTGCAAAAAAAGTGTATTTTGGCATTGGACAAGGACAATTAAACTTTCATCAATCTTCTACATGGCCAGGGTCCAATAAAACTAAGCAGGGAACAAACTATTTGTTGGAATTTAATACTTTTAGCATTCAAAAGTAAATTAAATGTGCAGTGATGTCATCAACTAGAGCCTATTTGAATATCTTTCAAATGGCACATGTTTAGGATATATTAACCGTACCTAAAGGTAAGACTTACTATAAGCCTACGTGTAGGTAGAAACTTTAAATTTAAGTTTACTACCACTTTAACATAATTCAGATTTTAAAATTAAAACTCATGTTGGGACTGCACAATCCTGCACATCATCTCTTATGCTATATCAAACTGCAAAAAATACAACATTGTTGATGGGACTTTGAAGGTGCTGCTATCGTTTTCTAACACAAACAAGTATATAAAATCTTTGAACTTTGTATTTTAGTTACGTAAAAATGATCTTTTGAGCCTTTCAAAAACCTTATTTGTAAGCCTCCACAAATAATTGGAGGCTTACAAGTAAAGGCTTGCCAAAAATAAGTGTCTCCTTGGAAGATGTCATTTTTATTCCTGTTCTAGTTATAACTATAAATATGAGCTCATGCCTTACTTTCAATCCAGGGGCAATGGCCACTAGAAAAAATAGAAAAGATAATCGCCATAGTGGTGACGTAGACAATAATATAAACCTGAAAGAGGTTGTAATTCTTTCTAACTCTGAGAAAAATTAAAAAAGAAAAATGGTAATAGATGGAGCTAACTTATGTTAAAATATATTGAGTATTAATAATATACTATAGATAGATAAATCTATAGGCTATCTTCTGTAATTGTTGTGTATTGTATCTACTTTGACTTACTGCATTGCGGTGCCATTTTAAATGAAGAGCTCTGCAATGTACTAGTACATGTAAAGGGCATTAATTTGCATTGGAGACATTTGCACATAACCACAATGCAAAAGCTTGATTCATCTCTAAAACACATTCAGACATAGGGAAAATAGAGAGAATTTAATTTTTTATTTCTTCACAAAAGTTTTTCAAAAAATGTCCCACAAAAACAATCTTTAGAAAATCTTAACATGGTTTCCTTGTCAAAAAACAGGATTTTGTTGTTCTGTATTTTCAGGCTTTATTCTTATTCTTCTAAAAAAAGTTTTTATTTTTTAAACATTATGGGACTAAAACAAATATTATCTATATGTTTTCTCTTCTGAATGAATAGTCTTTTAATACAGACACTTTATTCAGCTGAGGAGCATAAGAAAAATATACATGTTTGTAATAAGAGGTAAAATGTATGGATTTCAGAGAATACTAAAGGGAATTAGCACTCTTTGTAACATTTATTTGCTAATTCCTTCTAACAACCCCTTCAATTGTTAAATTGTTTCTCTTGTTAAAAAAGCAATGTCTATTTTCGGTGTTTCCTCAGCTCCATTTAGTGACCAAAATGTGGTATTTTATTTCTGCCATAATAAAAGAAGCATTCATTGAGAAGAGAAAACAAACTTAAGAAAACGAGCAATTCCGAAACTCACACAGAATGAACATACAGATTGAGATGGTGTATGGCGTTGTGAATTTTTGTTAATAAATCAACTCTTTTATGTCATTTAATAGTAGAATTTTTTTTTCTTTTCAATAGGAGTAAAGGAAACAACAAAAGCCCCATCTGTAGAAGGTATTTTTGTGCAAAAAAAAGTGTATTTTGGCATTGGACAAGGACAATTAAACTTTCATCAATCTTCTACATGGCCAGGGTCCAATATAACTAAGCAGGGAACAAACTATTTGTTGGAATTTAATACTTTTAGCATTCAAAAGTAAATTAAATGTGCAGTGATGTCATCAACTAGAGCCTATTTGAATATCTTTCAAATGGCACATGTTTAGGATATATTAACCGTACCTAAAGGTAAGACTTACTATAAGCCTACGTGTAGGTAGAAACTTTAAATTTAAGTTTACTACCACTTTAACATAATTCAGATTTTAAAATTAAAACTCATGTTGGGACTGCACAATCCAGCACATCATCTCTTATGCTATATCAAACTGCAAAAAATACAACATTGTTGATGGGACTTTGAAGGTGCTGCTATCGTTTTCTAACACAAACAAGTATATAAAATCTTTGAACTTTGTATTTTAGTTACGTAAAACTGATCTTTTGAGCCTTTCAAAAACCTTATTTGTAAGCCTCCACAAATAATTGGAGGCTTACAAGTAAAGGCTTGCCAAAATAAGTGTCTCCTTGGAAGATGTCCTTTTTATTCCTGTTCTAGTTATAACTATAAATATAAGCTCATGCCTTACTTTCAATCCAGGGGCAATGGCCACTAGAAAAAATAGAAAAGATAATCGCCATAGTGGTGACGTAGACAATAATATAAACCTGAAAGAGGTTGTAATCCTTTCTAACTCTGAGAAAAATTTAAAAAGAAAAATGGTAATAGATGGAGCTAACTTATGTTAAAATATATTGAGTATTAATAATATACTATAGATAGATAAATCTATAGGCTATCTTCTGTAATTGTTGTGTATTGTATCTACTTTGACTTACTGCATTGCGGTGCCATTTTAAATGAAGAGCTCTGCAATGTACTAGTACATGTAAAGGGCATTAATTTGCATTGGAGACATTTGCACATAACCACAATGCAAAAGCTTGATTCATCTCTAAAACACATTCAGACATAGGGAAAATAGAGAGAATTTAATTTTTTATTTCTTCACAAAAAATTTTCAAAAAATGTCCCACAAAAACAATCTTTAGAAAATCTTAACATGGTTTCCTTGTCAAAAAACAGGATTTTGTTGTTCTGTATTTTCAGGCTTTATTCTTATTCTTCTAAAAATAGTTTTTATTTTTTAAACATTATGGAACTAAAACAAATATTATCTATATGTTTTCTCTTCTGAATGAATAGTCTTTTAATACAGACACTTTATTCAGCTGAGGAGCATAAGAAAAATATACATGTTTGTAATAAGAGGTAAAATGTATGGATTTCAGAGAATACTAAAGGGAATTAGCACTCTTTGTAACATTTATTTGCTAATTCCTTCTAACAACCCCTTCAATTGTTAAATTGTTTCTCTTGTTAAAAAACCAATGTCTATTTTCAGTGTTTCCTCAGCTCCATTTAGTGACCAAAATGTGGTATTTTATTTCTGCCACAATAAAAGAAGCATTCATTGAGAAGAGAAAACAAACTTAAGAAAACGAGCAATTCCGAAACTCACACAGAATGAACATACAGATTGAGATGGTGTATGGCGTTGTGAATTTTTGTTAATAAATCAACTCTTTTATGTCATTTAATAGTAGAATTTCTTTTTCTTTTCAATAGGACAACAGGAAACAACAAAAGCCCCATCTGTAGAAGGTATGTATGTGCAAAAAAAAGTGTATTTTGGCATTGGACAAGGACAATTAAACTTTCATCAATCTTCTACATGGCCAGGGTCCAATATAACTAAGCAGGGAACAAACTATTTGTTGGAATTTAATACTTTTAGCATTCAAAAGTAAATTAAATGTGCAGTGATGTCATCAACTAGAGCCTATTTGAATATCTTTCAAATGGCACATGTTTAGGATATATTAACCGTACCTAAAGGTAAGACTTACTATAAGCCTACGTGTAGGTAGAAACTTTAAATTTAAGTTTACTACCACTTTAACATAATTCAGATTTTAAAATTAAAACTCATGTTGGGACTGCACAATCCAGCACATCATCTCTTATGCTATATCAAACTGCAAAAAATACAACATTGTTGATGGGACTTTGAAGGTGCTGCTATCGTTTTCTAACACAAACAAGTATATAAAATCTTTGAACTTTGTATTTTAGTTACGTAAAACTGATCTTTTGAGCCTTTCAAAAACCTTATTTGTAAGCCTCCACAAATAATTGGAGGCTTACAAGTAAAGGCTTGACAAAATAAGTGTCTCCTTGGAAGATGTCCTTTTTATTCCTGTTCTAGTTATAACTATAAATATGAGCTCATGCCTTACTTTCAATCCAGGGGCAATGGCCAATAGAAAAAATAGAAAAGATAAAAGCCATAGTGGTGACGTAGACAATAATATAAACCTGAAAGAGGTTGTAATCCTTTCTAACTCTGAAAAAACTATAAAAGAAATATGGTAATAGATTGAGCTAACCTATTCTAAAATATATTGAGTATTAATATACTATAGATAGATAAACCTATAGGCTATCTTCTGTAATTGTTGTGCATAGTATCTACTTTGACTTACTGCATTGAGGTGCCATTTTAAATTAAGAGCTCTGCAATGTACTAGTACATGTAAAGGGCATTAATTTGCATTGGAGACATGTGCACATAACCACAATGCAAAAGCTTGATTCATCTCTAAATCACATTCAGACATGGGGCAAATAGAGCCAATATCATTTTTTATTTTTTCACAAAAGTTTTTAAAAAAAATTTCAACAAAAACAATCTTTAGCAAATCTTAACATGGTTCCCTTGTCAAAAACCAGGATTGTTTTGTTCTGTATCTTCAGGCTTTCTTCTTATTCTTATAAAAAAACGTTTTTATTTTTTAAACATTATGGGGTAGATTCACATACAAATAGATTGGCGCAGCGTATGTGAGATTTGCTACGCCGCTGTAACTTACATTAGGCCGGTTCGAATCCCCAAAGGATTTGCGCCGTAAGCTACGGCGACGTAGTGTATCTCAAGCGGCGTAACGGCGTGGAATTCAAATAGTCGATTAGGGGGCGTGTTTCATTTAAATGAACCGCGTCCCCGCGCCGAATGAACTGCGCATGCTCCGTTTCTAAATTCCCCGCCGTGCATTGCACAAAATGACATCGCAAGGATGTCAGTTTTTTAAACTTAGACGTGACTTACGTCCATCCCGATTCACGGACGACTTCAAAAAGTTCAAATTTCCACGCCGGAACGACGCCCATACTTAACATGGCAAATCTAACTATACGCCGCAAAAAAGCAGCTTTAACTATACGCCGGAAAATGCCGACTAGAGACGACGTAAGAGAATGCGACGGCCGCGCGTATGTTCGTGGATCGTCGGAAATAGCTCATTTGCATACCCGACGCGGAAAACTACGTGAACGCCACACATCAGACACCGAAGTATTGCATCTTAGATCCGAAAGGCGTACGAGGACATATACCTGTCGGATCTAACCCAGATGCCATCGTATCTTGGTTTGAGGATTCAAACCAAAGATACGACGTGGGTAATTTGAAAGTACGCCGACGTATCAGTAGATACGCCGGCGTACTCTGTCTGTAGATCTGCCCCTATGTGTTTTCTCTTCTGAACGAATAGTCTTTTAATACAGACACTTTATTCAGCTGAGGAGCATAAGAAAAATATACATGTTTGTAATAAGAGGTAAAATGTATGGATTTCAGAGAATACTAAAGGGAATTAGCACTATTGGTAACATTTATTTGCTAATTTCTTCTAACAACCCCTTCAATTGTTAAATTGTTTCTCTTGTTAAAAAAGCAATGTCTATTTTCGGGGTTTCCTCAGCTCCATTTAGTGACCAAAATGTGGGATTTTATTTCTGCCATAATAAAAGAAGCATTCATTGAGAAGAGAAAACAAACTTAAGAAAAAGAGCAATTCCGAAACTCACACAGAATGAACATGCAGATTGAGATGGTGTATGGTGTTGTGAATTTTTGTTAATAAATCAACTCTTTTATGTCATTTAATAGCAGAAAAGCAAACAACAAAAGCCCCATCTGCAGAAGGTATTTATGTGCAAAAAAAAGTGTATTTTGGCATTGGACAAGGAGAATTAAACTTTCATCAATCTTCTACATGGCCAGGGTCCAATATAACTAAGCAGGGAACAAATTATTTGTTGGAATTTAATACTTTTAGCATTTAAAAGTAAATTAAATGTGCAGTGATGTCATCAACTAGAGCCTATTTGAATTTATTTTAAATGGCACATGTTTAGGATATTGTAAGGGGTTAGCTCAGTAACGGGGGTGTGTGACCCTCTGGATGGGTTCACTACACACGGAACTAGACAGAAAGGCAGTCGAAGACGGTTGAAAACAACGATTTTGGTTTATTCTTCCATCTTGCTGGAAACAAGTGCAAGCATCCAAACAGCATAAACAAAATCAAACATAAAATAAACCCTGGCCACTTGGGGTGTCTACCTTCACCACACAGGAACCTATCTATGGAGTCTGGCACAGCCTATTGCTGGCAGACACTGCTGGTCATACAGCAGAAAACAAAAGTCATTTTGATTTTTTTTTGCACACAGAAAAATCAACACCACCTCACTTCAGAAGTATTACTGTTACTGCACTCCTTCACTCAGAAAGCCTAAGGATGCAGCAATCAGTGGTAATCCTCTGGATTACTTATAGAGACCTTAATTGCCTCATTCTGAACAGCTGAAGTTTTTCCAACGCCCTTAAACCTTTCTGGCTACTTCTGCAGCCGACACCCGATAATAATCAGTGTATTGTTTAAACAAGGCAGAAATGTATCTCCCGTCTGTGAGAACACCCACAGACTTACCTGACTTCTTGTCACAATATATACACATACACATACAGAGCAAATCAAACACATGCTTTGATAATCGTGAATAAATGTTTGATAAATAAATGCCTTTTCCATTTACCTGATCACCTGGGAAACTGATTGTCATGTATCAAGTGAGACCAGAATTGTGTGGACTGCAACAGAGGAAACCAGACGTGTTTTAAGTGAAAATATAATTTAATAAGGATAGTGAAATAATATTAAAATAACAACCTCCAATACCACACCAACCAACACCAACTGAAACCACAAATAATAACAGTAATAGACCAATATGTACAAGTAATAGGGACAAACCACAATCACAACAGGGCCAGACCAGGATCGTCAACGAGAGGTCAGCAGCTGGGGAAAGTGAGCACAAACAGAATAAGGAGGGGATGGATGGATCACAGGGGGAACAGGTACAGGGTACAGGATACCAGGTTCAGGTTTTAGGTTCAGGTTCATAGAAAAATATCAAGGCAAGGTCTAATTGTCACTGCCAGGTATTTATACACATCTCCTGCAATCAGGCTCAGGTGACGCCTGATCGCAGGAGATGTCGGCCCCACACTGCCAGGAACCCCCCGCTGGTGGACGCCAGTACTGCGGCCCAAAGATCACATAATACCACCAGGGGAGAGCTCCCCTGGCAGTTCCAGACTGCCAGGAGACACCTGGTGGTGGACCACAGTACTGCATGCCAAATATCAGGCAGTATCACCAGCGGGAGGAACCTTTCCTGACACTGATGCTTGCTGTCAGAAAGCCCAGGAGGCACCAATTGCCTTGGTTGAATTTGCTGTGACACGAAAGGGAGGTGCCCGTCCTTTTAAGGCATAAGCCTGGATCACTATCTGTCGAATCCATGTGAAATGGTGGCCAACAAAACCGCCAGGCCCTTCTTTGGACCAGCTACCGACACAAACAGTGAATCTGACCTCCGAAACTGAGCCCGGCAAAGGTCCAAGTAATGCAATGCAACCTCTTTTGGATGCAACGGCCGAGGACAGAAGGATGGAAGAGCAATGTCCTCATTTAGATGAAACGCCAAAACGACTTTTGGGAGAAATGAAGGCTGCGGGCGTAGCACCGCCTTATCCTTGTAGAGGAACAAGTAGGGAGACTTGCAAGACAAGGCCGCAAACTCAGAAACCCTCCAGGCAGATGTAATCATCACTAGAAAGGCTACTTTCTGAAAGGGGGATTTCCCTAATGTTCTCAAACGGCGGTTTCTGAAGCACTGAGAGCACCAGATTTAAATCCCATGGAGGCAGCGGTGGCTGAACCGGAGGGGCCACATGTCAAACCCCTTGCACAAACATACTCACCAATGAATTAGCCACCAGGGGCCACTGAAAAAAGCCAGCCAAGGCTCAAATCTGCCCCTTAATGGTGCTTAAGGCAAGTTTTTGATCCACTCCCTACTGCAAAAATAGCAGGATCCTGGAAACTGAATATGTACACGGACGCTAACCCCATCTCCTCACACATTGAGATGTAGACCTTCCACGTGTGATGATAAATCTTCCGAGAAGAAGACTTCCGCACCCTCAGCATGGTGGAGATTACCGAATCCGACAGGCCTTGGTCCCTTAGCACCAGACCTTCAACAGTCATGCCGTTAAACGCCAGCAACTGTAAAGCAGGATGAAGTATAGGACCTTGCGACAGAAGGTCCTCTCGCATCGGCAGTCGCCAAGGAACATCCGCCACCATCCAAACTATGTCGGCGTACCAGGGATGCCAAGGCCAATATGGGGCAATTCGAATCACCGAAATCCCCTCGGTCTCCACCCTGCAAAGCAGACGAGGAAGAAGTTTTAGCGGGGGGTGGCATAAAATAGCCGATAATGCCCCCATGGGGCTACCAACGCATCTTCCGTGTCCACCCAGGGATCTTTGAACCTAGCCACAAACCTCAATACCTTACGATTGAGTCGAGAAGCCAGAAGGTCCACGTCTGGCGTCCCCCATCTCGGGCAAAGGAGTTGAAATACATCTGTAGCGATCATTCCCCTTGGTCCAGCATCTGATGACTTGGGTAGTCTGCTTGACAGTTTTCTTTGCCCGGAAAGTACACAGCCGATAGAGCCGCCACACGTCGCTCTGCCCACCGCAGGATGTGAGCGACCTCCAATACTGCAGCCGAGCTCCTCGTTCCTCCTTGATGTTTGACATACGCTACTGCCGTGGTGTTTTACGACTGGATCCTGACTGGACGTCCCTGCAGCCTCTGTGACCATGTAGAGAGGCACCGCTTGATCGCCTGAAGTTCCAGCACATTGATCGGCAGGCGGGATTTTTTCTGCATCCAGCGACACTGTGCCGACTGTATGCCCTAAACGCCCCCCAACTGGTCAGGCTGGCATCAGTCGGGATCACTGTCCAATGAAGAGGAAGGAACAAACTCCAGGACTGAAGAGCCGGAGACCTCAGCCACCAAACCAGGGATTCCCTGACTAGGTGGCTCACCTGAATCTGACAATTCAGAGACAAGGGAGACTTGTCCCATTTGGACAGGATCTCCTTTTGCAAGGCTCGAGTGTGGAATTGAGCATACGGTACTGCCTCAAAAGTGGCCACCATGAGGCCCAGGACTCGCATGCAAAAGCGCAGTGATGACCACTTGCGGGACGCCAACAGCTTCACCACCGCCTGAAGAGTCTGCAGCTTGTCTGTAGGGAGAAAAACTCTCGCCTCTGAGGAGTCCAGAATCAAGCCCAGTGTCACGTACCTGGTTGGCGAGCCCGACGTGCAAGGAGTGGCTGCCCTTGCTCCTCTGACCACGAGACCCCTGATAGAGCAGACAGGGGGCTCGGGGGTACAGAGTTGCACGACTGCCGGTTGCAGCGCTGGTGCTGAGCTGAGAAGAGCTCCAGAGGTCCCGGACAGCGTAGGGAAGCAGGTGCAGGCTGGCAGACCCAATAGGCAGGTGAAGATGCAGGAAGCAGATGAGGCAGCAACAGCGGGGAAGGTGTATTGTAGTCCAGTGGGGACAAGTCCCAGCAGAGGGATCCGCTGATGGGTATTGGATCCGGTACAGGTGCGGAAGTTCAGCAGAGTCAAATCCAGGCAGAGTCGGCAACAGGCGGGCAGCAGAAGTACAGTGGGTCAGGCAGGAGAATGGTCAGGCGATCCGTAGTCAGGGCAGGCAGCAGGCAGGGAGAGACAGGTACAAGCCGGGTGATCAGGAATCAGGTATAACAGGAACAAGGGTACAAGGGTCACAGGGGGCGCTGTAGACAGGTCAGCAATGAGTGCAGGGGTCAGGATCCTTTTGAACCCGAGTTTGGCGCCAAAACGGCGTCCTCACGTGCACGCGCGCTGCCGCCGCTGGTGCGCGCGCATTACAGTGCGCGAGTGTGCCGCGATTGCGAGTGCGCGCGCCCGCGCGCGCCAAAGTGCCGCTGCTGCCATCTAGTGGCCGAGATTGTTCATGACACTGCCCCCCTCCAATGGGCAGCCTCCGGATGCCCAACTGAGACAATTTAAGAGGATGAGCATCTTTAAAGGACTGGACCAATCTCTCCGCATGGATGTTACATTCTGGTTCCCATGAATTATCTTCGGGTCCATAGCCCTTCCATTTCACTAAGAACTGGATCTGGCCGCCTCTCTTCCTACAGTCCAGGATAGCTTCCACCTCAAACTCTTCCTCACCGTCGACTAGAACTGGTTCAGGAGGCCCGGTGTCCCTCTGAGGGAAAGGATCAGGGACGTCAGGTTTGAGAAGAGTGACGTGGAACACTGGATGGATGCGGAAGGATTCAGGCAGTTCCAATTCATACGCCACGTTATTGATTTTCCTCTTGACGGGAAAGGGACCCAAAAATTTTGGACCCAATTTCTTTGATGGACATGCCAGTTTCAGGTTTTGAGTGGATAGCCACACTTGGTCTCCTGGTTCTAGGTTAAGCTCCCCCCTCCTTTTCCTGTCAAACACCTCTTTGTTATACTCCTGCGTCTTGGTCATGGTCTCCTGCAGAATCTTATTGTTGGTGCTGAAAAAGTTCAAAGTCTCCTGGACCGCGGGTACCGTACTTTCAGGGACGGAGTTAGACATGAACAAGGGGTGGAAGCCGTAGTTTGCATAAAACGGAGATTGTCTTGTGGCGGAGTGAATAGAGTTATTATACGCAAACTCGGCTAGGGGCAGCAAGGAAGCCCAATCTTCTTGGGAAAAGGAAGAGAAACAGCGTAGGTATTGTTCAACAGTCTGATTAGTTCTCTCTGTCTGACCGTTCGACTGCGGGTGGTACGCTGAGGAGAACGACAGGCCGATATTAAGGGCTTCGCAGAGTGCTCTCCAAAACCTGGACGTAAATTGTACCCCCCGGTCGGATACAATATTTGCAGGGACCCCGTGGAGTCTCACAATTTCTTTGATGAACATCCTTGCTGTTTCGGAAGCAGAGGGTGTGCCCCTCATGGGCAAAAAGTGAGCCATTTTGGAGAGTCTATCCACCACCACAAAGATGGTGGTAAAGCCCTCCGACCGGGGAAGTTCAACGATGAAATCCATGGAGATCATCTTCCAGGGTCTTTCTGGTACCGACAGTGGCTTCAGTAATCCCCAGGCTCTAGACTTACTTCCCTTGTTCCGTATACAAGTGGCACAAGACTCCACGTATTTCCTGCAATCTGTTAAAAGTTGGGGCCACCAGAACGTACGTGGTAACAACTCTGATGTTTTGTGCACCCCAAAATGACCGGCCAGCTTGTGATCATGACAAAACCTTAGGACGGTGACCCGTACACCTTCAGGTACAAAAATTCTGTGTTGATGCCACAACAACCCATCCTTCAGCTGAAGATCCAAACTCGGTAGGGGAGGAAGGCTGGAAGAGGCTTGCTTGATTTGCGATAGCAGGTCTTCTTGAAGAAGCAAGAAGTTTTTGAAGGACAAGATGGTGTCCGGAGGAGTAGAGATTTCTGAGTCACCATACATACGGGAAAGGGCATCGGGCTTAGAATTCTTTGACCCAGGTCTGTACGTTATGTGGAACACAAATCTTGTGAAGAATAATGCCCACCTGGCCTGACGTGGTTTTAGTCTTTTAGCAGATTTGAGGTACTCAAGATTCTTGTGGTCAGTATATATCAGGATCGGATGGGCTGCGCCTTCCAAAAGGTATCGCCACTCTTCCAGGGCGGCCTTGATTGCCAGCAGTTCCCGGTCCCCCACACCATAGTTCCTTTCAGGTTCAGACAATTTGCGGGAAAAAAACGCAACAGGGTGTAAGAGAGCCTTGGGGCCCTGTCTTTGGGAGAGGATCGCCCCAACAGCGGTTTCTGAAGCGTCTACCTCTAGGATGTAGGGCAGGCTAGCGTCAGGATGTCTGAGGATGGATGCTGATACGAACAAGTCCTTGAGCTTCTCAAAAGCCGACTGGGCCTCTGGGGACCATTGAAATCGACTGGCTTGTTTGGTTAGGCTGGTTATCGGGGCAATGATACTGGAGAACCCTCGGATAAACTTTCTATAAAAATTTGCGAAGCCGACAAAACGCTGGACACCCTTTTTGTCCTTGGGTGCCGGCCAATCAAGGATTGCAGAGACCTTTTGAGGATCCATTTTGATACCTTCCACTGAAATTATGAGACCCAGGAACTGTATGTCCTGGCGCTCGAACTCACACTTCTCGGGTTTTGCATAAAGTCCATGCAACCGTAGGCGGCCGAGTACACACCTCACATGTTCCCGATGTTTGCTTAGGGAAGGGGAGAAGATGAGGATGTCGTCCAGGTACACAATAACAAAAAGGTCGAGGTAATCTCTGAAGATGTCGTTCACAAAATGTTGAAATGTGGCAGGGGCGTTACAAAGCCCGAAGGGCATGACCAGATATTCAAAATGTCCGAAGCGGGTTCGGAAGGCCGTCTTCCACTCGTCCCCGTCACAAATCCGTACCAGGTTGTATGCCCCGCGGAGATCCAATTTTGTGAAGATGACTGCCGCGCCCAAGCGTTGGAATAGCTTAGGTACCAAGGGTAGCGGGTACCGATTTTTAATAGTCACTTTGTTCAATTCCCTGTAATCCACACAGGGGCGGAGGGAGTGGTCTTTCTTCTCTACAAAAAAAATCCCAGCCCCTGCCGGAGAGGTGGATGGGCGAATGAACCCCTTCCTGAGATTTTCATCAATGTAAGTTTTTAGGTTCTCAAGCTCAAGTCCTGTCAAGGGGAAGATTCTCCCAAAGGGAATTTCAGCTCCTGGGAGGAGCTCTATCGGGCAGTCGTAGGCCCTATGCGGAGGAAGGGTCTCAGCTCCCTTCTTACTGAACACGTCCAGGAAGTCGTGGTATGCACTAGGAACAACTTGACGACTTTCAGGGTCAGAGTCCATGCAGAGCAGGGGAGACGAGGAGGGTGATACTTGCAGGCAATGTTGACGACAGTAAGGAGAGTTGAGGGTAATTTCCCCAGAGAGCCAGTTGATCTGTGGGTTGTGGGCTTGTAGCCACGGCATACCTAAGATAACAGGAAATATGGGTGACTCGATAATATCTAGGCACAGAAGTTCGTGGTGGATGTCGGCAATTGTTGTAGCCAGAGGCAAAGTCTCTTGGACAACCGGCCCGGATTTTAAGGCAGATCCGTCTGCAAGATGTACAGAAAGTCCAATAGTCTTAGAACGCAGAGGAATACGGTGTCTGGTGGCGAAGGACTGGTCCAAGAAACCACTGCACGCTCCGGAATCAATTATGGCGTGGACCGGAATATTCCTTCCGGGGAGCTGAAAGACAACGGAGACAGCCAGATGAGTTGAGCAATTCTTGGGGAAAGCGGGTAAATGGACAGACGACAAAAAGAGGGACTTACGAAGCTTCGCCGGGCAGGATCTCATGAAATGTCCGGATTCCCCGCAGTATAGGCACAGATTATTGCTTCTTCGACGTTGGCGCTCTTCTGGGGTAAGAGATGGACGAAGGAGCCCCAGCTGCATGGGTTCCGAAGTGTCGGGTGGTGAAGAGGTCATTGGGACCGGTGGAGCTGAGTTGGCGAAGGAGGGTACCCGCGGCAACATCCAGACTGGACGTGACGGACCGGTGGTTCGTTCAGACCGGCGTTCTCTCAGGCGTCTGTCAATCTGGACTGCCAAATTAATTAAGGCGTCTAAAGTCTCAGGGACACCTACCCGAGCCAACTCGTCCTTAAGTGAATCCGAGAGGCCAAGGCGGAACTGGTAGCAAAGGGCCGAATCATTCCAGCTGGTGTATGAGCTCCATCTTCGAAACTCAGACACATAGTCCTCTGCTGGTCTGCGACCCTGTTGGAGGGCATGTAGGGCGGCCTCAGCGGTGGCAGCTTGATGTGGATCCTCGTAAAGCAAGGACATAGCTTGAAAGAAGGTGGTTAGGGTGTCCAGGGAAGTGCTCTTTTGTTCCAGAAGGCGATGGGCCCAAGCCTGTGGTTCTCCGGATAGAAGTGAGATCACGAACCCCACCTTGGTGGCCTCCAAGGAAAAGGTCCTCGGCTGCAGGGCAAAGAATAGTTCACAGGCGTTCCGGAAGGCACGATATTTGCTCCGATCCCCTGAAAACCTCTCCGGTGTAGGGACCTTGGGCTCTGGTGGCAACATGATCTCAGAAGGTGAGGTGGCATTACCGGCGGCTGCAGCAGTGGGAGCTGGAACTGATAAGGCCTGGACGCGGTTCTCCAATCTTGTATAACCCTCTTGCAGGGTTCGGACCGCCTGGGTTAGTCCCTCAAGGTGACGGCAGAGTTCCTGCATGGGATCCACTCCCTGCGCGGGCTCGGACATGGCTGACCTGTACTGTCACGTACCTGGTTGGCGAGCCCGACGTGCAAGGAGTGGCTGCCCTTGCTCCTCTGACCACGAGACCCCTGATAGAGCAGACAGGGGGCTCGGGGGTACAGAGTTGCACGAGTGCCGGTTGCAGCGCTGGTGCTGAGCTGAGAAGAGCTCCAGAGGTCCCGGACAGCGTAGGGAAGCAGGTGCAGGCTGGCAGACCCAATAGGCAGGTGAAGATGCAGGAAGCAGATGAGGCAGCAACAGCGGGGAAGGTGTATTGTAGTCCAGTGGGGACAAGTCCCAGCAGAGGGATCCGCTGATGGGTATTGGATCCGGTACAGGTGCGGAAGTTCAGCAGAGTCAAATCCAGGCAGAGTCGGCAACAGGCGGGCAGCAGAAGTACAGTGGGTCAGGCAGGAGAATGGTCAGGCGATCCGTAGTCAGGGCAGGCAGCAGGCAGGGAGAGACAGGTACAAGCCGGGTGATCAGGAATCAGGTATAACAGGAACAAGGGTACAAGGGTCACAGGGGGCGCTGTAGACAGGTCAGCAATGAGTGCAGGGGTCAGGATCCTTTTGAACCCGAGTTTGGCGCCAAAACGGCGTCCTCACGTGCACGCGCGCTGCCGCCGCTGGTGCGCGCGCCCGTGCGCATTACGGTGCGCGAGTGTGCCGCGATTGCGCCGCGATTGCGAGTGCGCGCGCCAAAGTGCCGCTGCTGCCATCTAGTGGCCGAGATTGTTCATGACACCCAGGTACTCCAGGCATTGAGTCGGCACCAACACAGACTGGAGGTTCAGTACCCAACCAAACTCCCAAAAAATTTGACTGGCGATAGCCACATCCTCCTCTAATTCAGAGGTGGAAGCTGCTCTCAGAAGGAGGTCGTCCAGGTAACCCACAATTGCGATTCCTCGCTGTCTCAGCAAAGCCAAAATCGGGGCGAGCACCTTGGTGAAAACCCTTGGAGCCGATGCCAGGCCAAAAGGGAGGGCTACAAATTGGTAGTGCTCGTCCCCGACTACAAACAGATTGGAATAGAATGCCTGAAACCTTTACGGAGGCGGTACAGGCACTATCACTCCGTGCCTCAGCAGGTCTTGCACTGCCCAAAACAGGGCGTCCCGGCACACCGGGAGAAGATGAAGGTTGGAGGTAAAAAACCTGTTTGGCAGACAAGAAAGAAACTCTATTGTGTATCCTGATTATACCAGTTCGCAAACCCACTGGTCGGAAAGGAGGAAGGTTCACCAAGCTGCAAACTCCTGAAGGTGACCCCCCTCCCGAGTGTCGGGGGGGCAAACCTTCATGCAGTCGAAGATTTGCTCTCAGGCTTGTTTGGCTTGTGAAACCAGGGACGCTTCTGTCCCTCAGCAGGCACCTTGTCGGCCTGGGAACGCTTACTTGCGGATCCGGGTGGACGAAAAAAATGCTTCTGAGCGGAAAAGGAGGGCCCTGTCCTACGGCGTGGCGCCTTACCTTTTCTGGATTGTGGGAGAATCGTACAGTTACCCCCAGTAACATTCTTATTAATGTCATCCAGCGAGGCTCCAAATAGCCTCTCTCCCTGGAAGGGCAAATTTGCCAGGGCCTTCTTAGATGCCTGGTTCGCAGACCAGCATTTTAGCCAAATTAGATGACGGAGCACCACAGCAGATACTTAGGCTCTAGAAAGCAAAGGAGCCGTATCTAAGGCCGGATTGCAGACATACTTAAGGCCTTGCACCAACTGGTCTGCCAGTTCCACGCAGATCAGGGAAGCCTGTTGCTTTTCCAACTCTCGGTGCAACAATTTTGCCCATTCAGTAAGCGTCTGGGACACCAGGGCTGTGGCCAATACTGGCCGCAATGCTGACCCCACCACGGTGAACATGGATTGGGCGACCGCTTCGGTCTTCCTATCGGCGGGGTCCTTAAAAGCCGGGTCCCCTCCACCGGAATTGTGGTAACCTTGTTTAACCTGGAGACCGGGGGGTCCACAATCGGGGGAGACGTCCATTTCTTTACGAAACTCTCCTCAAAGCGTCCATAGGCACCACAGGTGCAGGAAGACCGGTTGCCATTACAGGGATGTCTGGAGAAAAAGCGCCAGCTTCTTACGCCATGCTGACCCACCCCCGCCTGACACCGTTAGGGACCGCAGGCCAGGTACACCAAAAGTCCACCCTCCTAGCTGCCACAGAATGAGGGACACCCCGCATGACTCACCACCCTGGCCCAGGTACTGCACTGTGCTGTGCCGTCCGCCCTCCTTCATGAGGTGTTTCTGTGCATTTCGCGCCATTTCAGAAGGATAACCAGCGCTAGAGGCAAAAACAAGCTGACACTACAAGAAAATGGCCGCCGGCTGCATCAGCAAGGAAATGCCTGAGGGCTCCGGAAAGATGGCTGCTGGTCTTCCAGACTAAGGCTACCGGAAAATGGCCGCCGAACTTCCTGAGTAAGGCTACAGGAAAATGGCCGCCAAACTTCTTGACTAAAACTACAGGAAAATGGCGTGACCACGCTGACCTCTGCATGGTGGTCTCTCACAAAAGTGCACACCAAACACCCCACTATGCCCCAAAAATAGGGAAGGGAACAGTGGACACCAAACACCCAGCGCAGCCCCCTGCCGTAAACACGGAGACCCCCGTTCAGTCGCGCAGCGGCCCAAGCATGGGGAGGAGGGAAGGGACAGGGAGAAAAGAAGAGGTGCATGAGAGACCCCCAATTCGACCTCCCAGGGAATGCCCAGCTGCTCCGTCCTGCCGAGGCAGGCGGAACCATAGTTACTCCTCCTGTGGGAACTGCTGGACGCATTCCTCGGACAGACCCATCACCCGAGCGGTACGGGGTGGCTGTCGGCCATGGCACACTGTGACACAGACAGTAGTAGCCCAGTCATATGTGTGCCCCGGAGCATATAGCGTGCCGTCCGCTCCTGGATCAGACAGGGCATGTTGTGGCCGACCCAGTGCATAGCTAAGGTCTGCTCACGCTCGATGCCCGGGCTGGGGAGACTACCAGGATCTATAATATCCAGCCTGGCTGTTGATAATAGATCACAGAATCAAAAAGAAAAAAATCCCCAGGACCAATGGTCCCCACCGGGAGCCAGGTCCTTCTCCTACACCAGGTAGAAAAAAACTGAGATGCTGGATGCAGTGTGAGGGGTTATAGCCAGTAGGACCACCCCCTGTGCGGTACTATGCAGCTTTGCTGTTTTCACATGTTCTGCCTAGTCCTCTCCTGAAGGTGGCGATATAACCCTAAGGTCAATATTAAACTGCTGTGCCCGTCAATGAACGGAAGAAAAAACGAATTTTGTCCTTAGTTTAGGCCGATATATATTCTACACAATTTTGGTAAATAAAATCGCGTATATTGATTGGTTTGCGCAAAAGTTGTAGCATCTACAAAATAGGGGATAAATGTATGGCATTTTTATTATAATTTTTTTTTACTAGAAATGGCCACGATCAGTCATTTTTATTGTAAAGGGAAAAAATATGTGTGCTACCCAAAAACAAAAATAAGTGACAAAGAATGAACCCTGAACGGGAGTGAAGCAGCTACACAGGAATGTGACAAAACTCAGACAAATGTGGATGGTAATGTAGCGCTACGTGTGAGCCAAAAGGCAATGTCGGTGGCTAATGAACATCTGGTCTTCCTGCCCTTTACTGGGTTGACGACATCTGACTGCCTAGGAGGCAGACTCCATTTCCTTCTGGACTTCCGGTGACATCTCTGTGGGACATTCCAAGCTCAATCGATCCACTGTCTTACGGCATTTGGGTCCAATGGTTGTGGTAAGCGCATATGTATTCCACCTCATATTTAAAGATGTCTGTTGGGAAGTCCCTCACCATCTCATGACATCTTCATCGTTTTATGGATACTACATTACAGTTTTGTTTATATTGTTCACTTTATTGATTTGGATTTCACATTTTGTTGTGGTGCAATTTTTGCCATTACATCCTTTGTGTCACAATATATGGTCACACCCCATTAGGTGTATACATTCATTGCCTTTTGGCTCACACGTAGCGCTACATTACCATCCACAGTAATTTTTATTGTGACTGCGACACTGCGGCAGGCACATTGGACACTTTTGACACTATTTTGGGACCATTGTCATTTATACAGTGATCAGTGCTATAAAAATGCACTGATTACTGTGTAAATGGCACTGGCAGGGAAGAGGTTAAATACTAGGGGGTAATCAAGGGGTTAAATGTGTCCTAGGGATTGATTATAACTGTAGGGGGATGTTCTCTCAACAACGTGATAGAGATCACTGCTCCCGATGACAGGGATCAGTAGATTCAGGGAAAAGCCTTGTTTAAATAGGTATCTCCCCATTCTGCCTCTCCGTGCCACGATTACGGGACACGTGGGCACGGTCACGAAGTATGCGGCAGCGGCGCGTGCCCACTAGCCTGCAAATTAAAGGGGACATACAGGTATGTCCATTTGCCCACCGCTGTCATTCTGCTGATGTATATCAGTGTACGGCAGTAGGCAACTGGTTATGCTATATCAAACTACAAAAAATACAACATTGTTGATGGGACTTTGAAGGTACCGCTAAAGTTTTCTAACACAAACAAGTATATAAAATCTTTGTACTTTTTATTTTAGTTACTTAGAATTGATCTCTTGATCCTTAAAAAAAAATATTTTGGCTATTTGGTGAAAAATTTAGATAACACCACAAATTATACTGTAGGTTTTACAGCACATACAATTAAAACTTCACAGTATCCCCTGTTACCCTTAACCTTCCCCATTTCACATTCATTGCTATTGACCTTTAAAAGTTAAAGTCTAGTTATCTTGCAAGCTTATCAAGGGGTGGAGTCCTTACAGCTATACGACATAGAAATAGCGTGTATCTTAAAAGTTCGATCAGCAATTTTGTATCATCTGCAATACAATGCAGAGGTTTTCACATTGCACACGTTTTCTTCAGCCCTAAACCACATTTAGGGTTGAAAATGTTTTTATTGATATCATAAACAGCATAACAATGACATGACTGATATATCAAGTAAAAATGGCTATCGACTACAGCGGTGCCCATGCGATAAATCAGCATAAACATAGATAAATACATATTATATCAAACAATGAATAATCCAGGGAGAGAAGGAAAAGAAAAAAGAAGGATAGAAAAATAAAAGATTTGGAGAGGAGGGGGAAAGGAGAAGGGGAATCTGCTGGGAAAGTATAAGACAGTAGCATAACTTATGAGGATCATCATCATACAGGGAGAAGAAATCAAGTCAGAGGTTTCACTGAGCTCAGGGGGCAGGGAGCATGTCAGCCAGAGTATCCATCCGATGATGAGAAGCGCAGCCAAACAGACCACAGGACCTTATGTTTATCACCCTAAACCACATTTAGACCTATAAATACATTTACCAAAATCTTCATAGTAAAGTTTTACTCAGATGTACCAGAAATATAACATTTTCAGAAAAACTCAACTCCAAAGATCCTTTGTTAAACGTAGGTTTGGTTTGTTGTAACTTCTTGCCTTCTTGTTCTTCTAATAAAACTTCTTCTTATTTTCTGTTGTTTTTGATTATTAGAATCTTTTATGACATTTATTAACAAAGCAATTTTTTTTTACTGTTCAAACAAAGGAACACAACCATCACCATCATCTCAAGCAGGTACTCAATCATTTATGCACAAATAAATCTTAATTTTATTGCCATTCATGCCATCTTCATTCTTCTACATGGCCAGGGTCCAGTTTAGCTAAAGCGTAAACAGGCTGTTTATAGAAAGATCGTACCTTCACCATTAAAAAGTAAATTACATTTATTTTCAAATTTCTGTTCCATTCTTTACTTACCTCCATTTGATTCTATGACAACTTTTTGCACAGGTGTGGACACAGATCAGAAAAAGTGAAGCAGATGTATACAAATGTGTTTTTAGAATATCCCTTCTGGCATTTCTAGTGGCCACAATAATACAATATTTATTCAAAAGAGAAATAGCCTATAGCATTAGAAACATTATAACTAGGGTTGTCCCGATACCACTTTTTTGAGACCGAGTACAAGTACCGATACTTTAACGATACTTTTTTTAATGTCATGTGACAATGGTAGTATTTTATTTATTTTTTTACCATTTTATTTTTTTACGTTCTTTGTTTTATTTTTTGGGGGGGGGGTGAGTGGATTGTCGGTGTGTGATTTTTTATTTACATTTTAATTATTTTAAAAAAAGATATTACTTGTAATTTTTTTTCTTTTTGATCAGCCCCGTTGGGGGGTCTTTGGTGAGATATCAGGGTTCTTAACAGACTCCTGACATCTCCCCTTACAGACAGAGAAAGGGACTAAGTATTCCCCAGTCTCTTTCTCTGCAGTCTCAGCTAAAATGAATGGAGAGAGGCTCCTCTCCATTCATAAACTGAAGCATCGTAAACACAGGTTACGATGCTCAGTTATGTGAATGGACAGAGTCAGTGATCACTGACTCTGTTCATTCGGAAAAGGTAGGAGCCGGATTTAACGGCTCATATCTCTGCTCTCCATCCTGACAGATCAAGGGGGTGGAGCAGGACGGAGGGGGGAGAGCAGCATGGAGGGGGACAGCACGGAGCACGAAGGGGGTCAGCCCGGAGGACTGAGAGAGACAGCATGAAGGGGGACAGCACAGAGGGGGACAGCACAGAGCATGGAGGAGGACAGCACGGAGGGGGACAGCATGGAGCACGGAGGGGGACAACATGGAGCACAGAGCACAGAGGGGGACAGCACAGAGCACGGAGGGGGACAGCACAGAGCACGGAGGGGGACAGCACAGAGCACGGAGGGGGACAGCACAGAGCACGGAGGGGGACAGCACGGAGGACGGAGGGGGACAGCACAGAGGACGGTGGGCTTTTTTATCAGCCCTATTGGGGGGTCTTTGGTGAGATATCAGGTGTCTTAACATACCCCTGACATCTCCCCTTTGAGACAGAGAAAGTGACTAAGGTCACAGATTCCCCAGTCCCTTTTTCTACAACCTCAGCTAAAATGAATGGAGAGAGGCTCCTCTCCATTCATAAAGTGAGGCATCGTAAACACAGGTTAGGGAAAAAGTAGGAGCCGGATTCAGCAGCTCCTACCTCCGCTCTCCATCCTGACAGATCGAGGGGGTGGAGTAGCACGGAGGGGGAGAGCAGCATGGAGGGGGACAGCACGGAGCATGGAGGGGGACAGCACGTAGCACGGAGGGGGACAGCACGTAGCACGGAGGGGGACAGCACGGAGGGGGACAGCACGGAGGGGGACAGCACGGAGCACAGAGGGGGACAGCACGGAGCACGGAGGGGGAAAGCACGGAGCACGGAGGGGGACAGCATGGACCACGGAGGGGGACAGCACGTAGCACAGAGGGGGACAGCACATAGCACAGAGGGGGACAGCACGTAGCACAGAGGGGGACAGCATGGAGGACGGAGGGGGAGAGCATGGAGGGGGATAGCACAGAGGATGGAGGGGCACAGCACGTAGGGGGACAGCACGGAGCACGGAGGGGTGCAGCACGGAGGGGTGCAGCACGGAGGGGTGCAGCACGGAGCACAGAGGGGTACAGCACAGAGCACGAAGGGGGACAACACGAAGCACGAAGGGGGACAACATGGAGCACGGAGGGGGACAGCACAGAGGACATAGGGGGACAGCAGCATGGAGGGGGACAGCACGGGGACAGTCAGCAGTGATCGTTGCAGCTTTGGGGGGAGTTACAAGCACCGATCACCACTGTATAACTTTAAAGCAGCTGAACTCCCCTGCCGCACCGATCACCCTGACTGCCCAGGTATCGGGTGAAGCATCGGAGCATTTCCCCGAGTACAAGTACTTGGGGAAATGCTCAGTATCGGTACCAATACTAGTATCATATGTTCCCACTTCAAAAGCCAGGAGTTTTAGGTACTATGGGCCAGATTCACAGCCGAGATACGACGGAGTATCTCAGATACTCCGTCGTATCTCAGATACTCCGTCGTATCTCAGATACTCCGTCGTATCTCAGATACTCCGTCGTATCTCAGATACTCCGTCGTATCTCAGATACTCCGTCGTATCTCAGATACTCCGTCGTATCTCTCAGAGTATCTATGCGACTGATTCATAGAATCAGTTACGCATAGATATCCCTAAGATCCGACAGGTGTAATTGTTTTACACTGTCGGATCTTAGGATGCAGTACCGCGGCCGCCGCTGGGGGGAGTTCGCGTCGTAAACCAGCGTCGGGTATGCAAATTAGGAGTTACGGCGATCCCCAACGGTTTTTCGCGTTTGCTACGTCGCTGCTAGTCTAGTTTCCCGTCGCAAAGTTAGTCATCGTTTTGGGTGCCTTAACTTTACACAGCACACGTATGTGCTGTATAAAGTATGGCCGTCGTTCCCGCGTCGAAATTTAAAAATTCACGTCGTTTGCGTAAGACGTCCGGGAATACGGAAGTACGCTACACACGTCGCCGTTCGAAAAAAGTACGTCACTTCGCGCAAAGCACGGCGGGAATTTCGAAACGGAGCATGCGCAGTAGGTCAGGCGCGGGAGCACGCCTAATTTAAATGGCACAAGCCCATTTAAATTACTCGGGCTTACGCCGGAGGCGTAGGTTTTCATTGCAAGTGCTCTGTGAATCAGGCACTTGCGATGAAAACTTGCGGCGGTGTAATGTATCTACGATACGTTACGCCGCCGCACTTCTACCTGAATCTGGCCCACTATCTTCATGCTTTTTTTGTTCTTTAAAGTGTATTCTTTTTTCCCTAGAACTCATTCATTTATGAACATATAAATCAGTTTTTCCTGACATCCCCCTTAATTTACACTAACATGCTAAATCCCCAATCCTCCTATTTATTCAGTTAAGACTACAAAACAATACATTGAACACAGCCTTCCCAGAAACAGTGTTTCTTTTTTTCCTGCAATCAGAAGATATCTTCTCACCTTGCTGTAGTAAAGTTAAAGTTGACTGCAGGAGTCTTGGATGTCCCAACGGATGACATCTAAGTAGAATATTTATGGAGGTACCCTTTTTTATGATGCAGGTGAGATGCCCTGCTAAATGAATGGTGCATGTAGGAAATACTCTTGAGCTCAGTAAAGCAGATAGTGCACAGGTGCAGCCTGATTATGGTTCCTAGGTTGAGCAGTTGAGCTAGAGTGGCCTGTCATGTGATTGCCCAGAACTCTATTTAAAGCTCACTGACACTGTGTCCAGCAGTGGAGCACAGTTGACAGCCTTTAGTATTTTTACAGTGCCCCCCCCCCCCCCCCATGCAAGGTTATCCTTTTTTGTTTTATCAAAATCCTAAGCATCTACAAATGGCAAATGTTGGAGATGTCCTAGGCAGGCTATAGTGGGTAGATCCCTGTTTGAAAACTGCCTGATGAAAGCAGCCAGAGAAAGGGATGCAGACAGAGAGTTTGTTATTTTCATCAAGCAGATTGTAGGCAACACTTTTCAGAAATTAATTTTAAACTCAACACCTCCTCCTCCATTGACATTGCGGAGAAAGCTTTCCAATGGGGGGGTCACCACAGCCTGCCCAAAAGCAGCATAAACACCTAAAAGCAGTCTCTATCTTCGGAAGGAAGGATCTGGTGTGGGATGAGTCGGGGAAAGTTGACAGAAAAACTTCCATACAGAATAGCCTGGCAAAATGGTATCTTTTTTTTTATTGAAGATAAGGTCAAGCACCTCCACTAGTGTATTCTTCTTTGATGCATCTTGCTAAGCATGCCATCCCCCATTGGAGGAGACGGTATCACTCCAGGATACCATAGGCTGCAGCATTGTTTTTGATCTTGAAAAGGTCTATCCACTCAGGTAATGACAGGGAAGACATAGTGACTGCAATAAAAATGCTGACATTTTCCTCAGATTTATAGGTGAGGTGGCAAGCAATATCCTTTGTGCCTCTTCTTCTGTTATACTCAGTCCTTTTTGAGGTCAGTTGATCCTCACTGCTAAACTTGATAAAGCCCACAGGTGAAAAATAAGGTCTTATTCCACAAAACAATCCCATTTAGATTAGAAGGTTTCCATCCCACTGACCTCCTCTAGAATGCTATAGAGACTCTTAGGCCGCGTACACACGATCGGTTAGTCCAATGAGAACGGTCTGATGGACCGTTTTCATTGGTCCAAACCGATCGTGTGTGGGCGCCATCAGTTATTTATCCATTGGTTAAAAAAAAGCCAACTTGTTTTAAATTTAACCGATGGATTACTAACCGATAGAAAAAAAACGATCGTTTGTAGGCACGCCCGTCGGTTAAAAATCCACGCATGCTCAGAATCAAGTCGATGCATGCTTGGAAGCATTGAACTTCGTTTTTTTCAGCACGTCGTTGTGTTTTACGTCACCGCATTCTGACACGATCGTTTTTTTAACTGATGGTGTATAGGCACGACTGACCATCAGTCAGCTTCATCGGTTAACCGGTGAAAACGTTCCATCATACCGTTTTCATCGGATGGACCGATCGTGTGTACAGGGCTTTAGAGTCCCCATTTTGGGAAAGAGTTCATGTGAACTTATTTTCAAGAGAATAAAATCTTCCCCTTTGGGTGAACAGGAAAAGCAGCAGTCATCTTTAGGACACATCTGCCGTGTCTTGTTCTTTGGGGGCCAACTTGTTCCAGTTCTGGGGTGAGACATTCTCAGAGCCATGGGTGAGCAGGACAGTCCCCCGGAGCAATGCATGGCAATTACCCCATTCACTGAAAGACAGGTTCATTGCCACAAAGATGCCATTCTACAAAGAAAAGTATTTTTGCATGGTATATGCTTTTGACTACCCTAACAAATTTTTCCCAGGAGAATATTCCATAATTGGTCTGATCTTGTCATTTTGGCCAAGATGCCCATGTTTCCCAACTCACCATCAAGCAGCTAATCCAATTGCCAAGGATTCCAGACTTGCTCTTTTGAGGCGTCATTGTTCATTATTGTGCTACCTAGCAGCGTATCTAACACTTAGTAACAAATAACACAAATAATTAATACTTATGTGCAATATTAGCAAGTGTATGTAAATAGAAGTGCTAATAAAGTGCCAAAATATAAGAGATCATAGAAGCAAAAAGTCCAAACATATTTCAAGTGAATACAATCTTCATGCAATTGTGATATAAGTGTCCAAAGTATATATCCCGGAAATCCAAGACATGCAGCCCAAAAAAAATATATATATACTGTCCACAGAATAAAGCTTAAAGTGCAGTGCTCCAAAAGGAAATCCAAAAAAACGTGCTCCACTCCAAATGACCAGTAGTACCAGCCTCTCACCTCTAGGAGGCTTATAATAAGCCTTATGAATATCCACTGGCCACAGCTTCACTTCCCCAAAAAACAGTAAACAGTGTTTACTATGTTTTAATAAAAGTGGTCTACGTTTTTACACATTGTGAGCATTATTCCTCCTTGCATGAACTCTGTGGAAACCATTGATCTGTGGAAAGAGGAAGTGGAAATGACATGCTGCTGTTATAATTTGCAAGTGAAAGTGATCTGCAGATATACTGGGGAAGTGAAGCTGTGGCCAGTGGATATTCATAAGGCATTTTATAAGCCTCCTAGAGGTGAGAGGCTGGTACTACGGGTCATTTGGAGTGGAGCACGTTTTTTTGGATTTCCTTTTGGAGCACTGCACTTTAAGCTTTATTCTGTGGACAGTATATATATATTTTTTTGGGCTGCATGTCTTGGATTTCTGGGATATATACTTTGGACACTTATATCACCATTGCATGAAGATTGCATTCACTTGAAATATGTTTGGACTTTTTGCTTTTATGATCTCTTATATTTTGGCACTTTATTAGCACTTCTATTTACATGCACTTGCTAATATTGCACATAAGTATTAATTATGTGTGTTATTTGTTACTAAGTGTTTGATACGCTGCTAGTTAGCACATTGCACTTTACTGTTTATTTTTTATTTGGTAAGCGCCCCAACACCCCCCATTACTCAATTAATTCCAATGTGTGAACATTATTTAGTTGTGGCTGCTGCCTAGTCTTCACATTATAAATTGGTTTATTCACTTTATTGGTGGATTTATATATATTTTTTTTAGATTCATTTTTTTCTATTAGTGTGGTTTGCGCATCAGTTCCCCCATTGCTCATTGTTCATTATTGTCAGGTTAAGGCTAGTGGCTTGGCTATGTAAAAGGCGAAGCTAGCACAGTAAGGCATTACAGAAGACTTAGAGACTATGCTAAAAGAAAGAAAACCAGGTAAAAATCACAACTTGTACTGGCATTTCTACATGTTGTGCTAAACAGGGGCCTCAGTTTGAGTTCTTTCAAAGTGCAGGTACCTGTTCTAGCTGCACTTACTAAAGTAAAATGGAATTACAACCCTTTATTGGTTTAGTTCCTAAAAGCAGCACACTGCATCAGACCCCCCAGAAGAACTCCCAAAGCGGGGTTTACCTGTGGTGCTGGGCTGTCTCATGTAGGCACCCTTTGAGCTCTTCTAGACTTTCAGTCTTTGGCTGTTGTCTTTAAAAAGTGTTTTTCTAATTGCAATACCCTCAGCCTCCAGAGTATCTTAATTTGCATGCCTACAGTTGGGTTCACACTTGTACGACAAACGCTCTGACTTTGGGAGCTCATGTCGCATGACATGAGAAAATCAATGTTTCCCTATAGGAGCCACCTTAACTGGTCTGACACAAGTCGGTCTGGCTTTGAAAATGCTCCCTGTACTACTTTGTTCCAATTTTGTTCCAACTTTGATCCTACTTCAGCCCATTGAATATCACTGAAGTCGGATCAAAGTCGGATCCTTGTCCTAACCATCCGACTTGTAACATCCGACATGATGATTACAGCAGCAGTAAAAGGAATTTATGTCACACTGGGATTGTTTTGATTGGTCAAAGGACAAGTCGTACTATTTCAAAGTCTGAGCAAAATCTTATCTTGTTCATTCGAGTCAGATGGAAGTAGGACAGAAGTAGGATCGATGTAGGACCTATGTAGCAGGGCAAAGTAGGATGACAGTCATACAACAGTTGTGTCGTACCAGTGTGAACCCAGATAACAGCAGCAGTTACGACACAACTATTGTACGACTGTCATCCTACTTTGCCCTGCAACATCGGTCCTACTTTGGTCCTACTTCCACCCAAGTTAAATGAACAAGATAAGATTTTGCTCCGATTTTGAGATAGTACGACTTGTCCTTTGACCAATCAAAACAATCCCAGTGTGACAAAAATTAGTTTTTACTGCTGCTGTATCACCATGTTGGATGTCACACGTTGGATGGTTAGGACAAGGATCCTACTTCAATGATATTCAATGGGCTGAATTAGGATCAAAGTCAGACCAAAGTAGTGCAGGGAGCATATTCAAAGTCGGACCGACTTGTGTTGGACCAGTTAAGACAACTCTCATAGGGAAACATTGATTTGCACACGTCATGCAACATGAGCTTCCAATGTCGGAGCGTTTGTTGTACCAGTGTGAAACCAGCCTAAAAGAAATTTATGTCACTTAATTGGTCAAAGGACAAGTCATACTATCTCAAAGTCAGAGCAAAATCGTATCTTGTTCATTTAGGCTGGGTTCACACTGTTATGGCACGACAGTCGTACCACTTTGGATCCGACTTTGCCCTGCGACTTAAAGTCCAACATCCATCTGACTTCAATGAACAGGGATCCAACTTTGATTCCCCGACAATACCAGACACTGTGTCTGGTATGAATCTTTAGGGGGAGCTCCAGCCAAATAAAAACAAAAAATGGCATGGGTTCCCCCAAAATCCATACCAGACCCTTATCCGAGCACGCAGCCTGGCAGGTCAGGAAAAGGGAAGGGATGAGCGAGCGCTCCCCCCTCCTGAACCATACCAGGCTGCATGCCCTCAACTTGGGGGGGCAGGTGCTTTGGTTTTTATTTGTTGTTGGGGTCTGCGGGCAGGGGCCTTATTGGAATATGGAAGCCCCCTTTAACAATGGGCCCCCCAGATCCTGGCCCCCAACCTATGTGAATGAGTACTACCCATTTACCTGAAAAAAGTGTCAAAAATAAAACACTGTTCCATTCGGGCTATAAATCGGCGTAATTTCCTATCCGACGTGGGACGAGGCACGTCCCCTTTATTATTTTTCTTAGCGATCGAACCTCTAGCTGTATCAATTCGATCTCATCCTGATATACGTGGCATTTGTTGTGGGCAAGGGGAGTATAAATGTTCCCTGTTTGCCGATGACATTCTTATGTATGTCACAAATCCTCAATCAACCTTACCCAATCTTTTGACCCTGTTTCATCGGTTTTCTCGGATCTCAGAGCTCTCCTTAAATACCCAAAAGACGACGGCCCTTTATATTTCTTTACCCACCTCGACGGTCTCGACCTTACGAACTCTATATAATTTCCAATGGGCGCAAAATTCATTGCCATACCTAGGTGTCCATCTGACACCCTCGATTGATACTCTTTATCGGGCCAATTATCCCCCACTTTTTAGTTGACTCCGGGAAGATCTTCGGCGATGGACAGATTATCCCTTGTCCTGGTTTGGTAGAATCAATTCTATTAGGATGACGTTTTTACCTAAGTTACTTTATTATTTTAGGACTTTGCCAATTGCGGTTCCGAGGGGAGATTTACAGCGATTACAATCAGATGTTCTTAGTTTTGTCTGGAACAATAAGAAACCACGAATGAATAAAATGACACTGTGTGCCTCGAAACAGTCTGGTGGGCTTGGCCTCCCTAATTTGCAGGCTTATTATCAGGCGGCACAAATAACCCAGCTTTCCTACACAACGGCTAAAGGCTCTACACCCCTTTGGGTCTCTATTGAGGCCCTTTCGTGCCACCCCTTTGCTATAGGCTCTTTAATGTGGCTTCCTGGTCATCTTCGCCCTCCGATCTTGTGTCCTACCCTGTCCCATTCGCTTGCGGTCTGGGACGGAGTACGACATCGCAAACCTCTGTCTTCCCCACATACTCCATTAGCTCCCATTTTTTTTAACCCTGAATTTTCTCCCGGAATGACTCAAATGCTGTTCCTGTGGTGGCTGAACAAGGGGCTTCTTAGGATAGGAGACTATCTTGTTGGGGATCAACCGCATTCGTTGCAATATCTTACGGATACATTTCAGATGCCCTCTAGCGAGCTATTTAGATATAATCAGATTATTTCTTTTATACGATCTAAAATTAACCGGTTGGATGGACCCTTGGTTCTTACAAATTTTGAATTATCTTGTCAAACAAAGGGTCTACTACGGGGAAGCATATCTACAATATACGCTATCCTTACTGACCCGAATGCCAAGCTCCCTTACATGAAACAGTGGGAACGGGATTTAAATACCACGTTGGAATTATCAGACTGGCAAGATGTTGCCTTTGCTTTATCAAAAATTTCGATTAATACTACATTAATTGAAGCAAATTATAAAACACTTCTACGATGGTATTTGGTCCCGACCAGAGTCGCTAGGATGCACCCGTCCGCATCGCCCCATTGCTTCAGACGTTGTGGACAGATGGGTACAATGCTTCATGTTTGGTGGCAATGCCCCGTGGTCACTAGATTTTGGATTCGTATATTTAATCTAATTTACTCGGTAACGGGGGTTAATATACGTCGATCCCCGCAATCAGCGTTTTTTCATAAGTTACCTGATGAGGTTCCCAAGAAATCGACGAAACTAATCACATATATGTTTTTGGCGGCTAGAATAACCATTGCTAAATATTGGAAGCAGTCGATGGTTCCCCTTGATTATGTGAAGAACAAACTTAATTGGATCATGGTTAACGACAGACTCACCTGTATCCTTCGAAATTCTACTAAGAAATTCGATATAACGTGGGATCCATGGATACGTTACTTATCTCCACCTTAAAGTGCTTCCGGTTGACCCTCTTCTCTTCTTCTTCTCTTCTCTTCTTCTCTCTTTTTCTTTTCTTTCCTTTTCTCTTTTTTCTTAAAACAATATTTAATGTTGAATTGGTTATTGTTGTCATTGTCGCTAACTATGGGATGCTTTGGTGGAATTTCTATTTCCACGTTGACATAAGGCTGGTAGAAGTTTACGGAGGGGTTCCTTTTTTCTCTCCCCTTTCCTGCCCTTCCCTACCCTTCCTTATCCTTCTCTATCCATCCCTACTGTTCCTAATCCCCCCTCCTTTTTCTTCCCTTCTTTCTTCCCCTCTTCCTCCCCTGTTCTTTATATTATACATCTTTCTTCATGTGAGAATCATTCTTAAGATTATGGGTTAATATGGCTTCCTGGGACAACCACTAGTTGGACCCTAGGGAGTTAAGAATATAACTCATTAGCGTTACTCTTATTTTATTTTTTATTTCAAGTTTCTTTTGCCATTCAATGAATACTTTAAAATCTGAAGAGGGGAAGGATACGGTAAAAAGGGGACATTGTGTTTTTTTTCCTTGACTATTCGTATGTCATATGGTTATGTTAACGGACTTTTCCGCTAATTGCATTTTGTGTTGAGTCTCTTTTTTATCTATAGGCTTTATATCTACGTTTATTTGTATGAGTACTATAATCTGACAATAGCTCGATTGTTACTTTACTCTTTGTCATTTGTGCCTTGTACAACATTGCTTATTTTCAATAAAAATATTGAAAAGTAAAAATAAAACACTGCACACAGGGTGTTAAAGTAATTTATTTAGGCAGCTCCGGGGGTCTCTTCTACCCACAATCTACTGGATCCATTACAATCAGGCTTCCGTCCCGGACACGGGACAGAAACGGCCTTACTCAAAATATGGGACGATGCCCTCGAGGCCGCAGACGAAGGAGAATCTTGTCTCCTGGTTCTGCTGGACCTAAGCGCAGCCTTTGACACGGTAGACCACAAACTGTTACTGATGCGACTAGCCAAGGTAGCAGAAGTCGCAGAAGGTGATTTACCATGGTTTTCTTCCTTTCTTGAAAACCGATCACAAACAGTTAAATTGGGTTCTTTCACGTCGGAAAAGCGCACGGTGTCATGTGGAGTCCCCCAAGGATCCCCCCTGTCACCGGTGCTTTTCAACATCTATCTTCGCCCTCTCTTTGATATTATCAGTAGCCAAGAACTACTCTATCACTCTTATGCAGACGATACGCAACTGTATTTTCGCATGTGCAACAAAAAGGATCATCATCCCAGTTTAGAGAAATGTCTCTCTTTGATAGAAAACTGGATGACAAAGAGTTATCTTAAACTCAACAGTTCAAAAACAGAACTCCTTATGGTTTACGCCAGCCGAAAGAGTCAACTGGCAACAACCTGGACACCCCCGCCCATTCTGGGCCAAATCATCACCCCTAGCTCCAAAGTCAAAAGTCTCGGGGTCATCTTCGACACCTTCATGACAATGGACGCACAAATAGGGTCAGTAGTCAGCGGAGCGCACCATCTGTTGCGCCTACTACGCAGACTTATTCCATTTATCCCCAAAGAAGACGTAGCAGTCGTGGTGGGAACAATCGTGAATTCCAGACTGGACTATGCTAACGCCCTGTACCTCGGACTCCCAAAGTACCAAATCTCCCGTCTGCAAGTCGTTCAGAATACGGCCGCCAGACTGGTGACTGGGGAAAAAAAATGGGAATCAATCTCACCTTCGTTGGGAACCCTTCACTGGCTGCCAGTAAAAGACAGAATTGCATTTAAAGCACTCTGTCTGACACATAAGTGCATCCATGGGAAGGCTCCGCAATATCTTTGCGACAAGATAGAACCTCACAATTCGAATTGCGTTCTGCGATCCACCGACCAAAATCTGGTCAGGGTACCAAAAAGCAAATACAAGTCCAAAGGAGAAAGAAGGTTTGCTTTTCAGGGTCCTAGACTATGGAACGCTTTACCAACCAGCATTCGGTTGGAGGAAAACCACCTGACTTTCAGAAGACAGATCAAAACTCTGCTCTTTTGATGTCATGAGACACGAACAACTAGCGCCCAGAAGCGATTCAGTTCGCATGCGCCGCGCTTTATACGTTTTTCATTCATTCATTCATTCATTCATTCTTCCGACTTCCGGGTCTTCTCCATTTTCCGCTGATGTCTTCTAGCCCTTTTCCGTTCTTCTCCCTCTGTCGGGCCTTCTCCACTATCTTCTCGCTCTTTTGCTGGGTCTTCTCCGTTGTCTTCTCCCTCTGTTGTTTTCTTCTGAAGTTGTCGCTCTCCCCCGCTCTAATGTCGGGTGCTCGGTGTGCCACTACTTGTATTGGCATGGGGCAGGGTCACAAGAGGCCCGTTCCTTATGACATCACTGTCCATCATGCCCCGGGAGGTGATGTCATGCGGGGTGGGGCCTCCAGATGACGTCACCCTGGTGACCCCACCCCATGCCAACATAAGTAGTGGCACACCGAGCACCCAGCATAAGAGCAGGAGAGAGCGTGGATGTCAACATTGGAAGAAGAACAGGGCTACAGGCAGACAACTACACAGACAGTCTGCAGCATCCTGACACTGCACTCATGATCTGCCGATGGTGGAAGCAATGCTTTATCGGCTGCTTAAAAATGTTTACTTTTTTTTCCTGCAAAAATGAAATGTATTAAATAAAGTTGAACTTATCCTTTAACCAGCAGAAGTCAGCTTTATTTTGCTGCAATTTTTTAGCTATTTTCTTTGCCATCTCTCTTTTTTAATGTAGGACCCTCACTTGGCCCACCTGGTAAGAATTATGTTTTCACTGACAGTTCTTATTAGCTTCATTTGTATTTTATTTTACTTTCTATTATATGGTCTTCTAAACATTGGATTTCTGCAATATTTAACATGTTTTAACTCCCATGTTTTGTCTTGTTTATTTAGTACACACACGCAGCACACCAGCTAATCATTTTACTTTCACTGACAGTTTCTAATGTCTCGGCCCTTTGTAGTGTTTGTTGTTGGAGAGTGTAGATTAAAAAATATGTTTTATCTTTGTTTACAAAACTCCCCTAATGAGCTGAGGATGTTATAGCATTATATTTGTAAATAGTGCATTGAATGGAATTAAAAACCTATTTGAATTTTTCTGGGATTTTGTTTTTACAAGGTGTAACATGGGGACCATTAGAGCTAGTGGTAGATGCATTTTCAAGTGATTCACATCAGTCAGGAACTATATTTTAAGGGCCTGGCAGCCCATGTTTATTGAAAACAGCAAAACACCAAGCAAAAGTCCAACATATAATATCTCTCACACAATGGTTCTTCTCCAGTAACAATACATAATCAGAAAATGTTAGCCCACCTGGCTCTCTCTTTAACAGTACCTCTGCTCTTTATGCTGGCCACACAGAATACAGGTTCTTCAGTGTGGATGACTCACTATCCAGCTCCACTAGTGTTGACAGCTTCACACTAATGCATACAGCTACTCTGGCCTCAGTCCTCAGGCCATTTACTATCTCTTGCAGACAAACAGGCTCTGGCTGTCACCTGCAGCATCTCTGACTCCTGTCTCCCTTGTGTGGAGCAGTCTCCAACTGGGAGCCCTGAGGTATTCCTCTAATTCCTTAATTATATGGGCTGTGCTCACCTGAGCACACACCCTGCTGGTCCTTCACAAAACCTGGACACAGGGTTGGTGATTGCATCCCACCCAAGACACTATGGAATCTCCAAACTAGAGACCCCCACGCAGGAATACCAAAACCCAGAGAAAGCTGCGAAAGAGTTTACACATACACTATATTGTCAAAAGTATTGGGATGCCTGCCTTTACACGCACTTGAACTTTAATGGCAACCCAGCATAGGGTTTAATATAGAGTTGGAACAGGAAGGGGCCATCCTCAAACTGTTCCCACAAAATTGGGAGCAGGAAATTGTCCAAAGTGGCTTGGTATGCTGATGCCTCAAGAGTTTCCTTCACTGAAACTAAGGGGCCAAGCCAAACCCCTGAAAAACAACCCCGCCTCATAATTCCCCCTCCACCAAATGATTTGGACCAGTGGACAAAGCAAGGTCCATAAAGAGATGGATGAGAAAGTTTGAGTCCTGACCTCAACCTGATAACCTTTGGGATGAATTAGAGTGGAAACTGCGAGCCAGGCCTTTTTGTCCAACATCAGTGCCTAACCTCACAAATGCGCTTCTGGAAGAATGGTGCAACATTCCCATAGACACACTCCTTGTGGACAGCCTTCCCAGAAGAGTTGAAGCTGTTATAGCTGCAAAGGGTGGGCCAACTCAATATTGAACCCTACGGACTAAGACTGGGATGCCATTAAAGTTCATGTGCGTGTAAAAGTCCCAATACTTTTGACAATATAGTGTATATACACTGTATATATTTATTTTAATTTTATTGTATTTTTTTTCTAAATCATTTAATTATATTTGGTACTATTGTTGTTTTTTTCTGTTTTAGCATTTACCTTTGGAACTCCGTGTAAGTTGTTATGAATACTTTTTATGACTGTAGCACTTTAAAATTAGCAGATTTAAACGTGTTTGTTTTGAATTATAATGGATCTAAAAAATGTATCTTTATTTAGACTTTAATAAAATAAAAACAAAGCTTTGTCAAATCACTGCTGCACTGCGGTGCGGGTGTACCCATGACTTTTGTGTTGTTAATCCATGGTTTCCCATTGATTTTCTATTAGGTCACATGTTTTTGACATGTTTTCAGGGTGCATCCATGGTTTTCATGCGGTTAACCCATACTTTCCTATAGACTTTTTTATTAGGTCACTTGTTTATGGTACACTTCTTGTTGGTGCATTTTCAAAAAATGCGCCAAAAATGCACGATCCAATAGAAAGTCTATGGGGACTACAGGTTGTCTGCACAAAAACAGCGGGTACACCATGTAGTTTTGACATGCTCTACACACATCTACACAGTGGTTACAAATAGGGGAATATTTATAAAGCAGCAGGTGAATCTTCCTGGTGCATGTCTTATAAATGACAGGAACATTTGTGAATGTTTGGTGAATGTCACATTCACTGCATTATAGAAATAACCACCACATATTCCAGCACAGGATCACAATATACAGTATATGCAGAAAAATGTACAGTGCACTATTTATTTGATAAAGCAATAATAATAAATATAAATGATAATTTATTCGTGTTGTAACACTCATACTAGTATGACTGAGCAGTTGCTGATTGTACATACTCCTCTGCCCCATTCCAAATGCCTTTTAGCCCTGGTTCACACTGGGTACAATTTGGAACGATTTGAGATGCGATTTGACATGTCAAATCGCATCTCAAATCGGCGGCAATTGTCGGCAATGGCACTGTCCTAATCAGTGCGACGCCGCATCTGCGATTTCAAAAAGTAGTTCCTGTACTACTTTTTGCGATTTCGGGCCGCGATTTGCATTAAATTGCGGCCGAAATCGCGGCAAATCGCGGCCGCGAAATCGCGGTAAAATGCGCGATTTTACGGCCGCGATTTCGGCCGCAATTTAATGCAAATCGCGGCCCGAAATCGCAAAAAGTAGTACAGGAACTACTTTTTGAAATCGCAGATGCGGCGTCGCACTGATTAGGACAGTGCCATTGCCGACAATTGCCGCCGATTTGAGATGCGATTTGACATCTCAAATCGTTCCAAATCGTTCCAAATCGTACCCAGGGCTAACCAGGCATTTGAATTCGCAGCAGTGTGAACCTAGGCTCAGTCCAGGTTCACAAGGCGGGTTTGAAACCATGCAAGTTCAGCTGAATTAACACGATTTCAAACCGACAATGCAGCTCAACTTCAGGGGTGATTTGACATATGTGCGGGTTCCTGCACAGATGTCTATTCAAATCACCCCCAAAGTCACCAAAAGTAGTACAGGAACAACTTTTGGGAATTGGTGTGGTGCCGCAAAGTCGGCGTTGCACCAATTTGAACAGTGCCATTTCCGGCAATAGCCGCCTATTTGGTATAAGGTTTGACATGTCAAATCGCATGCCAAATTCGCCCAATGTAAACGTGGGCTAAATTAAATCACACTACTACAAAATGGCAGTGAACAAGAGAGAGTTGGAATAACACTGTCCTCTTGTTTAGCACTGAATAGTAGCAATCTGAGCCAGTTCTCAAAATTAAGTATGGGACTTTTTAAAACTCTAATGCCGCATACACACGATCGGAAATTCCGTCAAGAAAAACATGGATTTTTTGTGACTGAATGTTGGCTCAAACTTGTTTTGCATACACACGGTCACAAAATCTTGTCAGAAATTCCGACCGTCAAGAACAGGGTGACGTACAAGACGTACGACAAGCCGAGATCAATGAAGTTCAATAGGCAGTTCGGCTCTTCTGCTTGATTATGATGATGCGTGTTTTTTGCACGTCGGAATTGCATACAGACTAGCGGATTTTCCGTGAAAAAAAGAGAACCAGCTCTCAATCTTTTGTTGGCAGAAATTCCGACAGCAAAAGTCCGATGGAGCATATTTCCGACCAAAAGCTCACATCGAACTTTTCTTGTCGGAATTTCCGATCGTGTGTATGAGGCATAATAGGCTGTCATAACTCTCACTAATGGGGTCATGTAATTAATAAAGCGAGGAAGAGTTAGAAAAAGATTTTATTGCTTGGTGTCTTTCTGTCCTGTGATTACAAATATAACCTCTCATTTCTTGACCAGAATAGAAAGTGAGAGGAAATCTCTTCAATAAGGACACAGATAAGCATTAAAACCCTTTTCAAGTTTTTATTTCTACCAGAGCTATCAAGAAACTGCATGGAGTTGGACTTTTTAAGAAGAACTATAGACACAATGGGCCAAATCTTCAAAAGAGATACGCAGGCGGAACTGCTGTTCAGCCTGCGTATCTCTGTGCCTAACTTTGAAAACGATCCTCAAAAGGATTTTTCCAAAGTTAGGCAGAAGATCTGACATCTGTAAGACACTTACACTGTCAGATCTTAGGATGCAGTACCGCATCCGCCGCTGGGGGCATTTCTCATTGAAATGCCGCTTTGCGTATGCAAATGAGGACTTAAGCAGATCCACAAAGCTTTTAAGCATTGTGGTTTCTGCGTAAGTTCCGATTTGCTTGCGCAAAATTAGGGCTGGTTTTACAATGTGGAAAGTTAGTCCACCATGTAAAACCAGACCTTTTTTTCGATCGCTGCGTTTTTTTTTTAAATTTGAATTTTTTTTTCCGGCGCGTATTTTTTTTTTCACCCGTCGCAACTTTATTGTCCCGTCGCAATCCGCAAAGCCCGGCGTAAATTACGTTCGCACGCTGCACGTCGGGAAAATTACGTCACACGCATGCGCAGTACGGCCGGCGCAGGAGCGCGCCTCATTTAAATTGTAATCGCCCCCCGGAGAGGAGGACGGAGGCACTTAAGTTACACGGCGTGTAATTTCTAGGTAAGTGCTTTGAAGATCGGGCACTTAGGTAGAAATTTAACGCCTGTGTAACTTAACTGCTAAAAGTTAAGTTAGGCTACGTTTTTGGCCCAATTTTTTTTTCATTTTGGATAGAACAAGGGAGGGTTATAACCCCTTTAGGATTTGTTTCACCATCTGTGTGCCTTTGGAGACATTTCCTTTCACTTCCTGTCCCATAGCCAAAACAGGAAGTGAGAGGAAATCCCTGCAAATCCTTGGGGACCCCCAGGGGGCCAGAACTAGTGTCCCCATTGGAAGATTTCCCCAGTATTACTTTTCTGGGAACAACCCAAAATGTTGAATTTCCTTTACTTTCACTTTCAATCTATATATATAAAACTCAACGTGTGTGTGTATGTCTGTTCCAGCATCACGTCCAAACGGCTAAAGATATTAACATGAAACTTGGCACACATGTTACTTATATGTCAGCAACAAACATAGGATAGGTGGTTTAACCCTTACCCACCCCCATTTGCCATGGTCGGTGTTTTCCTTTAAAGTCCCATTCAACTCTATGGGAAATACATGTTACTTCATGTTCCAGCATCACGTCCAAACGGCTAAAGATATTAACATGAAACTTGGCACACATGTTACTTATATGTCAGCAACAAACATAGGATAGGTGGTTTAACCCTTACCCACCCCCATTTGCCATGGTCGGTGTTTTCCTTTAAAGTCCCATTCAACTCTATGGGAAATACATGTTACTTCATGTTCCAGCATCACGTCCAAACGGCTAAAGATATTAACATGAAACTTGGCACACATGTTACTTATGTCAGCAACAAACATAGGATAGGTGGTTTAACCCTTACCCACCCCCATTTGCCATGGTCGGGGTTTTCCTTTAAAGTCCCATTCAACTCTATGGGAAATACATGTTACTTCATAACTTACAAACGGCTGTAGATATTTCGATAACACTTGGTCACATGTTACTTATATGTCCACTTAAACTATAGGATAGTTAATTTATCCCTTAACTACCCCCATTTGTGAGGGTCGGGGTTTTTGTTTAAAGTCCCATGCAAATCAATGGGAAATGTATGTTCCCACATAACTTCTGTACGCCTGGAGATATTTCAATAATACCTGGTACACATATTACTTATATGCCAAATAAAAATATATGACACTTAAATTAACCCTTACCTACACTCTTATATAAAAGATGGGTATATTTATATTACTATGATTTTCCTCCCCAAACGGTTAAGATAGGAAGACCGGGCAAAGCCGGGTATTCAGCTAGTGATAATGATAAACAGGACACATAGAGAAGGGGACACAAACAAAAGTATAAACCTAGTGGATGTTCTAATTCCTCTCAACTTCAAAACTAAAAAAAGAGTTATGCGTTTAGTTATAATTTAATGAGAGTGAACTTGATGAGATCATGACTTAATGGACACTGGAACAGTGGTGATTGTGGAAATGGAAGCTTACCCCTTTAACAATTTTAAACTTTACAGACCTATTTTACAAACCGACTTTCTATTTTAAATCAGCAAAATGTTGTTTGCATGTGCACAACAAGGCACATTGCTGAACCACACTCACATAGATTTTACCCAGATATTCTTGACTAACAATGAAAATGTGTGTTTTCTTTTTTAGTGCCTGGCCCAGTGCTACCAGCGCGACCAACAATTGGTAAAAAGAAAGGGAAAAAAAACACCAAAATGTTGCTTTATGTATATATACAGACACCTAAACTCTAGCAATTTTGCATAGTAAATACCATGGACATTTTTGTCATTGTAATCACAAATCATAACTGAAGAATATTAATATATTTAATATTTTGCTTAATAGAATGGAAAAATTGTATCTCTATCTATATACAGACAATCTCTATCTACAGTATATACAGACAACAATAAACTACAGCAATTACATATAGTGAATACTATAGAAATAATTATAATTTCAATCACAACAGACTATTGTAAAGAGCATGTTACCCTGCTTGAGGTAAATGTATTTGTACATTAGAGGACACAGGATGGTATTAAGGAATATAGTGATGCACAAAAGCAATAAAACAGAGGAGTGGACAACACAGAAAACAAAAATGACAACAGATCTATGTAACAATAGGTTAATAGAAGGGGCTTGAAGGAGGCCTGAAGAGTCTTATGACTGAAGGTGACATCGCAAGAGGTCTGATTACCAGGACCAGGTAGCAGCCTTGCATATTTGAAAAAAGAGATTCTTGAGGCTGAAAAGCCAAAAAAGAGCTCACCGATTTAGTAGAACAGCCTTTCTCACCTAGGGTTCATTTGGAGGTTGCTAGAGGTTCATTGAAAAAGTTCAAGCAGGGTTCGGTAAACTTCAAAGAAATTCGGATGAACAAGGAGCAAGTTCAGATAAATTACCACTGAAATGAATTCTTTTTAGCAATTTGTAAGAGGGGGATTCTTCCGACTGACAACAAATGTAGGGAACATCGTTCTCTTTGACCATCACACTAATATACCGTGAGCTGTAGATGCAGATATTTTTAGCAGGGGTTCTCTGAGACCCTAAACATTATTTTCAAAGGTTCCTCTGTATTAAAAAGTTTGTAGTATGCTGTAGTAGAGTATGTTTGGACAGGGAAAAGTGGAACTTTGCCCTTAAGGTCCTGAACTTCAATAAATAAAAAGAGGCCCTTTGATGAAGTCCTTAAAATTGAACATGTAAGGTAGAGCTGCAAGTGTGAGGTTGTCATGCTAGGAGCATTCCCAGGAGTTTGAGGAAGCAGGATCGATCTGTATTGGCCACAGAGAGATTGGTGTATGGGAATTAGATAAGTGATCCATCTGCCTATGTGAATGTGAGTGTTCTTAAAGCAGTTGTAAAGTCTATTTTTAAATTAAAATAATAAACAGGCATATACTTACCTGCTCTGCGCCATGGAATAGCACAGAGTGGCCCCAAACCTCATTATACTTTGATTAATGTAGTGGGTTGCATTAATTAATTTGGCTGCAATGATTGTGTATTTAGGAGTGCTGCAGTTTATTTTTTAATTTGGTATTTAGCTATGAATCACTATTAGTCAAAATAGGTATGATAAAAAAAAAGTTTATTGTTAAACATATATCAACTTTTTTTAAAAAAAATTGAACATGCATAATGATATCCCAAAGGACATGAAAGGCTCAACATAAAGCCAAAGGAAACCTGTAATCAATTTGCCCTACATGTTTCGCTCTGATCAAGCTTCATCAGGAGCTATACAGGTCATGCTGCAAATAGAAAAACAATAATCCATAAGGAATAGAACATTAAAACAATGAATCAATAAACATTGGTTACAATGTGTAGGTTATTTTCAAACGAAAATACATTTACATAATTATTTGAGGAAAGTGGTGATAACAATATTGGATACAGGTACAAACATATGTATGAATACAGATATTTGATATTGAGCGGCAACTCACCATTCTGGGCATTGCTCAGTCCACAATGAAAATGAATAGGCAACAATAGTTTGATTAAAATTTTTGCTGAATCAGTAAAATTGCCATCGCTAGCCACAATAGGCCCCGCAACTCCGGTCCACCCAAGCAAAAATCCAGGCTATAGTACAAGGAAACTAAATCTAAATATAAAAAGAGATCAAATACATTAGCTGCAGCTAAAAAGCATGCAAGCCAATGCAACCAGGCTGAGGCATAAACAGCCATAAACACAAATATAAGTATATACAGGTACATTGGTCCTTTAAAGAAAGAAGTAGAGTCAATGCTTATCATACCTATTTTGATTTATTGATTTTGACACCTTAAAAATCCCAGGGTTTGTTACCCTCCCCATCTCTCTTTTTGTATGTTTCTAGGGATGTGGTGTCACGATTTGATCCTCTGTGCCTCAAATTATTGAATCACTATTAGTGTTTATATGCTCTTAGGTGTTTGGGTTTAAGTTTGCAATTTTGTTCACTTTGTAGTGATTGGGGGGTTTATTTATAAGCTCATAGGCTTGGAGGATGATTTGACAAAGCTACCTGAAGATAGTGGTACATGATGCTGATTGTCCCTTGTGGGGACTTTCCACAGTGAGAAAAAGTTGGTTTGTCTAAATGAAGCCAAAGCTCAGAGATAGATTTATTTCATTCAGACAGTGGAGTGAGATCGTCTTGCGATGGTGGGGAACAGGCTATAGAAAAGATAGAACAATGTTGTGGTTAAGGTGAAAGGGAGAAAACACTTTCGGAAGAAATTACAAATTTTGCTCTCAAATTTTTTTTGTCTCTAAGCAGTGCAAGGAAGGATTCCTTACAGATTAGGGCCACTAACTTAAAGTCACGGGACTGAGGTCATGGCAACAAGAAAGTCAATCTTATGAGTGAGAACTGACAGGAGAATATTTAAAGAGCGGTTTCTGGAGAGTGTACAGAATCAAGTTAAGATCCCATGTGGACACAGGGAAATAGACAGAGGGAACAATTTGAGCAATGACATGAATGTAAGCTGTGGAGCAAGAAGTTTGTGCAAAAGGTATGCCTAGACCAAAATTTGTCCGCTGATGGTACCCAAGGCTATCCAGACCCAACTGGGGAAATGGCAGGATTTGTCTCATGGAGTACTTCCTGGAGTAGAAAAGCCTTATCTTTCACCAGGAGAAATATGCCCTCCAAGTTTGATGGTAGACATTATGAAAAATAAATTTCGCAGTTTTCAATAGTGTAGGAATAATTGAAATGGAAATGTCCCTATCCCTCAGTACCTGGGCTTCAACAATCAGGCAGTTGACCATAAAGCAGGATGGTAAACTGGCCTCTGAGACAGATGAAGGGCCCAAGGAAAGTTCACCAGAAGTCTGATGAGGTCCAAGTGCCATGTGCAACAAGAATCACCAGAATGCCCTTCTATCCTGAATAGTAGATGAGGAAGGAGTTTCAGAAGAGGAAATGCATAGATCAGGCTGAACTGATCCCACTGAATCACCAGGGTGTCTACTTTGAGAGCCAGGGATACCCTGAATATCGACATAAGCTTTTCCAGCTTGCTGTTTAACTTGAAAGCCAGGTATTACATGTCTGGGGTCCCCCGAGATCTTCCCAATGAAGAGACTATACATTCACAACTTAGGATGTCCACCTGCCAATTTTCCACTCCTGGAATGTAGGCAGCAGACAGGGCTGGTACCATAAAATTATGCCCAATCCACAATTTGTTCTGCCTTTTAACCTGCAAGACTTCTGGTTCTCGCTGGTAGTTGATGTAAGCCACTGCTGAAATCTGATGTCCCCACAGTCGAGGAATCCAGCATTAAAGTGATAAGCTCTGAGCTCAGAATGTTGATTGAGAGACAATCTTCCTCTGGGGATCAAGTTCCTAAAATGAAAAAGGTTTTTCTTTGCATAGAACTAAGAAAATATGTCTGTCTCCTAAGGATACTAACAGAAAACTGAGGCTTTTTGGGAGTAGGAGGGGTTATGCAGGGCTGTCCTAACAGTTCTGCTTTGCTAGTGTCCAATCTTCTAAAGGGGGCAGCATAACACTACATTCCTGAATACCATCATACCATGTAGCATGCAGCACTCATGAAAGTAGATTTTTACTGTTTTTAATGGATTTTTATAGATACCAAACAGTAGGTACAATAGAACTATACATCAGTAGGACAGATTGGTCCATCAAGGAGCACAATTATACAATATGCATAACAAAATCAGTATTTCTGCACTGAAATGGAACAACCGGTAACTGAATTATTATGTGTTTAAACAAATATCAAAGAGGCCTATGTACTCCTTGTAGGGAGTTACAAGGGTTACAGGAGGAGGAGGTAAATGGGTGAGGAGGAAGTAGGATTTCAGGGTAAGCGAGAAGCATAGGTAGAACTAGGTAGAACTAGTATGCAGAGTGGACTAGCCAAATAACAGTGTGTATTATTAATAACAACATACTTCAGACTTTAAGGCCTTGTACACACGAGAGGATTTCCGCTGGAAACGGTCCGCCGGACCGTTTCCAGCGGATAAAACCTCTGGCGGATTTTGATCTGATGGCTGTACACACCATCAGATCAAAATCCCCACGGAATACATCTGCTGTGACGTGGCCGCGCCGTCGCCGCAAAATGACGCGGCGACGTGCGCGACCCTGGAAGGTAAATACTTCCATGCATGCGTCAAATCATTACGACGCATGCTAGGGATGGGAGCGGATGGACTGATCCGGTGAGTCTGTACAGACGACCGGATCAGTCCGCTGGACTGGATTCCAGCGGATAGATTTCTTAGCATGCTAAGACATTTTTATCCGCTGGGAATCCGTCGGCTGGATTTTTATCCGCCTGAAAATGTCCGCTAGGCCGTACACACGACCGGATCTATCTGCTGGAACTGATCCGTGGATCAATCCCAGCGGATCGATCCGGTCGTGTGTACGGGGCCTTAGGCTCCATGTACACTGGAAGCTAAAAAAAGCTATAAAAACGGCAGTAGCTTTGCAGGGAGCCTTTAAAAGTTTTTTTAGCGTTCTTGCAATATCGTTTATTAGCGTTTTTCAGTGTAGCTTTTTATTTTATTTTAAAAAAAAAATTCAATGGATAAAAAAACGCTAAACAACACTGGTGAGCAGCGTTTTTGAGCGTTTATTATCGTTTTTCGTCGTTTCACATTTTTTTGCATTTTTCCCCGGCAAAAAACAGCACTTTGAACGCAAATTTCTGGTGTTCAGAAAAAAAACCATAATCTCCACTGCTCATTAACACTAAAAAATATCCATGTGTGCATGGACACATAGGCTAACATAGAGTGCAGTTTATGGGCTTTTAAAAAAAAAGCCAAAAAGCCAATAAACTACAATTTATCAGCTTCAGCCTAACCCTGCACCTGGGACTTGCTTGCTCACAAGGCTGTAAATGTTTTCAGTCATGTTCCAGTGTCACGGGCTACTATTTTCTCCATTTCACACTGAATGTTGAGATCAGCCACTGTATTTAGGACTAAAGGAGCGGTCATAGTTTTTCACAGTCTTGTGATGTTCAATTTTGCTTCAACAATAATTGAACCACTATGAACCTTGAACTGGGGGACATTTTTCCACAAGAATGTGAAGCAATGCCAATGCCAGATTGGGGACGATGTTTAACCATGAGCTAGATGAGATGAGTGTGAATATTTGTCACCAGTATAAGTTCAGGGATTTACAAAACAATAGAACATGGGCAATGGTGCCTTTGTTGCCACATTGCCTCCAACAGTTTGGGGAACTGCCAGGGTATAATAGGGGGTGAAATACCAATACAAATCCCAATGATTGGCGCAGTGGGAATTGCATATGTTATTTTAAAGGCTTTTTGCCACATATCAGGGGAGCAGGTCAGGTTTTAATTCTGTTGTCCATTTGGATAGTGTGGTGACTTGTGAGTAGGAGCAATCATTATTGAAGAAGGAATACAATATGAAAATACCATGTTTGGGGTTTGTGTAGAATCAGAAGATGGGCAGTGGGATGGGAGCTTTTTGGAGGTAGTTTGGGAAATCTACACATAAGTGTATGCATCTGAAACTCAGAAGGTTGATTTTTTTTGTTAGGTAATTAAACATGTGTAGGCTTTGATTGTTAGAAGTATTATGTAAAGAATGAATGCCATTGTCTTGCCACTGATGAATTTTCAGTTCAGACAGGCATTTAGAGAGTGCCCTAATTGGGATTTGCCAAGCACTGAAAGAAGATGTGGGTATAAGCCCTGTGAAGAGCTTCTTCCATGCCAGGAAGGAGGCTATTTGAGATGGGTATGTCTTAGGCAAAAGCAGGAGGTCAATTGCATCCAGGAGAAGGGAGTCAGTAATGTCATTTGGTTGGTGTAGAGATGTTTCCATAGATGACCAGATTTTTTTCTGGGGTCGGGTGCCACCAGTAATAGATTTGATCTAAAATCGGGGAAGCCCAGTTCCTCCTGTTCTATGAGATCTATAAAGTATGTAGTTTGCGCATATGGGTGTGCCCGAGTCCAAAATAAATTTAGTAAATTGTCATTGGATTGATGTAAAGAAAGCTTGGGGGAATGAAATAAGGGCATAGACTATATATATAGAAATGTAGGGTGTAAGCATCTTAAAGAGGGAAAAAAACCCTGATGGGTTTTACTTCCTTTTTGTTTCTCTGCAAAGGTAAAGCATAATGGGCTACTATGAAATGAATACTATGCATTTTTCCACATTCATTTGAAACTGGAAACAAATATTTTGCCTTGTGTTCTACTATAAAGTATATCAGTTTTGTTATATAACCTATAATACAGTATACCATTGATCATTAAGGCAAGAAGAATCTCGGAAAGTTCTTAAAATATATACAATTGTGAAATCTGAATTATTCTAAAAGAAAGTCACTATTCTTTTTTCATTTGTTCCCTAGATTTAAGTCGCTATAAAATACCGACTCCATCAGGTACAATATAATAGTTTTCATGTTTTTGCTAAGAGGCTTCAAATTGAAGTGCCAGGTGCTAAAATACAGCTCTGCTTCTAATAATAAAGTATCTGAACAAGGGTAATTAGTAATGCCGCGTACACACGATCATTTTTCAACATGAAAAAAAACGTTGTTTTTCAGCATGTCCAAAAAACGATGTTTTCCCAACTTCATCATCATTAAAACGACGTTGCCTACACACCATCATTTTTAAAAAATGATCTAGCAAAGCGCGGTGACGTACAACACATACGACGGCACTATAAAGGGGAAGTTCCATTTGCCTTTGGGCTGCTTTAGCCGATTCCGTGTTAGTAAAAGATGATTCGCGCTTTTCTGTCTGTTACAGCGTGATGAATGTGCTTACTCCATTATGAGCGGTAGTTTTACCAAAACGAGCGCTCCCCTCTCATAACTTGCTTATGAGCATGCGCGGGTTTTATACGTCGTTTTAGCCCACACACGATAATTTTTTACAACCCGAAAAATGACATTGTTTAAAACGACGTTTAAAAATGCAGCATGTTCGAATTTTTTTTTGTCGTTTTTCAGAACCTGATAAAATGATGTGTAGCCCACACACGATCATTTTAAATGACGCTTTTGAAATACAACGTTTTTTTCATGCCGAAAAATGATCGTGGGTACGCGGCATAAGAGAGCAAGGGCTGTATCAATGTGAACCTAAATCATACAACCAGAGGCAAATAATTCTATCAACACTGATTTGTCAGGCCATATGATATAATTGTACATTGACGTTTCTTATAAGATGCACAGTGTCAATTTTTTTGCAAATTAAGATAATTTGTACATTTTGCAATAATATTTATTATTCTGGTATGTAGCCCTGTTGTGTTTATTTATACACCATAATATCTCACAGCACAACCTAGATGTCAATCAAATTAATCTTGGACAGAGTACGCTGTAAACAAGCCTGTAGAATATAAATCCCAACTCCACTGTAGACAAAATGAAAAATGAGTAGCTCAGCAGTGCCTAAAATTACCTGCGTGGACACAGGTTACTATAGAATGACAGTGGAGTGGACCACTGTGTTGGTGGATTTGGTGTCTCATGGGATGAGTTAGATGACACTGTAATTATGAGTGTCACATGTCACTGCTCAAAAAAGCAGTCTACATACTGTATATACTACGCCTCTTTTTGTTCCTCCACTTCTAGTTCATCTTCAGGTGTTTTACTATAAATTGCTGCTTTTGCCACCACAACCAGTAGCCCTGTGGTAAAGGAGAATCCAGTAAGTAAATCATCAATGATTTATTTGGAAGAAGATCACATTGAAGTATTCTACAATAATTGAATTGGAAAGATTATTAAAATTGCTGTGAAATGCAATTGACACAACTGCAATGCCAGTTAAAAGCCACTTACTTTTGATTAACTGGTTATGTGAAACTGGGAAACAATCAAAACCATTGGTGACAGATTGCTGTACACCATTCAATTCCATGTGTTTGTTGATCAACAAAAAGTTGATAGGCTTCCTAAATTGCAATAAAATCATTACTAGTATTAGTACTTCATACAAACTGCTAATTACAGATGTACATATATGTCAGCTGTTTTACCACCATATTTTGTTTATCCATTTTGTTCTGAGAATTATTGATCAGTTCATAGTTTCAAACTGATACGTAGGGCCAGATACACGTAGAGCGGCATATTTTTAAGCAGGCGTAGCGTATTGTAGTTGCGCTACGCCGCCGCTACTTTGTCAGGCAAGTGCAGTATTCTCAAAGCAAAGTTGCGGCGGCGTAGTGTAAATAGGCCAGCGTAAGCCCGCCTAATTCAAATATGGAACATGTGGGCGTGTTTTATGTTAATGTATCTGCACTGATAGCAAGTCTCAGGTAAGTTGGGGAAGGGAGGGTGCAATATCTTCTGCAATCAGCCCATTGGCTCCTCTTCAGCCAGCTGCAGATCACTGAACCTCCTACAGTGCTCCTCAACACAGTGCCCCTAGGCCTCCTGAGATCTCACAGCCCCCACAGTGCCCCCAATCTCCTACAGTATGCCTCATCTCCCATAGTGTATGCCTGTCTATTACATAGCTTTCAACAGTGCTCCCAATATCCCACAGTGCTCCCCAGTCTTCTACAAAGCCCTCAGGCCCCCACCCCCCTACATTCTGGTAGGCTAATTTGTTGTATGTATGGATGCGGGGTAGTGTCATTAGATTGCTCCTTGGGGATGGGTACTGATGTGAATGTACAGTATGTGAAAGTTGTGACACTTAAATACAGTTAAAAAAAGGTAAACAATGCTTTTTGTTGTAAAAATGCAAGACCCTACCCCTCACCAAGCAGGCTGGTGTGAATAAATCTGAAATCAAAAAGAATCAGCTACATGCAAAGAATAAAACTGTGTAAAGAAATGCCATGCTCTACTAACAAGTTGAGGTTGTTGAAGTTTAATGAAAAGATCTTGAACAGAGGCAAGACCGAGCACAGAAATAAGACACAGGCAGGGTGGTCTTGCTGTACCAACAAGATCTCTCCTAGCAGGAATCTTAAGGAAGATGTGCTGCCCATGTTCTTCTACAGAAGGACAAAGAAACAGGCATTACTGAAGACTGAAAAGGTAGTGCTTGGCCAAAGAAACTTTGTGCAGCAGATGAAAGACGCATAATGCAGACTCATTTTTGCATTCAGAAGACATGCAGTGCCACGATCAGCTCAGCCCAGGGAGAAACCAGTGTGACCCTGAGACACTCATCTACAGTAGTCTTGTCAGAAGTGGTCTTCGTAGATATGGAAGGACAAAACTGTCCATGCTCAATTTAAACTTAGCAGTGCATCCCACTGAAGTCTATGGTTGGCAAAGCTTAGTAAATTCTTTCCATATTTAGGACCAACAGGCAAACTATTGTCAAAAATGCAATGAGAGCTGGGTACTGCTATGGAAAACATGTAACATGTTATTAAAAAAAAATAACAACAACTAACAGAGTGGAGAGGATCTTTTCATGAGACCTCAAAGCCTCGAAGGCAAATAACATGCTTGGGGGGGGGGGGGGGGTGAAGCTGTTTGTAGTGTTATGGAGCAGTGGGATTTGTACAGATAGTTTCAGCAACATTTTTAATGAGTTACAATTGGCCGAAATATACTAGAGATAAAGATCATAGGCAGGTGCTTTTACTAAAATAATTAAAATACCACAGGCAATACAATAGCAGCAGGGCAAATTTATTATGCAATGCCTCTGTTAAAAGGCAGGTACCCCATGTGCTATTATTATGCAAAGTGCTGTCTATTGTGGATAAACAATTTATTTTCATACACGTGTCCTTATTTGATGATAGATGATTGCACTGTGTTTTATGCTGTAAGGTAGGTACTCAAATTTATGAATGTATCGCTGTACCTTTATAAAGAAGTAAAAAATTATTTGCCCCCCAAAGTAAATGGAAATCTATGAATATGTCCCTCTCCCCAAAATAAGTAAAACATTTTTAAAGAGAAACCCAAGAAAAGCTACAGATAGCACAGCAGCTAAAAGTGACCACAAACTACTACAAAATTAAATAAAAAAAGAACCACTCTCTATGCAATTTGTCAGCCTTCCCTATCATTTTCCTACAGCAACTTCCAATACACAGTACACTGACTCTATGACTGCACTGTGCCACCCCCTTTTGATAGTGATGGGCTGTTTTATCACCGCAAAAAACTGAAACAAAAACTCACTGACCATTCCCAGGATGTTTGCCAGCATTCAAAGGCAATGCAGTGTATTTTGTTTTTTTAAAAAAATCTCATGTCTGTAGATAAATTCATCTGGACTGGAAAGAACAATGTGTTCTGGAAGAGATTCTATGACCCCCACAAAGCCCTGATCTCATCATCATTAAGTGTCTGTGATTACAAAAGAGACGGAAGCAACTGCGATGGTCTAATGCAGCGTACACAGGGGTGGACTGACAACTCATTGGGGGCCCAGGGCAATAGAAGATTATGGGGCCCCCGGGCTTACAGATGGCCACCACGCCAGGAGGCATTGCATAGGCGGGGCAGCTAAAATCTCAGGATTTTCACATCAAAAGCATGTCGGTTTTGGACATATCAGGGACAGATGTAAAAAAAACACAGATTTTTACATACTGTCCCTGGTTTTATTGAGCCTGGCAACCCTGATGGGGCCCCCTAGTGGCATGGGGCCCTCGGGCAGTGCCCGAGAGTCCCAATGGTCAGTCCGCCCTTGTGCGTACACACAATCGAAATTTCCGATGAAAAAAAGTCAGATGGACTTTTTTCCGTCTGTGTTTAGAAAAAAAACTGATAGGAATATCGTCTGTGTGCAACTCTGATGGAAAAAAAACACGCATGCTCAGAATCAAGTCGACGCATGCTCGGAAGCATTGAAATTCATTTTTTTCTCGGCTCGTCGTAGTGTTTTATGTCACCGTGTTTGGATGGTCGGAATTTAGTCTGACAGTGTGTATGCAAGACTGATGGAAGTCAGCTTCATCGGAATTCCGACGAAAAATTCCATTGGATTTTATCCCATTAGAAATTCCGATCGTGTGTATGCGGCATTAATCCACAGAAGAGCTGCAGTTAGTTTTTAGATGTCTAAAACAACCTACGCACAATGCAGGGAAGATACAGAGAAGATGCAATGTTTTAAAGGCAAAGGGTGGACCAAATATTGATTTTGGTTCATTTTGTTTCTGTTTATGCATGCACTTTATGTGTTTAATTTATATATAAAAAAAACATTCATTGTATACAATGAATGCATTGTATTATTTTTTTCCCTAAACTTTTGTACAGTAGTGTGTGTGTATATATATGTGTGTGGTGTATAGAGGGCAGGTTCCATTTGTGTTTGTTATATTGACTTTCTTCCTTTCCCTTTTTCCATTTCTCCACATAATAGCCATAAAACCACCAAAAAAAGGTAAGTGTTTCAAATGAATGTACTCTTAAATTATAATTTGAAATATGACACAAAATCAAAATACTTGTTGAGAGATGTTTACTTGAGGGTCAGAGAATAGAAGTAACTATACTGAAGCTGTGAGTGGTCAACTTTAAAGCTATAATCCAGGCATTTTTTAAGGGCCAGTTCACACCAGATGCAGTTTCACTCAGTTCCGTGTGCATTTTTTCTGCACTAAAAATGCATGCACAGTGTTTTCCATGTATTCCAATGGCTCTACTTCACACCATGCAGTCAGTTTCCAGTGCAGAAACTAGAGCCATTGAAATACATGAAAAACACTGTGCATGCATTATGTGCATAAAATAAAGCGAACAAAACTGAACGGAACTGCGCCTGGTGTGAACTAGCACTAATGCATTTTCAGTTTTGCGGAAACACACTACAGTTCATCTAACATGGTTTCCTATGGGTCAAGTTCACATCTGTGCAATTTATGGAAAGGGCCAGGGACTTTTTTCTGTTTTTTGGTTCCATAGGCTTTAATGGATCAAAAACATGTATTAAAAAATGCAAAATGCACCTGGAATATACAAACTGCAACCTGCATGGGTGTGAACCAGGCCCTAATACTAGAGCTATATGTATTCTTGTTTAAATCTTGGTGTCCATGGTGCTTTTTCTTTCGAGTTTGTGGAGTAATAGAGCATGAAACAACTCATTCACTTTGCCTCATCAGCTGATTAGCCTTAACTGTGCAGCAGTTTCCTGTTATACATAATTACTTTGCTTTACTTTGTGAAACATGATCTTGTGTTTGTGCCTGGAGTTCAGCCTTACCTAAAATAAATAATATGCAAAGATTGATGATGCTGCTCAGTAAAAATATAGATATAGAAAAATATAGTAAGCTACCAAATACATTTCTATTTTTTTTCTGTCTGGTCATGCACAATGGCCATTCCACCATGTTGCTATAGTCACAAAGTACTCAGAATTACACAAGCTTACAGCAACTTCTGATAAAGCAGATTAAATGGTCTAAAGGCCCATACACACGATCAGAGTTTTTGACAACAACGGTCTGACGTACGTGTTTGCTAGGACAATCCAACCGTGTGTATGCTCCATTGGACAATGGTTTTCGCTTTTTCATCGGATAAATGTTCGCTGTGAATCCTCTCAAACTTTGACAACAAATGTCCGATCAAGGAGAATTCCATTGTGTGTACACAAGTCCATCGGACTGACGTTCAAAGTACAAACATGCATGCTTTGAACCAATGCTAAAGATCAGACAACAATAGCAGAAGTTGCCCAAAGGGTGGTGGTAAAGAGCTAAAAAAAAAGTGATTTGGTGAAAGTTGGCCTAAAAAGTCCTGCCGTGTGTATGCATACCAAGTTCATGGCCATTGCCCATTTAGAGCAAAATCCACAGAAAAGTCAGATGGAAGTCTGATTGTGTGTATGAGGCTTGAAAAGCACATAGTCAGCCCCCCCCCCCAAGTCATTGATTCTAATGTAACTTACCCACTTCAATGTACAGTCAGGTCCATAAATATTAGGACATCGACACAATTCTAATCTTTTTGGCTCTATACACCACCACAATAGTTTTGAAATGAACATGATGTGCTTTAACTGCAGATTTTCAGCTTTAATTTGAGGGTATTTACATCCAAATCTGGTGAACGGTGTAGGAATTACAACAGTTTGTATATGTGCCTCCCACTTTTTAAGGGACCAAAAGTAATGGGGCAATTGGCTTCTCAGCGGTTCCATGGCCAGGTGTGTGTTATTTCCTCATTATCCCATTTACAAGGAGCAGAAAAAGGTCCAGACTTCATTTCAAATGTGTTATTTGCATTTGGAATCTGTTGCTGTCAACTCTCAATATGAGATCCAAAGAGCTGTCACTATCAGTGAAGCAAGCCATAATTAGGCTGAAAAAAAAAAACCATTAGGTGTGGCCAAATCAACAGTTTGGAACATCCTTAAAAAGTAAGAGCGCACCGGTGAGCTCAGCAACACCAAAAGACCCAGAAGACCACGGAAAACAACTATGATGGATGACCGAAAAATTATTTCCCTGGTGAAGAAAACACCCTTCACAACAGTTGGCCAGATGAAGAACACTCTCCAGGAGGTAGGTGTATGTGTGTCAAAGTCAACAATCAAGAGAAGACTTCACCAGAGGGTTCACCACAAGATGTAAACCATTGGTGAGCCTCAAAAACAGGAAGGCCAGATTAAAGTCAACATCTAAAAAAGCCTTCACAGTTCTGGAACAACATACTATGGACAGATGAGACCAAGATCAACTTGTACCAGAGTGATGAAAAGAGTATGGAGAAGGAAAGGAACTGCTCATGATCCAAAGCATACCACCTCATCAGTGAAGCATGGTGGTCATGGAGTGGGCATGTATGGCTGCCAATGGAACTGGTTCTCTTGTATTTGTTGATGATGTGACTGCTGTCAAAAGCAGCAGGATGAATTCTGAAGTGTTTTGGGGTAATATTATCTGCTCATATTCAGCCAAATGCTTCAGAACTCATTGGACGGCGCTTCACAGTGCAGATGGACAATGATCCGAAGCATACTGCGAAAGCAACCAAAGAGTTTTTTAAGGGAAAGAAGTGGAATGTTATGCAATGGCCAAGTCTATCACCTGACCTGAATCCGATTGAGCATGCATTTCACTTGCTGAAGACAAAACTGAAGGGAAAATGCCCCAAGAACAAGCAGGAACTGAAGACGGTTGCAGTAGAGGCCTGGCAGAGCATCACCAGGGATGAAACCCAGCATCTGGTAATTTCTATGCTTTCCAGACTTCACGCTGTAACTGACTGCAAATGATTTGCAACCAAGTATTAAAAAATGAAAGTTTGATTTATGATTGTTAATATGTCCCATTACTTTTGGTCCCTTAAAAAGTGGGAGGCACATATACAAACTGTTGTAATTCCTACACCATTCGCCTGATTTTTAAATACCCTCAAATTAAAGCTGAAAATCTGCAGTTAAAGCACATCTTGTTCGTTTCATTTCAAATCCATTGTGGTGGCGTATAGAGCCAAAAAGATTAGAATTGTGTGGATGTCCAAATATTTGTGGGCCTGACTGTATCTCTACAGTAAACAGTAATTAATAGATAATAATAGATTTTAAATTAAAACTTTTTTTTTATAAATCTGTACAAATAAATATATATTTTAACTGTGGCACCTGAAAAGTCCCAGTCATAGATAATCCATATTTGTTAAACCAAATATAATATATGCCTAAAATAGGCACCTTTTTTGTACTTGTTACACACCCGTCAAAGAGTTGTAGTATAACATTAGTATGATGTTTTTTTGGGATTTTTGTTTTGTTTTGTGGCATAACTGTGTGATCAAGGTCTATCACCACTCCAACAGCATCCCACTCATATTTGGGTTTTCTGGGTTTTCATTTTCTATTGCTAGGCTGCTGTGGACCTTCAGGAGGTCATCTCATGGTAAGTTATTTAATAATTATATAAGAAATAAAGTTAAAGCAGGTATTTTTTTTGTTAAAAATAACAAACATGCTATACTTGCCTGCTGTGTGCAGTGGTTTTGCACAGAACAGTCCAGATTCCCCCCTTCTCAGGTCCCTTTTCAGCGCTCCTGGTCCCTTCCTCCTGTTGACTACCCCCACAGCAAGCAGCTTGCCATGGGGGCACCAGAGCCGATCCGCAGCTCTGTGTGTCCATTCAGACACTGTGCCATGGCCTGGCCCAATCCCCTCTCTCTCCTCATTGGCTCACTGATTTTGATTGACAGAAGCAGGAGCAATGGCAATGTGTTGCCGTCTCAGCCAATGAGGAGGGGAGTCCTGGGCAGCCGAGACATTTCTTCAACTTCACTGCATCGAGATGGGCTAGGTAAGTATTAGGGGGGCTGAGGGGGGCTGCTGCACACAGAAGGCGTTTTATCTTAACGCATAGAATGCATAAGGATTAAGGACTTTCTGACTTTACAACTACTTTAAATGTTTGTTGTGTAAACAGCATGGAGAATACTGGCAAAAAGGTTGCATTAGGTGCACTTGTAATGGAAAAACTGGAAAGATGGAATGTGGATCCTATCCATGTCATGAAGTAGTCTGTGGTGCAAATGAAACCAAAGTATTTGAAGATCCATCAAAACATCCTGGAAAGTCATGCTGTGGATACTGTGGTAAGTGCCATTGTAGTTAATGTAAATTGCTTCTCTTAACTCTTGAAAATGTACATTCTTCTGAATTGTGTTCCCATAAAAATAAAAATACACTATGGGGAGTCTAAAGTCTGTTACTTTATTCTCCATAACAAAATGTAAATGGAAAATCCATCAAGTTTTTCTCTGGCATTGGTGAGAGATGTTAGGCAAACCTAGGATCTTAAAATATATTTTAATTCTCATCTATGGGGGTAAAGCATAATCTTGCCCAAATGCTATATCTTGTTATGGATATAGCAGAGAAGTGTTAGAACATCTGCTAGATTTGTAATGCTGTCTGTAAAGCCTCATACACACGATCCGATTGTTGGCAGCGGATTGTCTGATGTCAGACTGTTGGCCTAAAATCAGACCGTTAGTACGCTCCTTCAGAAAATTGTTGTCCATCAAATGTTGGATGGCAGGCTAGTAAATTTTCGGCGGACAACTGTCTGTTGTCTGATTTTCGTTTCATCTGTACACAAGTCCGTCACACAAAAGAGGAAAGTACAAACACGCATGCTCGGAATCAATGCTCACCAAACACAAATTTAGCAGAAGGGGCCCAAATGGTGGCGCTCAAGAGCTGAAATTCCTCGTAGTACGTCACTACATTTGTGTTTGTTGGTCGACAATTGTGTGCTGTTAGTATGCAAGACAAGATCCTGGCACACGCCCTTTGGACAAAAATCAGACGCTTGGTTGGCCAACATTGAGATCATGTGTACGAGGCTTTGTGCATCAAACCAGTTCTATATGAAACACAGGAAACATTTTAGGGATTCAGTAATTTTGGAACTACACTTTATTTCTGAATCATACCACTGAACTGCAGGGGCACTATAAACAACTTCATAATAATCAGATATACACAAAAACAAGGTCAACATGCGTTTCATCCCTTTTGTTTTCTATCAGAGCAAATCATCAGATAAAAGCATCAGTTGCCCTCAATAAAACGTCAGATTATTTGCCAATTTAAACCTGTAAGACAACCCATATGTATTGCATACTAGCACATTATGAAATACTTACCTTAGAATGAAACCCTTCCAGCGGCACCCACTCACTGCTGGGACGGCTGACATTTCCTAGTGTTTCTTTTGGGTTCACAGGCTCCTGCGCTGTGAGTGGCTGGAGTCGCGATGACGTTACTCCTGTGCATGGGTGCGGGAGTTGCCGTTTCTGGCACGGGCTCTAAAGCTCCGGCACTGTAAGCTGGACTTTCAGAGCACATGTGCTGAAGATGTCATCGACTGCATGCACTCTAAATATATCTCCTAAAGTGTTAGGAGTTTAGGAGATATTCACAGTGCCTACAGGTAAGCCTTATTACAGGTGTACAACCACTTTAAGCCGTAGCACTGCATAATGTAGGTGATACAAATAATGTAATGTAGACAATACAAACAATATGCAGTAACATTTAGTGCCCTATGTAGCTACGGTTGTTGACATTTCGTTTTTAGTCTCTGTGTAGGTTTAGTTGATTAGTTAGGTATGCTCTGGGCTCTGTTGGTATGGGCTCAATTACTTCCCCTTGTCTCCCAGGAGACCTTTGGACATAGTAAGTGGAAGAATCATGACCCCACCTTGCATGTTACTATCTACTCAGCCAATGCCCTGTCAATATGGCAGGTGAACAGCAGGGGGTATAAATAGGCTGGAACCCAGAACAGAGGTCTCTTGAAAAACAAAAAACTGCGCTACAACACAAAAGATCACCAAGGCAGCAGCTAACGTGTGAAGTACACAAATAAACATAAAAGACAAAAAGCCGCGCCAAGATTAGATTAATATAGTCCACTACTAATAAATTATTATCGATGGATCAAGTCTGTGGTTTTTAAAGCAGAGGCAGGGTTGCGCTCAATGATACAAAGACACTTGTTCCATATAGTGTGGCAAAACGATGTACTGATGGATGTAAATTCCTCCAACACCCAGTGACATGCATGCAGTTTGTGAAATCCTCCACCTGAAAAACAAAGCCTCTTACCAGACGGTAAGAACTTAAAGCGGATGGCTATAGCCCAGCCTCGGCCTTTATTTTCTCCAGGGATCACAGATCAGGAGTCCGCAGTGTCACAATCAAAAGATCACAGTCGCTCCATAGGAGGAAATGTATAAAAAAAGGCGCATATAGCGTAATACAGTACAGTACCGAAATTTATTAAAACAGTAGTCTACTTACATCAATGTTGTTTAAAACAGTCATGTGTTAAAAATTGAACAAGCCGGCCGGCAAACAGGAGCCCTTCCTCACGAGCGTGGTGACGTCACTGACGTAGCCTCCCAGACGCATTTCGTCACAGGTCACAGGTCAACCCCCATTGATAACGTCACCTGTGACGAAACGCGTCTGGGAGGCTACGTCAGTGACGTCACCACGCTCGTGAGGAAGGGCTCCTGTTTGCCGGCCGGCTTGTTCAATTTTTAACACATGACTGTTTTAAACAATATTGATGTAAGTAGACTACTGTTTTAATAAATTTCGGTACTGTACTGTATTACGCTATATGCGCCTTTTTTTATACATTTCCTCCTATGGAGCGACTGTGATCTTTTGATTGTGACACTGCGGACTCCTGATCTGTGATCCCTGGAGAAAATAAAGGCCGAGGCTGGGCTATAGCCATCCGCTTTAAGTTCTTACCGTCTGGTAAGAGGCTTTGTTTTTCAGGTGGAGGATTTCACAAACTGCATGCATGTCACTGGGTGTTGGAAGAATTTACATCCATCAGTACATCGTTTTGCCACACTATATGGAACAAGTGTCTTTGTATCATTGAGCGCAACCCTGCCTCTGCTTTAAAAACCACAGACTTGATCCATCGATAATAATTTATTAGTAGTGGACTATATTAATCTAATCTTGGCGCGGCTTTTTGTCTTTTATATAACAGAGGTCTCTTGTTCCTGGGGGAGTAAGACTCAGCATGACGGCTGTGGCATCCTTGGGAAATCTGCCTGGAACTACAAGCACCTTTTGTGGGGTCCCAGCTACTGTTTGGCTGGGGGACATCTGTTCCATCCTCCTGGAGCATTTACAGAATACCTCCCAAGGTTCGAGGACACAGGCAACTAGAGTACAGAAGTTGACTGACCTTGCACATACATGGCTGCACAGTAATTAGAATACAGTGGGTACCTAAAGACTTTCTTTGGCTTTTCTGGGAGATCGATAGGACCGCTGATAAGGCAGTACAGCTCACCCTCCGGGGCCCAGAATCCATCAGTTCAAAAAGAGGGCCTGGGTACCTACCAAGCAGGAGGGCTGGCTGTACTGCCTTGCGACTCTTGTGGATCCCACTGCAGCAATGCCAGCTTTCTCTCTCCGATTGAGGGAGGCAATGTGCCACATCACCACCTGCTTTAACCCCACACTAATGCACCACAACAGTGTGCTTTGCAGCGCTATTTATGTGAATGGGTCATGTTTGCCATGGCTGCATAGCATAGCGTGGCATTTTAGTAAAAATATAATTTTATATTTTCAGGGGGGCCCTGTCAGGTAGGCTGTACGGGGCCCTGTGATTTCTAACAGCAGCCGTGGGGATAAGCAGTTACTATTATTACACTCAGGACTGCATTCTTATTGAGGAGTCCCTGTTTGATGCGGTTCATATAAACACTTTAAAAGGGTGCCTTCACCCTGAAGTCTTAGTGCAGTTGGTGTCAACATTTTCGAGTATACAATTACTGCAGTATCCATAGGCTCACCTTCACCCTCATCTAATTCTACAAAAAAAAAAAAAGCTTGCACAGCCTGTTTACTGACTGAGTCTGTGGGAAATGTTGTGTGCCTGGCTGTCATGTGTCTATCAGGGAATAAGTGGGCTTAGCACTATGTGACCATATAGTGTGACCAAACCACCATATTTTTTTGAATATGTTCAGGTGTTTTTAACCACTTGCTTATTGGGCACATATATCCCCCTTCCTGACCAGAGGACTGTTTGCGATTCGGCACTGTGTCGCTTTAACTGACAATTGCGCGGTTGTGCGACGTGGCTCCCAAACAAAATTGACTACCTTTTTTTGCCACAAATAGAGCTTTATTTTGGTGGTACCTGCTGTTTTTATCTTTCTCAGTCTAGGCCGATACGTATTCTACATATTTTTGGTAAAAAAACAAAACGCAATAAGCGACTGGTTTGCGCAAAAGTTATAGCGCCTACAAAATAGGGGACAGAATTATTATTATTTTTTTTACTAGTAATGGCGGCGATCTGAGATTTTTATCGGTACTGCGACATTATGGCGGACACATCGGACACTTTTGACACATTTTTGGCACCATTCACATTTATACTGCTATAAATATGCACTAATTACTGTATAAATGTGACTAGTATTAAAGGGGTTAACACTATGGCGTGAGGGAGGGGTTAAATGTGTACCCTGTATACACGCTGTATAAATGACAAAATCGTGTCAAAGTTTCCAATGTGTCTGCCATAATGTCGCAGTCATGATAAAAATCGCAGATCGCCGCCATTACTAATAAAAAAAAATTAATGATAAAAATCCCATAAAACTATCCCCTATTTTGTAGACGCTATAACTTTTGCTCAAACCAATCTGTATACGCTTATTGCGATTTTTTTTACCAAAAATATGTAGAAGAATACATAGCCTAAACTGAGAAAGAAATTAGTTGTTTTATATATTTTTGGGGAATATTTATTATAGCAAAAAGTTACAAATATTGCTTTTTTTCAAAATTGTCACTCTTTTTTTGTTTATAGAGCAAAAAAAACCTACAGAGGTGATCAAATCCCACCAATAGAAAGCTCTATTTGTGGGGGAAAAAAAATCATCAATTTTGTTTGGGTGCAACGTCGCACAACTGTGCAATTATCAGTTAAAGCAACACAGTGCTGAATCGCACTGGTCAGGAAGGGGGTAAATTCTTCCAGGGCTGAAGTGGTTAACAAGAAAATAGGAAACATTTCATGCATTGACAAGCTTCTTCCTTAAAATTATTACACTCGTAGATGGAAGTTTGCCTACAGAGAGTAGGGTCACAGAACACTAAGCAGAGCATTTTACCGTATATAAAAACAAATTGCATAGCTGTTTGTCCATCAAAGCTGCAAGTGAATTAATTTTGTTTGAATGGGGCAAAATGTAATGTTCCTAGGCTATATTCTGATGTTGTTCATTAAAAAATAAAAAATAAAATAATGTGAATAGTGAAATACTGCATTGTGGCCACTAAATTGAAATACAGATCACATTTTTTTCTGTGATAAAAACCAGCACCGTATCTTTTCAGTTTTTTTTTTACTGTTGTAACATACAGTATTTGCCTGCATTATTTTATGGATATGGGTCATATATCATTATTCACTATAAGTTTAAAGGATTTTTTTTTTCTTACAGCACCACTGACTTGCAAACACAATGGAAGAGAATATAAGGTAAAGTCATTTTCTACATGTAGCTAAATTGAAGTAAGATATATAGTATTCTTAAAGTGGTTGTAAATGTAATAAAAATAAAATAAAAATAACAGTTTATGCATACCTGCTTTGTGCAATGGAATTGCACAGAATGGCCCCAAACCTCCTCTTCCCTTGTCCCCCGCTGGTGCTCCTGGCTCCTCCCTTCTGACTAGTCTGCTGTCGATTGACACAGACAGCTAAACTGGGCCTCGCCTCCACTCCCTTATCACACAGCAAGTGAGTAGAGGGAAGAGCTGCAGACAGGAGCAGTCCTGGATCAAATGAGGACTCAGGTAAGTAAAAGGGGGAATACTACTACCTAACTAATTTTTACCTTAATGCAAAGAACTCATTAATGTAAAAAATGTTTAGGCGTTATAATCACTTTAATAAATAATAAACAGATGTTACATTGAAATTGTGGAGTAAAAGTAATTTTTCATTGACTAATTTTGAGATATTTACTCGACTTATGTATTTTCATTTTATGTACAGTATTAGATTGCATTTTATAACTTGGTTTTAGTTATGCAATTGAAAGGTACTTTTCTTTTTTTGTTCTAGATAAACGCATCCTTTAGCGACCCGAATGACCCATGTCTGGTTTACACTTGCCTTAAAACTGGCTTGACTGCAAGAGTAAAAAAATGTCCTCCACAAGCGTGCACACCGGTAATATGCGCAATTTATCAAATCAAATTACAATCAAATAATAAAGGGCAAAGCAAGTAGTGGTTTATTGTACATGAGTGAGACACTACATAACCCTTATAGTGTTCTTTCTGAGTTAAAGGGGTTGTAAAGGTAAAAAAAAAATCCCTAAATAGCTTCCTTTACCTTAGTGCAGTCCTCCTTCACCTACCTCATCCTTCAATTTTGCTTTTAAATGTCCTTATTTCTTCTGAGAAATCCTCACTTCCTGTTCTTCTGTCTGTAACTACACACAGTAATGCAAGGCTTTCTCCCTGGTGTGGAGTGTTGTGCTCGCCCCCTCCCTTGAGGGGGCGAGCAGGAGAGTCAGGATGCTCTCTACGTTGCAGATAGAGAAAGGAGCTGTGTGTTAGTGGTCATCCTGACTCTCCTGTAGTCCAAGGGAGGGGGCAAGCATGAAACTCCACAGAAGAACAGGAAGTGAGGATTTTTCAGAGGAAATAAGGACATTTAAAAGCAAAATGGAAGGATGAGGTAAATGAAGGAGGACTGCACTGAGGTAAAGGAAACTATTTATGGAAAAAAATGTTTATCTTTACAACCCCTTTAAAGTCAGATACAAAGGTTGACAACATAGCTGTTTGTGAGAATGGCAACCCTTCTGTGTGTAGGGAAAGTTATATTACCCCTTCAGGTAGATCTCTTTTAAAGGAGTAGGCAAACGACTCACTATCTATCTGATTTGTTCTGTAGAACTATGAGAGACTGGATTATATTTTAGTTCTCACTGTTTGTACCCATATTGCAGTTTGCAGGAAAAAGTGTCCTTGCCCATCATTTGTATTCATGGGGGACTTCCCTACACCTCCTCCTGTGTGAACTCATAATGCAGCTACATGGATCTGCTTAGTTTTTTTTACATTAACATACCTAAGATACTTTCCATTCCAACAAAATAAACTAGATTTTATTTACAAAATCATTGAAATTAGCTTGAATTTTTGGATATCAATGTATATTTCAGGACAAATGTTCTATGATCCAGATCTTTTAGATTACTCCAATATAATACAATTTTCCATAAAAATAAATTAAATAGACAGACAAACTAGTCCAGGTGGACTGTTCATAGTGGTAATGATGCACTTTGTGCTTTACAGATACAATTACTTTTTCCGTTTGGTTACTCTGCTTTTTTTATTTATTTAAATGTTTGATTCCTAACTATACTGTATAACCATTTGCCTTATAGGACAGGAGAACTTATGATTCAGATAAATGCTGCTATACATGTAAGTGATTTTATCATGGCTCAATTTATGTTTCAGAAGCCCGTTGATGCAGCTCTCTAATCATTAATACATCTTAAAATGTATATTGTTAAATGAAAGCAGTGCGAATACCTGAATTTGACATGGTATAGGCATCTTGCAGTCCCTGCACATACCAGCGTTAAGCTTCAGTCTTTTAGCTGCTCTATAAAAAACTTCAATCTGATTCTAATAAACATTGAGCCTAGGTTCACACTGCTGCGAATTCAAAATCGCGGTAAAATGCGCGATTTTACCGCGATTTCGATTTTGATACACCTGTTGATCATTTTGTTCCAAGATTGAACCATATTATGAATTTACAAAGAGTTTCATATAGTGATCTACTAATTAATCGATTACAGATTTTTTAATAGATTAATGATGAGCTATATATTCTACCATGTATGTGGTCATTTGTAGGCATGAGGTTTGGAAGAAGGGCGTTATCTGTACTAGCCCGAAACTCTTAACCATGACTGCCTTATATTTTTGATGTTATTAATATTTCTTTATTAAAACATCTTTGTGGAGCAATCCCATTTCGTTTTTTCTATAATATGGCCCTTGGGAAGGCTTGATTGCTATTGCTGTGATCAACGTGCACCTCACCCCTTGAACTCTTTTATATAATGTAAATACTCAAATGGATTACATTTTAAAATAATCATTCTCTTATAAGGTACAGATTACAATGCTCAAATCCACTTATTTTAACCACTTGCCCACCGGGTTAATTCTGGCACTTATCTCCTTCATGTAAACATCACAATTTGTTTGCTAGAAAATTAATCAGAACCCCCAAACATTATATATTTTTTGTAAGCAGACACCCTAGGGAATAAAATGGCGGTCATTGCAACTTTTTTGTCTTGCACGGTATTTGCATAATTTTTCAAACGCCTTTTTTTGGGGAAAAAAATCATGAATTAAAAAATAACAAAACAGTAAAGTTAGCCCAATTTTTTTGTATAATGTGAAAGATTATGTTATGCCGAGTAAATAGATACCTAACATGTCACGCTTTAAAATTGTGCACATTCATGGAATGGCGCCAAACTTCGGTACTTAAAAATCTCCATAGGTGACGCTTTAAATTTTTTTACAGGTTACTATTTTCGAGTTTCAGAGTAGGTCTAGTGCTAGAATTGTTGCACACGCTCTAACGCACGCAACGATACCTCACGTGTGGGGTTTGAACGGTGTTTACATATGTGAGCGGGACCTGCATGCGTGTTCGCTTCTGCGCGCGAAAAGAAAAAAAAAATTTAATTTAATTTTTATTTTACTTAATTCTTTTTATTTTTACACTTTAAAAAAAAATGTGGATCCTTTTTATTCCTATTACAAGGAATGTAAACATCCCTTGTAATAGGAATCAGCGTGACAGGTCCTCTTTATGGAGAGATCTGGGGTCAATAAGACCCCACATCTCTCCTCCAGGCTTACAAGCATGAAATCGGTGAAAAAAGAATCACCGATTACATGCCAACAGCCGCGATTGCGGCTTTGTTTACTTCCGGGTACCGGGCGTGATGTCATAACGTCGCGCCTGGTCCTCCGACGGTAATAGAGATGACTGTGACCGTCTGGTCACCAGTCATCTCTATGGTTCTGCAGCGGACGCCGACCGATTCGCTCTCCGGGCCCCCAATGGCACGGGAGAGCCCGGAGAAGCACCGGATGGCGGCGGCGTCCCCTCCCGCTGCCTATAAGAACGATCAAGTGGCGGAACCGCCGCTTTGATCATTCTTATGGTGCAGAGAATCGGCGGCTGAAGACGGGGATATCTGAATGATGCCTGTAGCTCCCATTCCCATAAAATAATAAAAATAATAAATAAATATATATATATATATATATATATATATATATATATATATATATATATATATATATATATATATATATATTTTACTTGCTTTTTTTCTGAAGACTACAAAAATCTTGTTTTACACTGTCTGTCCTGGTAAAGTGACAAAAAGTTCATGACTTGGTTTCCCCATTGTATTTTAATAAGCACAACTCTGTGCCCGCTACATCTGTTCACTTTCACTTTGAGCAGGGATGTAGATAGTGGGGAAGGGTCAGATGGATTCAAACTCCCCCACCCCCCAGAGCGTCCTGTTGAAAATCAACTGCATGGTGTCCCTGCTGTGCTGCTTGTCACGGGTGCCATGTGCAGCCGGCAAAAGAGCAGGGACACTATGCTGTACATTTCTGGCAGTCAGCGGCACTAGTCTGTGGCAGATTCTAGTTGTGCATGTGTTAGTGGCTGCAGAATTTCACACTCAACACTCAGGCTTTGCTGTTTACACCGCTGGGCAGGCCGGGCTATCAGGCTCAGGATCGGCTTGGGCTGGAGGAAGCTGACACTAGCTTCTCCCAGCACTGAGCAGAGCCTGCCTGTCCCACCCACCACTCTATTTCACTCCTTGCAGTGCCGCTTCCTGCTCTTGGCTTGAGGAGAGGAGCTGTGCCTGGGCCCTCGTAGGTGCTGTGGATGAATTGCTGGCTGTTGCTCTGCTTTCCAGTCTAGGTGTGTCCCTCTTTCTCGGGCTAGGATTCCACTGCTGTGCTGCAGTGTATGTATTGGGCTCTCTGAAGCTCCTTTCTGTCAATCCCCCCCCAGTCTCCTGCACTCTCTCACTGGCTGCTGCTCATACTACAGGCAGGAATGAGGTGAGCTGAGTTTTTCCTGAGAAAAGTCTCCTTGGGTGGAAAGTTGCCAAAGTTTCAGGAGGATTCGTTTTGCAGGTTTTGCAGTGAAGTGAACTGAAGGGTTACGGTAACAAGGAGAATTGGAAGAGACAGCGAGTGTGTGTGTTTGGGGGGGGGGGAGTCTGCTGGCACACATGACTATGTGTGAATGTGAAGGTAATTTATGACCATTCATCATTTAATGTGTGAGTTTACACTTTTGATTGTACAGACTCAAAGCTTGGATAACACAGGGTTAAATGAATGGTCACAAATTAACTTCACATCATCTGGACATACAGAGTGCTTGGGGCTGGCTTGTATAGATACACATTTACATAGTACTGTTGTATGATTTATTGCTGTATATATTGAAGATGAGCACAATCGTTTTTTTTTATTATTGACATCACTATTTGACCACTTCTCAGCAGCCAAATCCCCTCAGCTTGCATCACCCTCCAGGCCACTTCATACATCCAGCTAATGGACATCACTCAGAAATGCTTCCTACCCCCCAGCTGAGGAACATCATTCAATGGTCACTTTCCTTCCCTTATCTTCCTAATATCGCTCCCTGGTCACCTCACAGACACTGCCACTTAAAGAAATCCCTCCCCATTCTGCCACTGTCATACCCTCCACACTTCTCTCCTGTACATACTGCCCACTATCATACCCTCGACACTCCTCTCCTGTACATACTGCCCCCTGTTCTTAATCTCCACACTTCTGTCCTGTACATTATGCCTACTGTCATACCCTCCACACTCCTCTCCTGTACATACTGCCCCAGTCTTACCCTCCACACTCCTTTCCTGTACATACTGAATGTGTCCTCAGTACCTTTTCTCTATCTCAAAAGTGAAACTTCATGGGTCTGTCTAGGCCCCTGATATCTAACCAAACTCCCCCCAACAGCGTTGTGAAAAGGATGTAAACAATTATTAAATTAAAATAAATGTAAACTTTTTTTTTGTAAACTTTGTTTATTTGTTTTCTGCAGATGCAATCATCAAAAAGGCACATAAACGGTTAGAGCCGGTTCACACTGGGGCGACTCATCAGGCGACTTAGCCGCCTGACAAGTCGCGTCCCATTCTATTAAATAGAACCGTTCTAATAGGAGCGATGCAAGTCGCTCCTACTTAGAAAAAGATTCTTGTACGACTTTGGGGGCGACTCGGAGTGACTTGCATTGACTTCTATACAGAAGTAATTTTGCAAGTCGCCTCTGAAGTTGTCTTCAGGACGCCTTGCCGAGTCGCCCCCGAAGTCGTGCTAGCCCAGTGTGAACCGGCTCTTACATCTCTTGCATATAGTAGCACAGATTCAATAGTATCTTATCAGACATTCTCTGGAGAATAATTACCCCTTTGTCTCAACATAGGAAACCCATAACAACAAGTGAGTACAGCCCTTTTGGCAGGAGGTACATTCGCATATTGCCAAGATTACCTCCTATACACCTGACTTTACCCCAGGGCAGTATCTTCTTCATCACACCTCTCTGCCACAATCAATCTATCGGAAATCACTTGTATTACACTTAATCAATGCGGCTACTCAATGTATCCCGATACGGTGGAAGGACCCCATTCCGCCTACACTGTTGGATTGGCAGGTGAGGGTGGATAAAATAGAGATGATGGAAAGGTTGATTCATCAGGCTAATGACAACTCGGAAAAATTTAGACACATTTGGAGATGTTGGACATTATATAGGACCCCCACTACTCATAACTCAACATAGGTTCCCGCCTAATGATTCGAATTCCTTTTATAGCTAGATCTTTTTTTCTTTTTCTCTGACCGAGGTCTTTCTGGTAAAAAAGCTATAGACATACTTTTTATCTTGCACTGCTCTGTCTTTCAACTCCTTTCATATTCTTTTAACCCCCTTGGTAGTGCACGAATGCGTGCACCTGCGGAGTGTGAAATAAAATCATAATTTCATTGGGAGGATTTGAAGCCTCTGGGAAAGGAATTTCTTAATTATAGGTAGGCCCGAGGTTTCTATTACCTGGGACTCGTTTTTCAGCAGAAGGTTAAAAACATTTAGGTTTTTGACCAGATGTTTGCGTTATTGAACTTCTCCTTGTTCCTATCCCCCCTCTCCAGTATTCAGCTAATGTTTCTGAAGGGGGTATACGGGACGGGGAATTGCTCCTCATAGTCTCTGTTTATTTAGTTAAATGTCTGCAACTAGGATATATGTGTAAGGATAGAGCGATAAGAGCTATTTTATCATTTAAACGTTATATTCACTAGTTTACTTTATTAGGATGGGTATTAGCTAAATGAGACCCTTATTGGTGTTCCTTCTTTATATGCAAATATACCTTCGGTACAGAAGACATGTGTTGGGGACGGGTTACGATCTGTTGTTCTTCATTTGGCCTTTGTACACATGTAAGGTTTATATGATATTCTTTGCCAACTTTATTTGTGTCATATTAACCACTTACTTATGTAATGCATATCTGAATGTATTGACATTAACTTTCAATAAAAACTTTTCTGAAAAAAAAAAAAAAAAAAAAAAAAAAAACAGAGGAGCTCTGGAAGAGAATTCACAAAAAAAAAAAAAAATAAAAAAAAACAACAAGTGAGACAGGGTATTCACCGTGGACCACTCTGGGCCCCACACCATTTGTCATTACTTAATAAACAGTTGAATTATCTTACAGTTGTAGTTATATTCAGACTGACCACACACTCACACACATTCACCCATGCAAACTCGCCCTGAAAACCCGCCCACCCACCCCCACTCCAAGGTCCAGTACACACCCCAACCACCCCCCCATTAAAACATCAACCAATAGATCAACCCTAACCCCTCCTGATTACAGCCCACTGTGGCTGATAGAGTGGGGTGTCTTTCCAAAAGGAATCTGCAATATCAAGCCAGGGCTGCCAAATCTTGGTAAACTTTTTGGGACAGGCCCTGCCCTTATATATGCATTTAAAGATGGGTATAACCTTATTCACCATATGATACAACATTTGGATATCCAGAGCAGATGCACTCTTCCAGTGTAACAGAATAAATTTCCTAGCATAGAATAAAACTGTGCGTATCAGAGTTCGAGCATGGATTGTAGTTATAAAGTCATTAAGCACTCCCAGCAACCCAACCTCCGGTGTGTGAGGAATGGGGAAATGTAAGGTGTCCTTAAAAAAAGAAAACAAGTCCTTCCAAAACATTGATAAAGCTGGGCATGACAAAAACATATGTATATAATCGGCCTCAGTGGAGCCGCACCTAGAACAAGAAGCAGAAGAATTTATTCCTATGCGGGCCAGCCTGGCAGGAGTATAGTGTAACTGGTGTATAAATTTTAATTGTACATACCGATTATTAGACCCGATAAGATCGAGGAAGCAGACCTCCGAGGCCTCCTCTCACCCCTCCTCGGACAGCCCCGGAATGTCCACCTCCCATTTCCGCTGAGCAATCTGGAAGGGTTTGACCCCAGCCGACTGCAGGTAGTTTCCTAATATCCGTGTAAGACTTCAGCGCCTCCAGAGGTGATTCAGTGATCTCCTGGGTCAGACCCTCAAATTGTGCCCGTGCTGCATGACGTAATAATAGATACTTGTATAAGAATTTATCCGTTACCCCACTCCGTACCTTTAGGTCCTCAAAGGAAATAAACTTATCGTTGACAAAGATGTGGGAAACGTGTGTAACCCCTAATTGGGTCCACCACATAGAATCCGGGTGACCCAGGAGCTCAGAGAAGTTGGGGTTTTAAATTTAAACATTTTTAAAAAGTAAAAATTTGTAAAAAACAAATGTGTAAAAACATCCAAACAAAAATGTCTAATCAGACTAAAAGTCACACTTAATGTGTGGTATAATTTAGCCACACCCACTGTATGGTGCCGCAGGTCACCATCTCCCTGCTAGTGGCTCTTGTGCATTGCTTTGCCCAGAACCCCATAATGCTGTTAAGGTGCCACTGCTCATGAGAGGCTCATAGTACCTTTATTGGGTCATCCGCTTTAAAGTCATTGTAAAGTCTTGTTTAAAAACTAAAAAAACAAACACGTTATACTTACCTCTTCTGTGCAGTTGGTTTTGCACAGAGCAGCCTGGATCCTCCTCTTCTCGGGTCCCTCTTCACTGCTCCTGGTCCCTCCCTCCTGTTGAGTGCCCCCCACAGCAAGGAGCAATCTGTTTTTGATTGACAGCAGTGGGAGCCAATGGCACCGCTGCTGTGTCTAAGCCAATCAGGAGGAGATTACCGGATGGCTAAGACACTCGTGGACATTGCTGGAGATAGATGGGGCTCTGGTAAGTAATTAGGGGGTGCTGGGGAGGCCATTACAAACAGAAGTTTTTTTTATCTTAATGCATAGAATGCATTAAGATTAAAAAAACTTCTGCCTTTACAACTCCTTTAAAGGGATACTAAAGGTTCGGTTTAAAAAAAACAAACAAAAAACCTGTTATACTTACCTCCACTGTGCAGTTAATTTTGCACCGAGTGGCCCTGATTGTCCTCTTCTGGGCTCCTCCCCGCAAGAGTTCTCCCTCTGGGAAGCTCTCTCCTGAGGGGGTTACCTTGCAGGCGTGCTCCTGTGTGATACACTCAGCGGCCATAGCCGCCAAGTGTATGACTCGGCCCTGCCCCCCAGCGCGCCGTATCATTGATTTGATTGACAGCAGCAGGAGCCAATGGATCAGGTAAGTAAAACGGGAGCTCAGGGGGGCCGATGGCTGTAAGATGTTTTTTCACCTTAATGCAAAGGATGCATTAAGGTGAAAAAACACGAAGCTTTATAACCCCTTTAAGTCACCTGCCACTCTGCATGTCGCCAAGCTCGGTGCCCAAGCTTGTCATATTAATGTTGCATCATAAAGACACATGGCAGCCATCTTTAAACCTGTGGACCCCATGAGTTGTCAGCCTGCCTCTGATTGTGAGGCAGCTGGCAAAGTTGGAGATTGAGGCTCGGCAGAGTTTTCTTTTGTTGCTGTGTTAGGCTCCGTCACTGTGAGAGTTAATTTCATGTGTGCGTGTGTGGCCTGTCCCTGAGCTACTTAATTACTTTATCGGAAATAAAATAAGGAAAATGTGTTTTGCCTTAATGTCTACCTTAAATCACATTGCTAATTGCATATTGTACTTGTTTGTAGCCTAAATACTGAAATTTGCACTTAAAAGTGTAATTTTGTAACCTTTGGAAATGTCAGTAAAAACATGGCTGTGTCAGTAAATTTTGGGTGTTGTGTCAGCAAAATTTAAATCTGGTCGGTTGGCAACACTAATTGCTTGGCTTACACATATGTGTCTGTTCCAATGGAGACTACCTCCAGTGTTTAAAAATGTAACTCTGAGACCGCGTACAGACGAGCATACATGTACGATGAAACCGGTCCGCCGGACCGTTTTCACCGTACATGTATGCCTGGGGATTTCTGTATGGTGGCTGTACTCACCATCATACAGAAATCCGCGCGTAAACAATATGTGGGGCGTGTCCGCGCCGTCGCCGCGGCGACGTGGGCGGCCCTGCCAGTTCAATGCTTCCACGCATGCGTCAAAGTCATTCGACGCATGCGAGGGATGGCGGGCGCTCGGACATGTACGGTAGGTCTGTACAGACGACCGAGCATGTCCGAGGGGACAGGATTCCAGCGGGCTGTTTTAAAACAAGCCCGGAAATATTTGCCCGCTGGGAAAAGGCCCGGCGGGCAAATGTATGCTGGAATCCTGTCCGCTCGGGCCTACACACGACCGATCATGTCTGCTGAAACTGGTCCGCGGACCAGTTTCAGCAGACATGTTCGGTCGTGTGTACGGGGCCTCAAACATCTTGCTTGTCTCGCTTGATGGCCTGTCTGTGTAGGCCAGACAGCCTAGACACGCAGTCAGAAAACTTGATTCATAAGCCGCACCTCGAGCATCTGCATCATTACCGTTTTAACGTAATTAGTGGTAAATTGCGTGTTTTACTTTTATATATGCCCAGGGTTTTATGGTGTGTCAGTATCACCACAGATACATATTGTTAATTGAATTGATCTACACCTATTTTTCTATACCAAAATAAGACAGGAAATAGAGAGGCAATGTAACTTATTTTAAAGAACTGCTAAAACTAAAATATCTGTTAATGAATTGTGTAAACATGCTAATATTTTTTTTTTCCATAATTACAGGTGACACTACATGTAAACCAACACCAGCAATAATAACCATAGAAAAACCTTTTACAAATGTTGCAAGAACCAAAATGTACAAAACATGTAGAGCTAAAGCAAGCATTTCATCGTGCACTGGACAATGCGATAGAAGCACTCGGTAAGATTTTACACACTTACAAATTCATAAAATCATTGTAATAAGAATGATCATTCCTTTATATGTGTTTACTAACAAGTTGAATCATATGCTAACTTAAATATCTCCATCTTGAACTATTTCTACCAGAATTCCAAGTTCTGCCGAATACAGAGGCTATTACAATGCTAAATAGGAACATAGGCCCGGATTCACAAAGACTTACGACTACGTATCTCCAGATACGCCGTCGTAAGTCCAAATGTGCGCCATCGTATCCATGCGCAGATTCTTTAAATGAGATACGCCTGAATTTTGACAAGATACGACCGACGTAAGTCTCCTACGCCGTTGTATCTTGGGTGCATATTTACTCTGGCCGCAAGGGGCGCTTCCGTTGATTTACGCATCAAATATGTAAATGAGCTAGATACGCCGATTCACGAACGTACTTGCGCCCGTCGCTGTAATCTACGTCGTGTACGTAAGGCGTTTTTCCGGCGTAAAGTTAAACCACCAAAAAGCTGGTCTTAGGCCACGTACACACGGTCGGACAAAACCGATGAGAATGGACCTAGGTTCATTTTCATCGGTCCAAACCGACCATGTGTATAGCCCATCTGTCTGTTGTCCCTCGGTCTAAAATTTGAAAACATGCTTCAAAATCGAACCGATGGCCCGCTGCCCGATCGGTCCAAACCGATGGTTAGTACAGAAAGCATCGGTTCAAATCCCGCGCATGCTCAGAATCAAGTCGACGCATGCTTGGAAGCATTGAACTTCGTTTTATTCAGCACGTCGTGTGTTTGACGTCACCGCGTTCTGACCCAATCGGTTTTTGGAACGATGGTGTGTACGCACATCAGGCCACTTCAGCGGTGAACCGATGAAAATGGCCCGTCGGACCATTCTCATCGGTTTGGAACGACCATGTGTACGCGGCCTAAGTCATGAATGGGGCTGGGCGTAAGCTAGGTTCACGTCGTACGCATTGAGCCGTCGTATCTTAGGGAGTATTTGCGACGTGATTCTGAGCATGCACGCGCATGCGCCGTTCGTTCAGCCATGCATTCACATGGGGTCACGCTTCATTATAATACAACACTCCCACTGCCTTGCTACTTTGAATTACGCGGGCTTACGCTGGTCCATTTACGTTACGCCGGCATAAATATGGGAGCAAGTGCTTTGTGAATACTCAGCTTGCTTCTCAATGTTACGTCGGCGTAGCACATATGAGATGTAAAGATCTCAAGATGCGCCGATCTCTCTGAATCCAGGCCATAATGTATTTTCCCTGGAGCCATTGGAAAATTCTGTCTCTGTGATTTAGCTCAGTGGTGTCCACCTATAAACGGCCAAGTTAGTTTTTGGATGGGGTATATGTTAACAATATGTTAACAATAATGCCACGTACAGACGATCAGAATTTCCAACAACAAATGTTCGATGGGAGCTTGTTTTTTGTAAATTCCGACCATGTGTAGGCTCCTTCGGACATTTGCTGTCGAAATTTCCGACAACAAAAATTTGAGAGCTGGTTCTCAAATTTTCCGACAACAAAATCTCGTAAATTCCGAGCGTGTGTAGACAATTCCAGCGCACAAAATTCCATGCATGCTTTGAATCAATTGCGAGACGGAAGGGCTCGGTCTGCTAAGTTTTTTATCTTTTAATGCAGCGCATTCTCTTCTTCTGAAAAGCGTGAATCGTCTCTCACCAAACTTCTACTAACACGAGATTAGCAGAAGGAGCCCAAAGGGTGGCGCGCTTGGTATTGAACTTCCCTTTTTTAGTGCCGTTGTATGTGAATTTCTGACAACATTTGTGCGACAATGTGTATCCACGGTTTTGTTGTCAGAATGTCCGATCGTGTGTACGCGGCATTAATGTTAAAAAAAAAGCAGAACCTCTGTGACAGAACCTGAGACAAAAGAATCTGTGTAAATGATCCCGTGATTGCATTAAAGGAAACCTACACTGAAGGTCTGATGCCGCGTACACACGACCGTTTTTCGGGATGTAAAAAATTACGTTTTTTTATGTCATTAAAAACGATCGTGTGTGGGCTCCAGAGCATTTTTCACGATGTAAAAAATGGGCATTAAAAATTTAGAACATGCTCTAAATTTTCACGTCATTTTTAACGTTGTCGTTTTTAACGTCGTAAAAAATGGTCATGTATGGGCTTTAACGATGTGAAAAAAACGAGCATGCTCAGAAGCAAGTTATGAGATAGGAGCGCTCGTTCTGGTAAAACTAGCGTTCGTAATGGAGATAGCACATTCGTCACGCTGTAACAGACTGAAAAGCACGAAGCCTGAAAAGCGTGAATCGTCTCTCACCAAACTTTTACTAACACGAAATCAGCAAAAGCAGCCCCAAGGGTGGCGCCATCCGAACGGAACTTCGCAGCATTATAAAAAAATGGTTCCTGTGCTACTTTTTACCAATTTTATTGTGACTTGCCTAGATTTCTGTTAAATTAAGATGCAAGCCACAATGAAATCGACAGGGCAAATGGCACTAATGTGCAGCTTTGAAATCATGCTGAAGTAGATTGTGTCGGTGTGAGCCAGAGCTTATTAAAACTGGACTACTTTTTATGTGAAACTTAACCATGGTCCAGCTTGATTAAACCTGATTTCTTATATCTGATTCACTGTGCTAATACAGTAAGTGCTAGTCTCTTCCGAGTGTTCCTAAAGCGACTTGCCTTCTGTATACTGAACACTGGGGGCCATTCACATGGCATCTCTGCCAGTTAAAGAAAAATTGGTATTACTTCAAGGAATACAAGATGTTCTCTAATTTAAACGAGGCAGAAGGAGCAGATGAAGTCATAATCTCTGCCTTGGCCAATTGGAGAACACCTTGGGGCAGATCCACAAAGGTGATACGCTGCGTAATTTCAAATTGTGCACGTCGTATCTTTGTTTAGTATCCTCAAAACAAGATACGCCGGCATCTCGGCTAGATCCGACAGGCGTACGTCTTAGTACGCCGTCGGATCTAAGCTGCAATTTTTCGGCGGCCGCTAGGTGGCGTTTCCGTCGAATTCCGCGTTGAGTATGCAAATTAGCTAGTTACGGCGATCCACGAACGTACGTCCGGCCGGCGCATTGTTTTTACGTAGTTTGCGTTTGGCTTTTTCCGGCGTATAGTTAAAGCTGCTATTATGAGACGTATTCAATGTTAAGTATGGCCGTCGTTCCCGCGGCCAATTTTTTACGCCAATTGCGTAAGTCGTTCGCGAATAGGAATTTGCGTAGAATGACGTCACCGTCGTAAGCATTGGCTGGTTCCGGTTTAATTTCGAGCATGCGCACTGGGATACCCCCACGGACGGTGCATGCACAGTTTAAAAAAAACATTGTTTACGTCAGGTCACAACGTATTTACATAAAACACGCTGCCATTACATCCATTTGAATCACGTGCCCTTACGCCGCCAAAGATACACTACGCCGCCGTAACTTACGGTGCAAATTCTTTGAGGATTCGGAAAAAAAGTTACGACGGCGTAGTGTATCTTAGATACGCTGCGCCTGGCGCAGAGGTAGGTGGATCTGGCCCCTTGTATTCATTGAAAAAAATAGCAGACAATCTCTGAATGGCCAAGCAAGCAAATCCCTGTATTCAGAATTCAGACTGCAAGTCACTCCACCGACACCTGGAAGAGACCAGCGCTGACCGTAGGTAGCACAGACTACTACAGTGAATTTCTGCATACCCAGTGGCCTGCTGAATAGGATACATTAGGAATTAGTCAACCAAACTGGACCAATGTAAGCTGTAAAAGAAGACAACTTCTGCAGTGCAGGTTGTGCTAGTGGTGGTAAAGACCAAAGGTTTTTTACCTTCATGCATACGCTCTGTGTGTCTCATAGAGCACGGACAACTTGCAAGCAGTTTGCTATGTGGTACTCAGCAGGGGGGACTCCATAGAAGAGGTGTTCAAACATGTAAGGCCTTGTACACACGACCGAACATGTCCGCTGAAACTGGTCCGTCGGACCAGTTTCCGCGGACATGTCCGACCATGTGTAGAGCCTACTGGACAGTTTTCCGGCCTAGCGGACAGGTTTCCAGCGGACAAAAGCTTCTTAGCATGCTAAGAAACTTGTCCGCTGGAAGCCTGTCCGTCGGACATGTCCAATGGTTAGTACGACTCATCGGACATGTCCGCTGGCCAGAAATCCCGCGCATGCATCGAATTGATTCGACGCATGCGTGGAAGCATAGGACTCCCGTGTCAGAGAACGTCGGTGTCGTATACGTCACTGAGTTCTCTGTCCGCGGGGATTTTGGTCTGATGGTGTGTACACACATCAGACCAAAACCTCCCAGCAGACATGTCCGTTTTCATCGGACATGTTCGGCCGTGTGTACAAGGCCTCATACTTATTTGCTCTATTCAAACCATTGCACAGAGCAGGTAAATATGATATGTTATTTAGAAAAAGAAAAAAGCTGAACCGTTACAAACAATTTAAAGAGAAGTCTTAACGAATATAGCTCTATTTTAAAAATTAAAGGGACAAGAGACAGCCCTGGGACTTTGAATGAGGTGAGAGAGGTTTAGCCAATGTTCACAGCGAACAATGAGACAAAATCAATTAATTATTTTCAAAGTGTTTTGTAACGGAGCGACAACAACAATGATTGTGAGTTACCCGGCATAATAGCCAATGTAATATTTATTACAAATGTTATACATCAGGGAGCAACAATAAAACTTCAAAGTTGCAGGGATACACATATACAATAAACAAATAAAATGTACATACATATAAACAGAGAAATATGTAGACATAATGCAGACATCAATAATATCCAGCATGTACAGGCATAAAACAAGCATCAATAAAGCCCTACTATTTTTCCGAGACCCTGCTCGCTTCTTCAGGGGGCGGATGCATGAATGTTGTATCAATGGGCTGAAATGAATTGCCAAACGCTGGATATCAGGATGGCGGCCGTGTAGTGCATCCAGCTCGGGAGCTGAGGAGACGGAGCAAATAAAAGCCACAACTGGGGAACATCCGGAGGATCAGCATGGTCTGGATGGGTGTATTTCTCACTGCAGTCTCCACTAAGCCCCTTGTAATCATGTCTAGAAAATATCTCAGTTTGTTCTTAAAAATGTGACCGCTCTCAGTCAGGATGTTATTTGCATGGAGTTTGCATGTTCTCGCTGTTCTTGCACGGGTTTTTTCCCCACTTGCCAAACACATGCTGGTAGATTAATTGGCTACAGTTTAAATTGGTTCTACTATGATATTCTACCGAGTCCACCCAAGTTATCTGCCTAACCTTCTTCACCAAGAAATAGCATCTTGGTGCAACATTTTATATATTTATATATACACACAGTAACTCACAAAAGTGAGTACACCCCTCACATTTTTGTAAATTTCTTATTAACTTTTCGTGTGACAACACTGAAGAAATTACACTTTGCTACAATGTAACTTAGTGAATGTAAAGCTTGTATAACAGTGTAAATTTGTTGTCTCCTCAAAATAACACAACACATAGCCATTAATGTCTAAACCGCTGGCAACAAAAGTGAGTACACCCCTAAGTGAAAATGTCCAAATTGGTCACAAAGTGTCAATATTTTGTGTGTCTGCCATTATTTTCCAGCACTGCCTTAACCCTCTTGGGCATGGAGTTCACCAGAGCTTCACAGGTTGCCACTGGAGTTCTCTTCCACTCCTCCATGACGACATCACTGAGCTGGTGGATGTTAGAGACCTTGAACTCCTCCACCTTCCATTTGAGGATGTCACACAGATGCTCAACAGGGTTTAGATCTGGAGAAATGCTAGTCCATCACCTTTACCCTCAGCTTCTTTAGCAAGGCAGTGGTCACCTCGAGGTGTGTTTGGGGTTGTTATCATGTTGGAATACTGCCCTGCAGCCCAGTCTCCGAAGGGAGGGGATCATGCTCTGCTTCAATGTGTCACAGTACATGTTGGCATTCATGGTTCCCTCAATAAACTGTAGTTGCACTCATGCAGCCCCAGACCATGGCACTCCCACCACCCTGCTTGACTTTAGGCAAGACACACTTGTTTTTGTACTCCTCACCTGGTTGCCGCCACACACGCTTGACACCATCTGAACCAAATAAGTTTATCTTGGTCTCATCAGACCACAGGACATGGTTCCAGTTCCAGACCAATGTCTTTAGTCTGCTTGTCTTCAGCAAACTGTTTGCAGGCTTTCTTGTGCATCATCTTTAGAAGAGGCTTCCTGCTGGGACAAGAGACATGCAGACCAATTTGATGCAGTGTGCGGCGTATTGGTCTGACCACTGACAGGCTGACCCCCCACCCCTTTAACCTCTGCAGCAATGTTTGCAGAGGTTAAAGGATTTAGGCCCCTTTCACATTTGTACAAATTTTCCCACAATTTGGTACTGCAAAGTAGCATGACAAGTCGTTCCCCGTGATTTCCAATGACAACCATTCATATTAGTACGACTTCAAGTCGTGCCTACTTCAAAGTAGTCCCTGCACTATTTTAGTCCAACTTTGATGCGAGTTACACAGGCATTCCCTGAAATCACAGAAAATATGCAGCCAAATCGCGGCCGCGAAATCGTGGTAAAATCCTAACACTTCAGCCACACAAAAACCAGGAGTGAAAGAAAAGTTTTTGTGTTATCAATCATATTCTCTGAAAAATGTCCAAGAAATCATAAATTCTGCCAGGGCATGTAAATTAGACCCACCCATAAAATCCATAGTGAAGTGTTTTTATACAAAATAAAGTGTTGTATCTATGTATAGCAGAGGGGAAAACTTCCAATGGGGACAACTCTTTCAGTAGAGGCAACCATCTAAGGGAGTGGGGGTTTTCTGTTACTTTAAAGATATCACCAGTAAGGCCGTTAGGAAATCGATTTAAAAAAAAATCTAAAAGATTTTAAACATTCCCAACTCTATCCAAACTTAAAGTCTAATTTTGGGCTGTGGCTATACTTTAATGTTCACACATAGGTAAATGTGACTGTATCTTGTGATGTTCCATCACCATAGGAAGGGCAGATGTAATAGACTTTACCCTTTACTACCATAAAAACATGCATTTTTTTTTTCAGCTATGACGACCAAAGTAGAAACGTTACGGTTAATTGCAAATGCTGCCAAGAAGAAGGTCATAAAAAGAGGAGCGTTCAGTTGGATTGTTCAGATGGAAGCAAAGAAGAACATACTTTCAACGATATAGCATCTTGTGCTTGTAAAAGCTGTGGTGGTTTGAAATAACAAATCTACTAAACAGTTTAACTGTGTCTTTAAATACATGTTTAAATAATAAAAAAAAGATCTATGTAACTGGTAATGCTAACCTTTTGTGACCATATATCTACAAAGCATGCTTATCATTAAATTCCAGCAGTTTGCATGGTTGTATTTAGAAAAAAGTATAGTAAGAATATTTTATTGCTCATATATATGATGTTTTAACAGTACATTATTTGCTTAATTTACAATATATGTTGTATTATGAAAAAATTCTCAATAAAGAAAGTTGAAAAAAGATGGCCATGTGGTGTAACAATTAGACACAAAACAAAAGATCTGCATTTAAATTAACTTTTTTTACAAAGTACCATTATGTGCTATAAGTACAGTTTAAAAATAACAAAATCTAACAGCAATTATTAAGCTAACATGGCAATACCAATGCCAATTAATAATTTTACCCTGCTGTTCCATGGAAAAAAAAAAGTTATTAACAAGTTAAAAGTCAGCCTGTTTAATGAATAGAAGCCTAACTCTGGTCACTTAAAAATAATTTAAATTGCCTGATCTTGGCTTATGGAAACTTGTATTATATGTCTTCAAATGGTAAGGATAAGCCAGGAACCCTTTGTATTCTCTGCAAATGAGACCTCCAGCTTTTTAAGCTATCAAGTTAACTATTTGGGAACACATTTGTCTTCGGAAGGCACTCAACTGTGATCTAAGAAACCTCAGAGGAGCAGGAGGAAGCAAATACCACCCTGCATGTTGCTGGAATACACTTGACAATGCACAGGATGAGACAAAATAGGGAGATACAACAATATCCCCACAATTCAAAGCTCACTACATTCTCAAAGTGTGAACACGAGTGTGTTGCCTTCTGTTTGCGAATAGCCCAGTGATTCTTGGGATACTAGTGCTGCATACTTTAAACATGTATTGTAAACTGTATATGGTCTTTATATCAGTTGCTTTAAAGTGGTTTTAAAGTTAAAAGGACTTGCTTTGCCCCCCTCATCCTCTAACCACCTTAATCCAGCGCTGTGTGCGACTACAGTCTTCTCTCCTCTCTTTCTGTTTGCACACAAACTGACAGACAGCTATGAGAACCATTGGCTCCTGCTGCTGTCAGTCAAATCTAGTGAGGAGGGAGCGGAGGTGGGCCGAGCCACACTGCGTGTGCTTATAGACCCACATAGCCCCGCCTTGGGAGTGAACCCGCAGGTGCGCCCCCAAAGGAAAGGGCATTTTCCTCTTCCAGTCTGGGTGCTGTTATATGGAGGGTTATAAGAGACTAAATCAAGTCAAATCCAGATGCTTACAGTTATTGCAGTTAATACTTTTATTAATGTTTTAAATGATGGAAAACTGTGTTAATTGGTATTTGTCTGAAGTCAAGATTTCCATGTATCTTATTTGAACCTAAGTAAAAAAAAGTATTGAAGTATTGAACCTAAGTAAAAAGAAAACCTGATTTTTCTTGGCTGCAACAACTACATGACTTGTTTCTCCCCCACCATGGACGGTGAAAAGAGAAGTATAGTGATAAACACATATTTCTATCCCTCTGTTGTTCCTTCCTGTCAGCACATTCTTTCTTAGTACATGACTGCAGCATAACTGACTGACTCCTTTTGCTGCTTCCCCCTGTAAAAATACAGCACAGTGATATACAGGTATTATTCATTTAGCATGGAGTGGGTATTGTTTCTTTACATTTAATAATGTATTAATAAATGTGGAGCTGCATTAATTTTTGTATTTTATATCTGCCTGAAGCTCAGCTTTAAAGTGGTTGTAATCCCCATTCATGAAATTTGACCTAAGCACACATATCTGTAGTGTCTACTTATCCCTCCCCATAGCTCTAAGTGCCGTTTCCCTCTGGTGCTTCGTTCCTCTATTATTTGCTTGAGTAATTTCAGACAATCTCTCCGACACAAGATAACAGCAGCTGAAAATTTGAGTTGGGGAAGGATCTTAGAGGTAGATAAGCAGGGACCTTGTCTTTTCAGACTGCAACTCTGCATGTTCCTTCGTTCTTCTGCCTATGTGGGGGGGGGGGGGGTAAATTTCCTCCAATTATCTCAAACACAGTGTAAGCCCAAACTCCCCACCCATTGTTGAAAGAGGAAGAAATATTTCTAACATGATCTGCCCTTTCCAAAGAGTGTAGAAAGGGGAAGACAGCATATGTACAAGTAAAACTTATGTAGAAAGATTTGTTTTATCTCTGTGTATCATCAGAGGCTATTCACTGCATTGGGTATATGTGAGAGTTCATAACCACTTTAACCACTTAATAACCGACCCATAGCCGAATGACACCTGACGTCCTCCCAGAATCGCACTCCCGTGCGCCCCCTGGAGAGCACACACGGGAGTGTCCATGACCGTCGGATCTAGAGGACCCGATGCATCACGGATCACCGTAAATGGCCGCTGATGGCGGGCGTTTACCACGTGATCGCTCCGTCAAATGATGGAACGATCACTTGTAAACAAACCAGAGTCATGTCATGACGCTGGTTCCTCTCTCCTCTCTCTGTACCGATCAGTACAGTGTGAGAGGGGAGAGATCCATCCATCCCTGCTCAGCCATCCCTGCCATACTCTGCAATACCCTGGAATACCCTGCCATACCCAGCCATACTCGGCAATACCCAGCCATGCTCGGCAATACCCAGCCATGCTCGGCAATACCCAGCCATGCTCGGCAATACCCAGCCATACTCGGCAATACCCAGCCATACTCAGCCAGGAGGAGTAGCAGAATCTATTTTGGTGTGTAATTTTTGGTATGTAAATGCTATGTGTTAGAAATATTGAATGAGGTGTTAGTACATTAAATTAGGCTTTTCATCTGGGCTGGCTTCCAGACACTAAGGGTCAATCTGTAATTGCAGTCATATTTAAAAAGGATAAAAACTTGCTACAGCTGAATCTTACAGACCAATCTCTCTACTATCCACAGATGTTAACATTCTTGCTAAGATACTTGCTACTAGATTAAATAAGGTTATTAAACATTTTATCCATTCAGATCAGGTAGGATTCATGTCCTATAAGTCAACCGCATTCAATATCAGACGCGCATTTTTAAATATGCAGGTTCCGGCTCCCGGCCAATCAAATCGTGCCCTTTTGCCATTAGACACAATCAAGGCCTTCGATAATGTCGAATGGCCAAACCTATGGGCCATCCTCGAAAAATGTGGGCTTGGCTCTGGCTTCTGACAGTGGGTGTGTCTGTTATACTCCACTCCGGTGGCATCGGTTAGGGTCAATGGCCTTCAATCTCCCAGTTTTAAAATCTTCCGAGGCACTAGGCAGGGGTGTCCACTATACCCCCTGGTTTTTGACCTGGCTATAGAGCCCTTGGCATGTCTTATGCAGGCCTCTTCCAATGTTACTGGCTTGATTAGGGGAGATATGGAAGAAAATATATCATTATATGCAGATGATCTTCTTTTCTTGACCAATGCCTGCTCTTCCCTGCCAGCAGTAATGAAATATATTATGTGTAAGGGGGGAACCAATGCGCAAAACCAACCTAACTGTGAATGTTTTAAAAATATCAGCTAAAATATATAAAAGCAGCAGCCACTACTAAAATAGTGCTCACGCACCAAAAGACATATGTAAATGGGGGGTAAATAGAGGCGCTTGCCAATTAAAATAAATACTAAAATGCCAAATAACGCACAGCAACGTATGGATAGTAATAATTGAATCCAATATATATGTTTCACTCATTTTTTCCAATACCTTCAAAGCATCTAAATTGAGATGAGTGAGGTGGAAATTGTGAAAATTAATAATGCAAAAATAAAGACTAAAAATAATAATTGATAGTCAACACATTAATACCAATCCAATGGTGTCATAAAACAGTGATAACGTGAGTGATAATTCCGTAAGAAAATCCAAAAAGCACACAGTGTAAAATCCGGGTGATGAATAATGTTAAAAAATAAACATCAATATTTGTAAATGAATAACGTTCAAGTAAAAAAATATATATATGCATAAAAAATATGAATAAAAAATTATTATAAAAATATATGTGATAATATAATTAATAATTTCAAGTTATTAAAGTGTTCCAAGTCAATCTCTACTTATGGTAAAAAGTTCCAGATGTAAGATGTAATTAAGGATTTCAGCAATGTACACTCTTAATCCAAGGAGGCTATGGGTCACTCCAAAACGTCCACCAAGGGTAAACTCCAGACCACTCACATGAAAGTAATTACTGGGTCATCCAGGATCCAGGGGCCAGATCCAGATTCACAGCTGAGAGCACAGGCGACCCTTGATGGAATGATCCCAGCCCGCAATGACTGCACTGAGCTGTCTGTTGCTGCAAGTCTGCGCTGACAGGAGGTCTGACTAGGACACGGCCTAACTAAAGGGGAAAATAATCCTCATCAACCAATGAGGGAGGTCTGACTGGGCTGGGATCATTCCATCAAGGATCGCCTGTGCTCTCAGCTGTGAATCTGGATCTGGCCCCTGGATCCTGGATGACCCAGTAATTACTTTCATGTGAGTGGTCTGGAGTTTACCCTTGGTGGACGTTTTGGAGTGACCCATAGCCTCCTTGGATTAAGAGTGTACATTGCTGAAATCCTTAATTACATCTAACAGGCTGGTTTAACCTGTTCTGAGGTGAGAGGCTGGAATTATCTTCACGGGTCTGCACTAACTACACTGGATTTTCGTGCGGTGGATTGCAGCACTTATTTATCTGCTTTAAAACACTATTTGCACTTTTTTGGAAGAGTTTGGACTTGCACTTTATTATAAGTCTTTTTGCACCTTTCTTTGGAACTTTTTACCATAAGTAGAGATTGACTTGGAACACTTTAATAACTTGAAATTATTAATTATATTATCACATATATTTTTATAATAATTTTTTATTCATATTTTTTATGCATATATATATTTTTTTACTTGAACGTTATTCATTTACAAATATTGATGTTTATTTTTTAACATTATTCATCACCCGGATTTTACACTGTGTGCTTTTTGGATTTTCTTACGGAATTATCACTCACGTTATCACTGTTTTATGACACCATTGGATTGGTATTAATGTGTTGACTATCAATTATTATTTTTAGTCTTTATTTTTGCATTATTAATTTTCACTATTTCCACCTCACTCATCTCAATTTAGATGCTTTGAAGGTATTGGAAAAAATGAGTGAAACATATATATTGGATTCAATTATTACTATCCATACGTTGCTGTGCGTTATTTGGCATTTTAGTATTTATTTTAATTGGCAAGCGCCTCTATTTACCCCCCATTTACAAATGAAATATATTAAGGCGTTAGGCAGGTTTTCCGAGTTAGGTATAAACTGAGAGAAATCCATGCTAATGCCTCTGGATTCCCTTCCAGATTTATTGCCATCTACACTTTAACATCTTAAGGTTGTTTCTTCTATAAAATATTTGGGTATTACTATGTCTGACACCCCACAGTCATATATTGTGGGAAATATACTTCCATTACTTTCTAGATTCCAAAATCAAAGTAAAACTTGGAATAAGCTTCCCCTATCATTAACAGGCCGTTTTAATCTAATTAAGATGATATGATGCCTCAGATTCTTTATTTTTTACACAATGCCCCGATCTGGACCCATCTTTATTAAAATTAATACCATATTAAGGCGATAAATGGTGGAACAAAACCCCTCGCATTAAATTGGAGATTTTACAACACCTCAAAAATGTGGTCAGTCTGGCAGTTTTGCATCCCATCTACAGCACTGTCACGGTCTGGAGTCAGGCTCAGAGGCTAGTAGCTATAGCAGCAGAGAGGATATTCACGCAGGTCACCCTGGCTGATGACACGGGTTCACCTGAGGTGCGGGGTCTAAGCACTAATCGGTATTCACCAGAGCTCCTGATGGTGGAGATGGGCTTTGCTGCGTGTTAGTGCCAGGTTGCGGTCCTCAGGATAGCCCCACCAGGAGGTGAGCAAGCCGGGGTCCGGAAGCAGATATAACAGGTAGGGATCAAGCAGAAGCGTAGTCGGGGAATGAGCCAAAAGTCGGTAACCAATAGTTGCAGGTTGGGATTCAGCAGAAGCGTAGTCGGGGGACGAGCCAAAAGTTTGTAGCGAATGGTAGCAAAGATTGGTCGGCAGCAAGAGAGACAGGAGCAAGATATTGGCTGGTGAAGGCACAATATTCTGGCAACCAGGAAGTACAGGGACATGGCTTTCTTTTATAGGAAGTTCATGGGAGGAGCAAAGGGTTCAAGGTTCAAGGCAAACAAGATTCAAGATAAGATCATTCAAGGAACTATCCGATGAACTGTCCAATAAGCTGTCCGACATTCCAGGTGGCTCAGCAAGCACTACCAGACACACCAGAGGTCCCAGGTTCAAGCCCAGGTCCTAACAAGCACTTTTCTGGATGGTAGTCTGTGCAGACACTTCTTCCTGCTCAACGATTATTTTCTTATGCATTTAAGGGTCGGTTACCACTCTATGTCCTAGATGGTGCAAGAGGGGGTGTTTCGTTGCCGATGTGCCTACCTGCACATTAATATGTAAAATATGGAATACAGTTAAAAAAATACCGGGTGTCTCTTATCCTACTAGATACACCCCCATATGGGAAAATGATCGACTTCCTCAAGTTTTGGCCCTTAGAGGCTTTCAGGGATGGGGGAAATTAGGAATAACAACTCTAGCTCAGTTATACGAAAACAATATACTTAAATCTTTTGAGGATCTAAGGGAAGAGCTCTCTTTACAATCTAACTGGTTCTATCAATTCCTCCAACTAAGAGATGCTTTGCATGCCAAATTCTCTTCTGCTAGGATATTTCCCCCCCCCCCTATGTTTGTTCTTGATAGGATAGTACAGGCAGGGTCAACAAAAGGTCTCACCTCTGCTACATATAGGGTATTGTTAGATAGTTTTTACTGAACTTTCCCATCCGCTCTAGGGCTGGCTGGGAAAAATATATCAGTTTTATCCCCGAGGAGGTCTGGGATGATATTCTTTGGTCCTTGCCCCTGGTGTCTCTCTCTTCATCACACAGACTGATACAGATCTTTATTCTTCATAGAGTCTATAGAACTCCCAAAGGGCAGAGGGGATTAGCCATTATTGTATAGCAGTAGTTAAAGTATGACTGCAGGTCCAAGCAGGCATATAAAGCAGAGGTAAACAAAGTCAAAGGACCAATGGTCTGCTTACTCGATCGTTTTTAGGCAGGAGTCTCAGAGTTTAGACATCTGTTCCAGGGATTTCCAAGGAGTTCACTTCAGTATAGAGGAACCATATTGTGTTATAGTCTTTTCCTTTTCATCCAAAGTGCTCCATTGCCGTACAGAATCTGGGGTGCCTCACTGGAACTGCTGCTATTTGCACTTGTGCCATTGTAAGGCCCTCTGGGCCACCGTCCAGATACCTCAGCCAAGATGGTTGCTCCTAACGTTAAAGTGTGGCACTTGCGCAGACATGATGTGGTGCGTCACCCGTGAACCATTAAGTGTCAATGTCATGGTGTCAGAGCCAACATGGTTCACCCAGTCACATGAGTTTTTTCAAGGATGGGAGGGACAAAGAGCAGTCATCTATTTATACTATTTTAATACAGCCCACAGTTGATTCAAGGTTGCTATATTCAGAAACCACCACTAGATGTCAACCTCTCATAGTATATATATATATATAACACCACATTCTTTTCTCTCTGCTACTGACCAGATGCACTTAAATAGGCCTACAGGCAAGGAACTTTTTATGATTATAATTGCTATAGAGGGATCAGTGCACCAAATCACCAGGACATACATAGCTTAACAAAATATGATATGGTAAAATAAAATTAAATAAAGTGATATAAATGTGATTATTAATCGCAGTATAGTATAAGGCAAAAAGTTGCATATTAATCGCAATATAGCATTATTCAAACAGAAAGATGTATAAGCATGTGTGTCCAGTTAGTAAATTTGGTTGGACATACAATATGCTTAGTCAGGATTTACATCTCATGCAGACAGAGAGATCAAATTCTTGTCCCCAATATCATTCAAGGAAAGGCTGAAAACTACATTCAGTTTTCAAGCTGTGGGGTGCAGGTGTTTTGAGTCTAAAAATCCAAATGTTATCCTTTTGCAGCAGGATGGTATCAAAATCTCACCTGCCTGATGGCACATTGAGGGTATAAATCCCCTTTATGCTGATACCAGCCTTGCTGCCTCCATGAAAGTCTGCAAAGTGCAATGCTAGTGGGGATATATCTCCCCTTCTTTGCTGATTCTCCTCCTTTGTTGAATTTTTTATACTTCTTAGATGTTCACTGATGCGAACTCATGCCGCGTACACACGATCATTTTTCGGCATGAAAAAAAAACAAAGTTTTTTCGGCATGTAGAAAAAACGAAGTTTTTCCAACTTCATCATTAAAACGACGTTGCCCACACACCATCGTTTTGTAAAAATGCTCTAGAAAAGCGCGGTGACGTACAACACGTACAACGGCACTATACAGGGGAAGTTCCATGCGCATGACGCCACCCTTGGGGCTATTTAGCTGATTCCGTGTTAGTACAAGACGATTTGCGCTCTTCTGTCTGTTACAGCATGATGAATGTGCTTACTCCATTATGAATGGTAGTTTTACCAGAACGAGCGCTCCCATTTTTTATAACTTGCGTCTGAGCATGCGCAGGATTTTAACGCCGTTTAGCCCCCACACATTATCATTTTTTACAACCTGAAAAGCAAAATCGTTTAAAACGTTGTTAAAAAATGCAAAAAAAATGTTGTCGTTTTTGAGAAGCCAAAAAATTATGTGAAGCCCACACACGATCATTTTAAAGGCCTTTTTTTAAAAAAAAAGTATTTTTCATGCCGAAAAATGATTGTGTGTACGCGGCATCAGAGTTGTCTCTTGGTTTTACCTATGTAGTACTTTTTACATGCACACTCCAGCATGTATTTCACTCTGGAGGTCGTACAATTGATGACATTTTTAATTTGAAACATTGCACTCCGATTCACATCGTTGAAAGTCACAGTTTTTTCAACGAATCTACACATCTAGCAGTGCCCAAATACGTACATTCCCTTTAGAGGGGGCAAATCAGTCAGCCATATAAGAGATGTCCAGGCGTCAGCTGTTTTCTGCTCCTCTCCAGAAAATAACTCCAGTCTAGGAAGAAGCGGCATTACAGACATTTGAGAAAGATTACCAACAGTCAAATTGCCAGACAGATATAGTAGACAACAAAACTTTGCAGCCCCTATTCGTGGGACAAACAGCACAGCACTTGTTCCGGAGGCAGACTATCAGAGCAATCTCCTGTGGTTGGCTAAAGTCACACACAAACATATTGTAAGAGCTCACTATATTTCGCTAGGATGGGCAGTGCTCCATTCAACAATTGTTCTTTGTGTGTCATCTGCATGTTACAGGTACTGATGGAGGCCATACGGTATATGTAACGCTTACTCTCGTAGGAGCCATTGGAAATGTGTCCAGGTTCTTTCCCAGTGGATTTCCCCACAGCCAAGCACATCATTTCAGCCACACTTTTCCTGAATAACCAGTCTAGGGGTGTTGTTTTTGTTGTTTTTATTTTTGGAGAACTGGGATAGGGTTGAGGTAATTGAGTGGCATACTCTAAAACAAAAACTATGTACAGGTTGAGGACAGTGAATTCCTTCCTGTAAAGTTGAAACAGAAGTCCTTGCATATAGCAAACTGGGGACTTGGCCTTTATTAGAAACAGCTAAATGTAGAGCTGAAGCAAAATACCTTGCATATAGAAAACTGTGGACTTGTTAACCACTTGCTTACTGGGCACATAAACCCCCTTCGTTCCCAGGCGAAATCTCAGCGTCCGGCACTGCGTCGCTTTAACTGACAATTGCGCGGTCGTGCGACGTGGCTCCCAAACAAAATTGGCGTCCTTTTTTCCCCACAAATAGAGCTTTCTTTTGGTGGTATTTGATCACCTCTGCGGTTTTTATTTTTTGCGCTATAAACAAAAAAAGAGCAACAATTTAAAAAATATATATTTTTTTTTTACTTGTTGCTATAATAAATATCCCAATTTTTTTTTAAAAAACTATTTTTTTTCTCAGTTAAGGCCGATACGTATTTTTCGACGTATTTTTGTAAAAAAAAAAAAAAAAATCGCAATAAGCGACTGGTTTGCGCAAAAGTTCTAGCGCCTACAAAATGGGGAACAGAATTATGATTTTTTTTATTATTTTTTTTTTTACTAGTAATGGCGGCGATCTGCGATTTTTATTGGGACTGGGATATTGCGGCGGACGTATCGGACACTTTTGACACAAATTTGGCGCCATTCACATTTATACGGCGATCAGTGCTATAAAAATGCACGAATTACTGTATAAATGTGACTGGCAGTGAAGGGGTTAACACTAGGGGGTGAGGAAGGGGTTAACTGTGTAGCCTGGGTGTGTTATAACTGTGTGGGGGGAGGGGGGTGACTGGGGGAGGGGACCGATGCTGTGTCTCTATGTACAAGAGACACAGATCGGTCTCCTCTCCTCTGACAGCACGTGGAGCTCTGTGTTTACACACAGAGCTCCACGTCCCTGCTGTCACCTGCCGTGTCACCGACGATCGCGTGTACCCGGCGGACATCGCGGCCGCCAGGTACACGCATCGGGTCTTCGGCGATGCGTCGGGACAGTTTTTACCCGCCGCGCGCCACCCAGTGGCGCGCGCGGGTAATGCACATAAAGGCCGTTTTTAAACGGCCACTTGGCACTTGAGAGCCGCGCTGCGGACGTATTTCGTCTATAGCGCGGATCTCAAGTGGTTAAAGAAGTAGTTACCAGCACACAAGCTTGTTCTTTTAGAGCAACAGGAGCAGAGTTCCTTCACAGAAAACTAGATAGACTGAGCTTGTCAGAACACCAGCCGATGATCCCTTTAGACAAACACACAGCTCACTCTCTAGCACAAAAGGAGTGGTAGCGGCCCAAAAGTCTTTAACCACTTAAGACCCGGACCAAAATGCAGCTAAAGGACCTTGCCCCTTTTTGCGATTCGGCACTGCGTCGCTTTAACTGACAATTGCGCGGTCGTACGACGTGGCTCCCAAACAAAATTGGCGTCCTTTTTTCCCACAAATAGAACTTTCTTTTTGGGTTATTTAATCACCTCTGCGGTTTCTATTTTTTGCGCTATAAACAAAAATAGAGGCACAATTTTGAAAAAAAAGCAATATTTTTTACCTTTTCCTATAATAAATATCCCCCAAAAATATATTTAAAAAAAATTCCTCAGTTTAGGCCGATACATCTTCTACATATTTTTGGTAAAAAAAATCGCAATAAGCGTTTATCGGTTGGTTTGCGCAAAATTTATAGCGTTTACAAAATAGGGGATATTTTTATTGCATATTTTTAAAAAAATTATCATTTTACTACTAATGGCGGCGATCAGCGATTTTTTTCGTGCAATATTATGGTGGACACTTCGGACAATTTTGACACATTTTTGGGACCATTGTCATTTTCACAGCAAAAAATGCATTTATGACAGTTGCAGTTTGGGAGTTAACCACAGGGGGACTGGCAGCAGCTGAGAACACTGAACTGACCTAATTAATCAGCTGCACTGGATACAATCAGCAGAACTAAATGTGTTTAATGTGCTAATTACAAGCACGCTGGTTACAGTGAGGCAAGCTAAACTTACCTATTATTTCACACCCAGCTCCACTGAACACAGTGAGCCAGCACTTATCCTAGCACCTATCTAATAGGGTTCTACATATATATCTCTATATCAGGCATGTCCAAAGTCCGGCCCGCGGGCCGATTGCGGCCCTTGTTCCGGTTTAATGTGGCCCCCCTGATAATTTGGATATATATATCTTTTGCGGCCCCCAGGCCACTAAAGATATATACTGTATTTATCGGCGCCACCTCAGAGGGGACAGGGAGGTGGCAGAACGAGCGCCTTCACATTACATAAAGGAGAATCTTCTGTTTACTCAGTGGTATCTGTACTAGGAAGTCCGGTCTCCTGGGCTACCATTGGACGAAGTTCTGTCTATCTGTCTATCATAGGAGGCGGGGCTTTGTATTAAAGAGGCCGCCGATTAAACAGGAGATTCTCCTGTATGTAATCTGTTGGCGTTTGTCCCACCCCCTCCCTGTCCCCTCCGAGGCTGCAGATGGGCATGGATCAGGCTGCATTCATGGCAATGGGGAGGCTGCATTCATGGCCATGGGGAGGCTGCAGATGGGCATGGATCAGGCTGCACTGATGGCAATGAGGAGGCTGCATTCATGGCAATGGGGAGACTGCATTCATGGCAATGGGGAGGCTGCATTCATGGCAATGGGGAGGCTGCAGATGGGCACTGACCCTTATTTTGCAGTTTATTTAAAATTTAATTTTTTTCCTGAAACTTCGCTCTTAAAGTGAAGGTGTGTGTTATACACCAATAAATACGGTATATCCAAATAACACTCTCAAGCTCATCCTTAGTCCTGAGCGGCGCTAGGGGATTCGTCTGGGCCACAAAAGCGATACAATTCTTGTTGAGCAGTGCTCTGACAAACACACTTAGACCAAATTTTTAATGGTTCAAAGAATGTCAGGCAAAATGGTCGGCCCTCACGCATGTTCACTTCTTTAAATCTGGCCCTCTTTGATAAAAGTTTGGACACCCCTGCTCTATATTATCAGCTTGCGACATTGCGACACACTCTCCCATGCTCCACTCCAGGGGCCCCCATGCCAGCTGCTGAAGTTGGATTTCTAAATGTAGGGATTACTTTTCTAACCACAAAACTGGGTATGAACTGAGAAATGGTGACATCATCACAGATTGACACTGGAGCAGCACTCAGAAGCATGTATATGACCATTACATTACACAGGTGTGAAAACAGTGGTTTGTGTCAGACAACTGAAAGTATGAAAGTTTTTTACCCACTATTTTGAGTTCATAGCAAATACATGCATACGGTAGTTCCACTATGTTTGTAGATAACAGACCGATGTAGACAGATTTTGCAAAAGTGTCTTGCATGCCTTCTAAAAGTGGCACAGCCAAATTCATGGACCTGTCTAGAACTTGTACTTGAAGTTAGTGCATTCGGCAAAATATGTTTCTGTACACCAAAAGAAAGTTGGTCTTATTTACTGTAGCTCCACTTTTGTAATATACAAACTATCAGCATTTTATCACATAGGTTGTGTCCGATTAATGGTGAAACACCCAATAGAATTGGCACCACATCCCAGTAAGATAATATGCCCTTCCCACTTGATATAGTATTGGTATTTTATGTTGAATTTGATGCAGGTTTTGTGCAACAATGTAAAAGTGGAACAAATTAGAACTACCTGAATTTGAAGCATGAGTTGCTGTGAAAATCAGAGAGTCTCTATACACAGGAAGGAAGAAGGTGGGTGTAAATAGCTGTATAAACTACACAGGACAGATGTACTCACAATTTGTAAGTGCTGCTTGAAACCCCTTATTTAAACTGCTTGTAACTTACTCATCAATAACACAATAATGGCAGAACCCTCTAATTTATGGAAATCTCAATAAACTCCAATATCACCACAATACCGGTCTTTGTGATATGTAATGCCACATATAATACACATCACACTGAAAATAAGACATACAAAATTACTTCAAACTTAGCAGGGATGGTGGAAACCCCTCCTACAGATATTTGGCAGTGGACTGTGTCAGTAAAGCAGTGGACAGTGTCCATTGCTTATAAGTGCAGTCTATACAGTGCCCATAAGTTCAGCCTCATCAGTGCAGCATATCAGTGCAGTGCCCATCAGTGCAGCATATCAGTGCAGTCTCATTTGTGCTCATCTGTGCCCATAAGTGCTGCCTGCCGGTGCCCATCACTGCGGTCTCATCTGTGCCCACCAGTACCCATAAGTGCGGTCTCATCTGTGCCCACCAGTGCCATCTCATCTGTGCCCACCGGTGCCATCTCATATGTGCCCATCGATGCCATCTCATATGTGCCCACCCGTGCAGGCTCATCTGTGCCCACTAGTGGCCATAAGTGGGGTCTTATCTGTGCCCACCAGTGCGCTCTCACCTGTGCCCACCAGATCCGTCTCATCTGTGCCCACCAGTGCCATCTCATCTGTGCCCACCAAAACGGTCTCATCTGTGCCCACCAGTGCCCATAAGTGCGGTCTCATCTGTGCCCATCAGTAATGTCTCATCTTTGCCCACCAGTGCTATCTCATCTCTGCTCACCAGTGCAGCCTGTGCCCACCAGTGCCCATAAGTGCGGTCTCATCTGTGCCCACCACTGCGGTCTCATTTGTACCCACCAGTGCCTATAAGGCACACAGCTTCAAGCCCCTCAATGCACACAGCTTCTGGCTCCTTGGACACACACAGCTTTGAACTTCTTAATGCACACAGCATCTATCTTCACACAGAGAAACTCACTAGCAGCCACTGCTCCAACTCCTACTTCCTCTCACTTCTGCTCTCCCCAGCCCTTCATTATATGAGCTGTGTGCACCTGGGCACACACCCTGCAGGCTGTCTTTAAAACCCAGACACAGGGTTGGAGATCCCGTCCCACGCAAGACTCTGAAGCATCTCCAAGCCACAGAGCCCCATGCAGAAATAGAAAAATCTGCCAGAGCAGTTTTCTCTGTATTTAAATTTACGCTCTGCAGCGATTTGCAGCCTCTGTGTCCACTTTAATCCCATTTTCATTGGGACAAAGCCTCGCTCTGCCACATACCCCCCTCTTGTTTCGATCCGGAGGGAGAAACACCTGCACCCACCATAGCAGTTGGGACACCTCTGTGCTGGCCATCAGCCACGTAGGCCCAACCCTTTTTTCAGGTGTGCTTCCAGGTACGTCCCAGCTTGGATCTTAACAGGGTCCTATAATTCTGTATACTCTGCCTTCCCACTCTTCTCTTGGGGTCCCTGAGCATACTCTCCTCTCTTTGGAACTCTGCCTTCCCTGATCCTACCTTTCAGCTTACAGAAGTAAGTTTTATCTTTCACCACAGGTCTTTCAGGTTCAAAAACCTCTCTCTGGTTACCACGGCAACCACATCACTTTTAACAGCACCAATCATTAGCAGATCATACATTTCAATGTCACCCAGTCCAACACAATCAGTGCCGTCCATTTCAGTGCTTGTTAGAACTAGACCCAGGGAGGGACCACACACAGGCGAGTGACTACACCCCATGGGTTACTTAGTTGCTGGGTTGTGGACAACCCATCTGCTGTGTCTACGCCCAGAACCGTTCCTTTAGACTGGAGGGAATCAACCTTTACAGGGGCTGACATGCCCTTAAGCACCGGCCGCTCTGCAAACCCTCTGTCTGGCATAACAGATGTTGTGTCCACACACTTGTCACCCATAATCGCTTTATAACTCATGGTCACTTTGTTTAGTGTTGCGACTGTTTCCTTGCACCATGCTTCCCAGTCTTCCCAGACAAGTTCACCGCCTCCGGGCCTACACCCCCCACCTTTTCTTTACCCATTCTCTCCCCCTTTACTCCCCCAACTCTACTATTTATTTATTTATTCCTTTGGTTTTTCTGAAACCATCATGTTATCCCTTTTTATCTATTCTGTTTTTTTTTCCCGACCTAACTTTTGCCGGGGCTCGAGCAATTTACTGGAGTCTCTTGTGGGGATGTTGTGACCTTACGTACTCTAGGATTTATGATGCCAATGTTTTGTATTACACAATGTCATAGACAAGGATATTACAGATGGCATTGCTACTACTGATAGGTGTTTGTCAAGTTAGACAAAAAGCCTACCGTTATCAAAGTGATTATTCATGTACATTGTTTGTGATGGTTGCCACTGAACTGTACTGTACCTGACTTGTGTAGCGCTCACCCCCGAAGGAGCCGCTGGTAATGAATGGGATGGCAGATCTACCTCATGGCTCTTTCAAAATGTCTAGGAATGAATAATGCACACAGCAGCAGTAAAGGAATGTCCATGAATAAATGTCTTTTTATGTGCACTTTATTACCCAGCTGGGTAAAAACGGTCAACAGGTGATGAAAGGGGTAGAAATGAAAAGAAAGGAGGAAGTAGAACAGCAGATTCAGGCATAGTACTTGGAACAGTCCTGTTCCTATGCATAGCAACCTTTTTTACACCACTCCTGCCTGAGTGGGCTCAGCGTGTCCGGATAGGTCTCTCTCACTGACCTAGCAGCCGGAACACCGCTCAAATCTCTTTACAACAAAGTCTCTGCCACAGACCTTTTTTTAAATGAATGTCAGAATGGAACCTCTGCCACAGGCCCTTTTAAATGAATGTCAGAATGCGACCTCTGCCACAGGCCCTTTTAAATGAATGTCAGAATGCGGAGATAAACCCCTCCTAGGTAAAGTTGCGCCTGGATCCTCTTTTCTTAACGTCGCCACAGGTACCGACTGAAAGAGGAGTCAATCCTTGTGTCCAGTGTCCGGTCACCTCGATCCCCGGTGGTTCGTCAGAATCCTGTTGGACCGCTAGCCTCTCATTGGCGCTCCTCAGATGGACTCCCCACCGAACAGCTAAACTCGCTTGGGATCTTCGAAGTGGGAACCCAGTCGACCATGGGTCCCCATTCTGCTCAAATGCTCCGGACCAACTTAGGCCCGAAACCAGGAACACCGCATAGCACGCACACTCCGGGCAGGTAGGCCATAACACCGGAGCGCCATGAGGTGGCCACCCTAAAGGTGGGTGCCACACCGGAAGACAACCACCCAAAATGGCGTCTGCCTCAAAAGTACCCTCTCCCAGCATGCCCAGCGAGGCCCAAAACCTCCCGATTGGTCGCTGGGAGAGAACACCCAAACCTCAGCTCCACTGCTGCCACTTACCGCACCGAGGCTGGAAGAACACCCCAGTACAGCAGAATAAGCCTACAGCACAGCCAAGCTGAGACAGAGACCCTAATGAAATGGTTGCAATTGGAATCAGAGTCACTTACACTCTGATTACCCCTTAAATTTCAATAGCACCAGTTACCTTAGAAGTAACCAGGCGCTACACTTGTTTCTGAAAACAATAAAAAAAATTATATTTGAAAAAAAAATATTTAGGGCAGGGAGTCTATTCATATATTTGTTTATATATCTTGTGTATGTCGCACATATATTAACACATATATTTGCATAGTTTTTAAACACCGCCTGTACACCTATTTGAATACTTTTACTTTTACGTGCGATATATATCGCATTGACATACATATTACATTGACATGCACGGACTGCTGGGGTTGTTTCATACTGCTGTTGTTCATACGTGTCAGATGTGTGTTGTGCTGTTTTGGGGAGGGATGTCTGTATGTGTTTATGTGTATGCACTTTGCTGTTTATACATTGACACATATGTCTGCATGGTTTCAGGCAGTACTTGTATGCCTTTTTTAATGATCTGCTTTACCTCGACTGAATTCACCTTTTACGTTTTTATGTGTTTGTCTTTTGGTGTTGGCAGTTTTCTCTCTCCATTCGCAACTGTTTCTTCTGTATGGGGTCCTCCCTTCTTTCTTTACCACACACATGGCAGACGAGAGAAGGATTACATGGTTTTATGATATCATATAGTATTCGGATTATTGCCTACGACACTCGTATGACACAAATGTGTCAGATTTAGTATTGCTTTATGATTAGAGTTTTCATAATTGTGCCAATTGTAATAATGAATGTTATTGTATCGGCAGTGATCGTCTCTCTATGCTATTGTCTGTGGTATGTTGATTGTGCTCAGCTCTGCAGATACATTTAAATGCATTGTTCAGTGCCCTGTCATGTTTTTATATTGTATATTGAATCTATATTAGAATTGTTTACTGCAATGTTATCTGCTAAGGGACAGCACGTTAACACAGTGAATCATTTCTATATGACTTGATTAAACAAATCTATTACTATGATTAAGACATATATTTTTTTGTCTTTATCAAAGGCACACTGGGCCAAATCCTCAGCCAGGCGGCGTAACTTAACTTTTACCATTTAAGTTACACTGGCGGAAAATTTCTACCTAAGTGCCCGATCCACAAAGCACTTACCTAGAAATTTTCGGCCGTGTAACTTTAATGTCTCCGGCGCAAGGCGGTCCTCTTCTGCAGGGGGCAATGACAATTTAAATGAGGCGCGCTCCCGCGCCGGCCGTACTGCGCATGCTCGTGACGTCATTTTCCCGACGGGCAGCGCGCGAAATTACGTTACGTCGGGCTATGTGGATTGCGACGGGACAATAAAGTTGCGTCGGGTAAAAAAAAAGTTCCGCGCCGAAAAATAAAATTCAAAATTTAAAAAAAATAGCGGCGTTCGAAAAAAAGGTCTGTTTTTACAAGGTGTAACTAGTTTACACTTTGTAAAAGCAGCCCTAATTTTACGTATGCAAACGTAAACTTACGCAGAAAAAACAAAGCTGAAAAGCTTTGTGGATCTCCGTAAGTCCTCATTTGCATACGCAAAGCGGCATTTCAATGTGAAATGCCCCCAGCGGCGGATGCGGTACTGCATCCTAAGATCTGACAGTGTAAGTGTCTTACAGATGTCAGATCTTCTGCCTATCTTTGGAAAACTGCTTCTGAGGATCAGTTCCAAAGATAGGCACAGGGATACGCAGGCTGAACAGCAGTTCCGCCTGCGTATCCCTTTTGAGGATTTGGCCCACTGTCCCTGCAACATGCCTTTGATAAAGAGGAACCGTCCCTATGGATCCGTCTGCACCGACTTAGGAATCAGTGGGCATGTCCTCCCAAAGGCTATTGTTACCCCTTTTGCCCTTGCAATGGAGGATACTGTGTGGAACCACTGAATATATGGTGATAGAGGTAACCTAGGTACCGATTCTAACGTAAAATGTGTCTCTTGTAGGAAGGCGACATCCACCTCCTGGTGTCGCAATTCCTGTCATAGACGGCCCCTTTTTTGGGGCAAACACAACCCCCTCACACTATAAGTGACAATTTTTTTGCCATAGACATTACCTATATTTTGGGTGAGTGTAAGACTATCTTCAGTACCTTTCTCAGTGAATCTGAAATATAAATCACTACAGTGCAACAAAACATTTTACTATATAAAATATAGCCGCTAATGGTGGGGTAGGTCCGTATGGGTACTGCCTGCCCCTCCCCTAGGAAAAAAAAATAGAGGTGACAATTTGGTATCTACTATTTCCCGGGCATAATTTATATCACTTTTAATTCCCTCTATACAGCTACATTCACAAATGAATTTCAACAATCTCCTATTGGGGAGTAAGCAGAGGAGGAGACACTAAAAAAAATATATATATATATATATATTTGTCATATATTTATTATCCAATATTACCATATGTCTCCTTCTCCCTTTCTCCAAGTTTTTCCCTCCTTTTGATCTTACAGACACAGCAAGACCCCCCCCCCCTCCTTCTTTTTTCCTTTCTTTCACTTTCTTTTTCTTTCGCTTTCTTTATAGTTTTTTTAATGGAACCCTATGCCAAGGTTCTGGGTGTTGTATAGGGAATTTTGCATTGGATCCTCTCCAGTCCGGGAAATGAGTTGGGGGAGATCTAGAATTTCCAGAAACATTTCTAAGTCATCCTTGGTCCAGAGTACTGCAGTTTTCCCATCCCAGGAGGCCGTTAAACAAAAGGGGAACTCCAAACGATATCTGGCATCTACTGAACGTAAGGTCTCTAACAGCGGTCTCACTGCTCGTCTCTGCATTAAAGTGCGGCGTGATATATCTGGAAATAGGGAAACTTGGGCTCCCTCAAAATCAATTGTGGGTGTATCCCAATGCGGACCTCGTATACGTATGTTCTGACAGCGATCTCTGTTCTCAAAATCATCCAATTGGTCCCTATAAGTGTTCAAGGTTTCTTTATGGGATTTGGTAATATCTTGAACATCCATTATGGCCTGTGTGATCTCCTCCTGACCATTTTAAAATTACTTCCACTCTATTTCCTACCGCCACCAGCTCCTCCCTAAGTTCTTCCACTACTTGTTTGCACGAGTGCTTTACTGTAGTTATTAATTGTTGTATATCTGCTTTTGTGGGGAGTGCGCTTATTTGCTCCTTAATATCCCACTCCATGATAATAGCCCCAGTCTCTGTCCTGCCTGTGCCAAATGTACCGGGTTTTCCAGGTGTGCCAAATGCACTATATATACCTTGTCCTTTAGCAGGCGACATATTAGGGAAAACAGTAGGTAATACAGCTGATGCTGTTGTTATTAGTGCTGGTATTGTATTAATATACATACAGTCTACTTCTGATGTAGATTTGCCACATTTAAGCCTATATCTTGCCAGGTTTAGTTCTTACCTCGCAAATAGTCGTGGGCGACTCGGCAAGGCGTCCTGAAGACGACTTCAGAGGGGACTTGCTAAATGACTTCTGTAAAGAAGTCAATGCAAGTCGCCCCGAGTCGCCCCCAAAGTCGTACAAGAACCTTTTTCTAAGTCGGAGCGACTTGCGTCGCTCCTATTAGAACGGTTCTATTGAATAGATCGAGACACGACTTGTCAGGCGGCTGAGTCGCCTGACGAGTCGCCCCAGTGTGAACTGGCTCTTACCAATGTAGTTAAAACATTATGACAACGTTGTCACAATAAAAATTAAACAGCCCGGGCTCACTTGCACACACACAGACACTCTTTACAAATGCAGAGAGGGGTTAATTGACTGGATGTTGAATGTCTGAAAGCAGCCTCTGGTGACACCAAGTGTAAATAGACCAGAAGTTCAAGAATCCATTGAATTAATTAATCAGGTAAGGGTGTTACGATGTGAAACCAGGGATAACAGCTTTAGGTTAGTTCAACAATAGTAGAAAAGCCACAGCCTTGATTTCAGATTAGATGACATATATGCATTCAGATGGATGAACTTAATCACATAGCTAGCATCTGGACTTGACTGAAGGAGAGCATTCAATGAAAATGTCTCATCTCTGGTATATGATGCTGCCACAGCTGGGTGATAAAGAGCTTGGCACATATAATGCGTGTTTAGTGATTTAAACAATGGAATTGCAGCGTCCCATAAAAATATCTCACATGCCATGCTGCTGTCTTCCATGGTCCATCCGTGACCATAGGGTTGATACTGAGCGGCTCCTCAGATGTCCAACCATCCGATTTCTGTGTCAGTTCAGGTAATTGAAGTAATCATCCAGGTATGTATTGATGCAGATTTTGCTGGCTGTGGGTATGGCTGTAAATATAGCTCTGATATGCACTGGTTCTCAGTGAAGCCGCCCCCGCTCCGTATGGTGATGAGTGGAGCCTGGATGGAGGCTACATGTGTGTGGTCGCAGAGCTAGGCTGCCACACACCTAGATGTACTGTATATGCATTTCGCTCAGCTGTGTGTGCTTCCTCAGAACCTCAGTCCCTATTTTGAAGGCTTATATGCAAGTTATTGGCCATAAAAAGGTTATGGGGGCCCGGTTACTGCCCTGGGGACATGTATCAATGTAAAAAACTTTTAAAAAATATTGTTTTTAAAAGAGCAGTGATTTTAATGGTGCTTAAAGTGAAACAATAAAAATTTAAAATGCCTTTAAATTTAGTGCCCTTAGTCTGCCTGTAAAGTGGCGTATCTGTATCGTGTAAAGAACCTTCTGCCGCAAAACTGACATTTATAAAGAAAAAAAAGACATTTAAATTGATTTTCCCTGCGAGCTTTCTTTATTTGGACAAGCTGGAATTCAGACACTGGGCATGTGGGTGGCAGGCAGCGTATTATTTTTTTTCGATGCAGAACCTGGGGCACAGAAATGTATCTTCTATACTCTACAGCTGGTGGTGTGCTGCTGATAGACGTGTTGCAAAGACTTGTGACATCCTTTGCTTTACCATCATTCCTCTGTCAATGGAGGCTGCTAAGAGGTCATGAGATACAGTATATTGGGGGTAGACATGAAAGGTGAGAAGTGTGGAGGAGATGAATTGTGTCCCTTGTGTGTGGTTTTCAGGTGCTCTTTCCACTGGCCTGAGTGGTGGGAGGTTAAATGCCTTGTCAAGCTTGTGGTACCCAAATGGCTGGTGTTTTTGCCACGCTCGATATGCTTGCTGAAGAGATTGCAAATTGCAACAGTGAAATCGGCTGCACATGTGCTAAAAAAGGCCCACACAGCTGAGCTGCGGGGTGTGGGCTGGGAGATAACAGCTCCACAATCTGATGGAATAGGGTGGCTGCTCTCTACTCTTCCATGATGGTTGCCTCTCGAGGACATCCTACTTGGCTGGGGTTGTGCCTCCCCCTCACTTTCCTCCTCTGCTCTGTCTGACACCCAAGTCGCATCAGTGAACTCATTATTATCATCCCTTCTATTCTCATAATCACTGGAGCCATCTTGGCAATACAATGCAGCCTGGGGAACATGACTGCCAATTTGTTGCTTATTAGTGTTCTCCCCTCTCTGTAGGCTCATGTTACTCCCTCCCTCTACCTCAGAACCAACATCAGAATCAAGTAATGTCTGTGCATCCTTAAGAAGCAAGTGGCTGATGTTGTGTTCAAATAATTTAGCTGACTCCTCCATGTATGATGCTGGGGCTATGGCAGGAGTATCTGTGGACAAGCAGAATAAGCCACTCTGGCAGCTATGGAGGACTCCGCACTAGTACCAGGAGGATGGTTTAGTAAGCCAGTCCATCACCTCCTCTGCATGTTGTGGATAGATAGCATGGGCAACAGAGACAAATGTGCCTTGCCTGAGGACAGACCATGTCCACCAGGTGTTGATGGCCCCCTCATAGTGGCATTAAATAGTCTCCCTCCCAGACATGATGGGGGGGCTTATTACCCAAATTTAATAGAAATTGGGAAATGTGTAATTGGATGGTGTTTGGTGCACTTTAAATTGAGAACAGACGCTGACAGAAATGTAAAAACTATAAAACATTTATTAAAAATTAAAAAAGAGGGAACACCAGCATCGCAATCAGAAAAATTGCGGCTGACAATTAAAAAAAAAGGGGGGCAGGCAGGGGACAAAAAAAGACAAAAAAAAAATAAACAAAAAAAAAGGATACTGTATGCAACACTCAATGTTATGCAATGCTGTGTTAAACATTACACTACACTATACTCACACATTATACTGACACTATACTAACACTACACTAACACTCTACACTCAAAATAAGTGAACACACTAACTCGCTAGTAGTAAACTGAGCCCTGCTCTATCTATCTCCACTCCACAAACACACTGCAAAAGCTTCCTGAGGGAAGGAATCTTTTATAGTGTGGGGTGAGATTATGAGCACTGAGCCTGTGGTTAGACAAAGTCATTATCACTTTATCCAATCAGGGCTCTGACAGTGCTCTATGTCCTCATTGGCAAAGCCTTGCACATGACCATTAGGGCCCTAGAATGCACTGTACAGCTCATAATATATTGTGGGGCACTTGGCATCAACATTTTTATCTTGAGGGCCAGTCTTCTGGACCCCAACCAACTTAATATATTCCTATTGTTTATGATTAGTTTGACCAATGTTTTTTTGTATCCTACATTTCCTTTTGCTCCTGCTTCAGTCCCCATCTACTACCTTAATCCTATGGGTATCTTTCCATCCTATACCTTCCTATTTAAGATGTGTTATCTACTGTGTTATGGCACGTCTTAATGTCTGCTTTTCTGAAAACGGTTACCGTATTTATTGGCGTATACCGCGCACTTTTTTGCCCTGAAAATCAGGGCAAAATCGTGGGTGCGCGGTATACGCCGATACTCGCTTTCCCGCGCCGAGTTTTGAACACTGCGCCGACCTATACCGAGCGCAGTACACTCGGGTATAGTCGGGCAGTCTCGGCAACTTCCGCGCTCACGTCCTGGACGTACAGGACGTCAGCGCGGGTAGCCGAGCATTGCCGACAATACACGAGTGTCAGAGCACTCTGACACTCGTGTATTGTCGGCAATGCTCGGCTACCCGCGCTGACGTCCTGTACGTCCAGGACGTGAGCGCCGAAGTTGCCGAGACTGCCCGACTATACCCTGAGTGTACTGTGCTCGGTATAGGTCGGCGCAGTGTTCAAAACTCGGCGCGGGAAACGAGCGAGGACGCCGCAGAAGGACACCGGACCCGCCGAAGAGGACACCGGACCCGCCGCAGAAGGACACCCGAAGCCGCAGAAGGACACCCGAAGCCGCAGAAGGACGCCGGACCCGCCGAAGAGGACACTCGAAGCCGCAGAAGGACGCTGGACCCGACGAGGCCGCCGATGGACGCCGCGCAAGACACCAAAACTGTAAGTACAAAAAAACTTTTTTTCCACAAGATTCAGGGTCACTTTAGGGGTGCGCGGTATATACGCGGGAGCGCGTTATACCGCGATAAATACGGTACATTTACCACATTGGGTTACCACTTCTCAGGTTAGTATTTTGGAGGCTCTGATATCTATTAAGAATATAGACGAGGCTCTGGCTCACCTTCCACCCTCCAAGGCACCGGGGTCGGATGGGCTCCCCCTGGTATTTTATGCCCAATTCAAAGAGGTTCTCGCCCCCAAGCTAAAAGCATTATATACACAGCTGTTAACTTCCAACGTCTCTTTATGAGCCCCTAATCTACTCATGACCATGCAGGCTCTATAGTGGTGGTTAATTCAGATGCAGCTAAAGCGTTTGATTGGATGTCAATTGGATGTATCTATGGGAGTGTCTTTACGGATTTGGGTTTGGCCCCAAATTTATTAAATGGCTTCAATTATTATACCAAGCTCCCACAGCCAGAATTCAAGTCAATGGTAAAGTCTCAGACCCCTTCCTTGTTTCCCAGGGCACCTGTCAAGACTGCCCTATGTATCCACTGCTGTATGCTTTGGCAGTGGAGCCCCTAGTCATTGCCATTGGGGAACATCCAGATATTAGAGGCCTCCGCCTAGGGGAGATTACCAAAACTGTAAGTCTATATGCAGATTTTATGCGTCTATATTTAGAGGATGCCGGCCCATTGTTATCTGCCACCCTGCAACTCATTCAACGTTTTGGGGATTTCTCGGGTCTGCATATAAATTGGGCCAAATCCCAAATTCTCCCTCTGGATATAACTGCGCCTACAGCTGATCAAGCAGCCCATCCGTTGGTGAGAGCAACTCAAATCAGATATTTAGGCATTCAAGTATGCCGCTCCCTTACAGATTACACTTAGTGAAAATGATTCTACTCTCCAAGCTTCTCTATATCTTTTGACATGCCCCCCCATACAACCCCATTTTTAAATGTATGGAATCCATATTAAACACATTTTTATGGGGTGCCTCCCATCACAAGCTATCCTGGTGAACTCTGAAAAGCCCTGCAACACTAGGTGGCATTGCCCTACCTGATCTTGCTCTCTATTATGTTGCCTCCAAACTCTTCAATTTTTTGTACTTTAATAAAGATGACCAAGACAGATACATCACCTTAGTGTGTCCTCAAAACTCTTTCCCCAAGGGCCTCTAAGTCCTTATTACTGGTACCCGGGCAGTGTCCCAAGTGGGTGACAAGGACAGCATGCTTTACCATCACCGAAAGGTCTGGCAACTCTCCCTTCATTACAAGGAATCTCCCCCATTCAGGATGCTGCAGATTGTTTAAAATCTGCAGCATCCTGAACTACACTCAATACCAGATTATGAACTCTGGATTGATCACTGGGTCATCTTACTCTCGGATGTTCTGACAGATGGTGGGATCAAACGCGTTTCAGGCCTTAAAGCTGGATTTGGACTACCAAACCACGTTTTTCCGTTATTTACAACTGCATCATGCACTTAATACTCAATTCCGGGACTCCATCCCCAGCCTTGAAACACTCTTTTTAGTTGAGCTGATCATGGGTCAAGACCCCAAGAATTTTTTCTCCATTTTTTACAACCACATGGTGCTTCCTGCTGCCACTGCCCTAGCTAAACCAAAGAATTATTTAGAAAAGCATAATTTTATTTTATACAATTTAAAAAGCACAACACGAACATAGCTGCATACAGTACATTACAACAATAGGTGCACTAGTCCTTTGGATGGGTCAACACATTTCATGGCTGCACCTCTTATTCAGGACCAACCAGGTATAGTGCAGCAAAGGAACCAATTGATAATAGTAAAAACAGGTCTAAAAAACAAGGGTATAGTACAAATCAGAATGATATTTATATGCAGCTAAAATATATTATTACATCTTGGTCATATATTGGTATAGGTCAAATTATAATATCAAGACAATGTACATACATATTAAAACACGCCTCATGTATGGTGGTATAAAAGATATATAGTATTGGTCTATGATGTGCTATCTTGACACTTCAGGGCCTCCAAAATTGTGATAGGTAGTGAGGAGTAAAATCACTATTTTACGCCCCTAGAAAGCCTGAAAGTGGTGATTGGTTTCGAGGTCCTGTACGCAGCTAGGCTCCCCAAAAATCGAACACATGTGGTATCTCTGTACTCAGGAGAAGCAGCAGAATGTATTTTGGGGTGTAATTTCACATATACCCATGCCACGTGTGAGCAATATTTCATTTAGTGACAAATTTGTGTAAAAAAAATAAAGAACTTTTCCCGAACCTTGTGGCAAAATATAAAATATTCCATGGACTCAACATGCCTCTCAGCAAATAGCTTGGGGTGTCTTTCCAAAAAGGGGTCATTTGGGGGGGTTTTAAAATGTCATGGCATTTTATGCCCAACATTGGAAGCTTATGCCACATATCACCCAGTCTTCTAACCACTTGAACCACCAAGTCCTTGCTGACACTTTTTGTTTACATGAAAAAATATGATTTTTTTGCTAGAAAATTACTTTGAACCCCCAAACATTATATATATCTTTTTAAAGCAGAGGCCCCACAGATTAAAATGGTGGGTGTTGCAGTTTTTTTTCACAAGGTATTTGCGCAACGATTTTTCAAATGCATTTTTTTGGGAACAAAAACACTTTTTTGAATTTTAATGCACAAAAACACACTATATTGCCCAAAATGTTTGGTGAAATATAAAAGATGATTTTATGCCAAGTACATGGATACCAAACACGACATGCTTTAAAATTACAAACAATATTCATTTTTAAAAGCTTTTAAAAGCCTTTTCAGGTTACCACTTTAGATTTAGAGAAGAGGTCTACTGCTAGAATTACTGCCCTCAATCTGATGTTCACAGTGATATGGTGCAATTGCTGTTTACATATGACACAAGATCGTGTTCGCCTTTGCTTTAATTGGACATCTTACAATGTAATACAAAAGAGAGGGCATTTCAACTTTTGAAAGTACAGAGCAGAGCGAACAATCATATGTAAAACACTTCATGGATACAGGTACATTCAGGTGAAACATTTTTCAACAAGGCATCATCAAAGCATATTTAACATACTGTATCCTATAGCAAACACAACATGAAGAAAAATATTAGCTCTGAATAAAATAAAAATAAAAACATAGTACATTCAGAAGGTGGCACCAGGAGAGTCAGGTATCATGAACATTTTCAGATTCAAGTGGAAACTCTGAATCGTCCCATAGTTTCCATATTTTATTAAAGAGAGGTAGTGTGTCTTCTATCTTAGTGGTCAAATGTTCCATCCTACATGTATCAGCCAATATTGAAAGAACATGATGGAATGTGGGAGGGGAGGTGGAAAGCCAATGCCTTGGGATGGCACTCTTTGCGGCCAAAAGAATAAAGGTCATATGTTTACGCAATGCTTTAGGTAATCCCTGGAGAGACAGGCCCAAAAGGAAATGTATAGGTGACAAAGGTATAGGAATAGGTAATAACTTTTGTAGGAGCTCTTGAATTTTAATCTAAAAAGGACCAACGAGAGGGCATTCCCAAAAAGTATGAAAAAGGGAACCTACAGATTCGTTACATCTCAAACAGAGCTTAGAGAGGGTGGGGTCACGGGCGTGCAACAAATCCGGGGTCCTGTACCAAAATAACAAAATTTTAAAGGCAGTTTCCCTCTGCACTACACAGAATGAGATTTTTGATGTAGAGTCACATATTTTCCCCCAATCCAGTAATGAGATTGGACATTGTAAAATATGAGACCATTTCTTCATATAACTATGTGTAAGTTCCGTTAGGGGCGGGGTGTCGTGTAGAATTTTATATATGGATGAAATCTGTTTGGGTTCATAGGGACCAGCAGCACATAAGATTTAAAAATCTGTGGGCTTCTCCAGGGAAAGTGAGGGGGACTTGGAAAGAAAGAAATGTTTAAATTGTATGTAGGAATACAGGAGGGAGGCAGGAAGGTCATGTAAGTTGTAAGTCAGGAAAAGACAAGAGACTATATGTGACATCCTCGCATAGGACATTCCATCAGGTATATCCAGGTTGAAAAGTATATTCAGGTGGGGGGAGCATTTGGAAGAAAGGCAGAACCGTTCTGCACATCTCCTCCAAATAGCAAGGGAAAAAGCAATGGTGTCTGAAAGAGGGATCTCAACTGAGGCATAAATTTAGAAGAGGAAGGCCATAGCATATAACAAGGGTGCACTGGGGCAGTAATTCCCATCTCAATCTCAGCCCTTCTGCTAGGAGCTTTTCTATAAATCCAAGAAGTTAGTACTCTGAGGTGAGAGGCATAATAAAATTTTGAGACCAAAAACTACTGACCGTGCAATCCATTTTATCATTTTTATTGTTATCACAAGGAATGCAAATATGCCCTATGATTGCAATATGTAGTGACAGGTACTCTTTTTGGGAACATTTGTGGGTCTATTACTCTAGATCTCTCCTCAGCCCTTAAAGCATCTGACCACACCAAGATCGGTGTGATAAGATGCTTTCCCATTTTCCCAATGGCGCTGTTTATATCCGGCAACACCGAAGTCATAAAATGCTTGTGGCTTCCGGTTTTAAGCCATAGAGATGATTGGAGCTGTTCTGGTCTCTGATCAGCTCTATGGTCAGCTGGTGGAACCACCAGCTACATTCTCGGGTTCCCCGGTGGGACAGGAGAGCCTGAGAAAATCATGGAAGATGGCAGGAGGGGGGATGTTCCTTCCCACTGCTTGTAAAAACATTATAGCGGCTAATTAGCTGCTACGATTGATTTTACATGGAAGCCGACCGCCGACTAAAAACAACAATACCAAGATAATACCTGCAGGCATCATTCTGGTATAACAAAACAAAGACAAATCTCCTGCGCTCCGGTATTTTTTGGAAAAGTGTTTGAAGAAAAGGTGAAACTCAATTGCAACTCAATTAAAAAGTATCTTCCAAAGTCTTGCAGCCCTCCTCTGAATCGTTGGAATTCATAGAACTAAAAGAGACAAAAAGAAAAAAAGGGAGGGCGCACCGACCTAGTGTGATACTGATTGGTGGATTTTATTAAAATAGTAAAAACAAATCATAATACTCACAAAGGGAGTGTTAAAAACAGGCCTTGAGTAACAATGCAGCAAAGAACCAACACCATCGGCATAACACTATATTGTTTCGATCCGTGACCGTGGCTAGGGCTGACGCGTTTCAGGGGAGAACCCCTTTCCTCAGAGCTTAGTGGTCTGCAGTGCTTTGCAGACCACTAAGCTCTGAGGAAAGGGGTTCTCCCCTGAAACGCGTCAGCCCTAGCCACGGTCACGGATCGAAACAATATCGTGTTATGCCGATGGTGTTGGTTCTTTGCTGCATTGTTACTCAAGGCCTGTTTTTAACACTCCCTTTGTGAGTATTATGATTTGTTTTTACTATTTTAATAAAATCCACCAATCAGTATCACACTAGGTTGGTGTGCCCTCCATCATTCTGGTATAGCCACTCAAAGTCCAGCTACATACCAGTATGTGGCTGGTACTTGTTTGGCATATATTGTATTGTTCTTTTTTTTCATGCAGCCTGTGGGTTAAATTAAAACAGAGAACCTAGCAGATTCCTCCATTTATATTGATCAATTGGGGGCATGCCTACCATTAGAATACTGCATCCACCCACTTCTATTGATGGGCATACTGTACATTGACCGTTCTTTTTTTTTCATTCAGCCCACGGGTTGAACGAAAAAAAGGAACCTACTCCATTCACATCAATCGATGTGGATGAAGAATACTCTGCCAAGAAAAGTAAATAAAAATATATGCCAAAGCATAGGGTCTATACACCCCTATGTCCACCCCTGCCCCTATGCTTCGGCATATATGCTCTTTTATAACTGTGGTGGTGAAATCACCTTCTACAGCACTGGAGTCACAGATTTATGTATCGTGAGAGCAAACCCTGTTGCTGTCAAAATAAATCCATGCTGCAGCTGAATGGCATACCTGCAGAGCAAACAATGGTAACAATAAATCACAGTAGCAATAAAACATTAACTCAATAAAACAACTTTTTTTTATTGCTATCTGTGCAAAAAAGAGTAAAAAATATATGCTGAAGCATGGAGCAATTTACCCCTAATGTCCACCCCTGCCCCTATGCTTTGGTATATATGCCCTTTTTTTTAAATTGTGGTGGTGAAATCACCTCCTACAGTGCTGGAGTTATGGATTCATGTTTTGTGAGAGAAAACCATGTTGCTGTCAAAATAAATAAATCAGTGATGCAGCTAAATGGCATACCTGCAAAGCAAACTATGGTTAACAATAAAACACAGTAACAGTACAGTATAAAAGTAGACTGACATACATGCAAAGCAAACACGATAAAACACAGTAACAATAAAACATTACAGTTAAAGGGGTTGTAAAGGTAAAACAAAAATATCCCTAAATAGCTTCCTTTACCTTGGTGCAGTCCTCCTTCACTTATCTCATCCTTCGATTTTGCTTTTAAATGTCCTTATTTCTTCTGAGAAATCCTCACTTCCTGTTCTTCTGTCTGTAACTACACACAGTAATGCAAGGCTTTTTCCCTGGTGTGGAGAAAGCCTCTTGAGGGGGCGAGCAGGAGTGGCAGGACACCCACTAACACACAGTTTGTTTCTCTATCTGCAAAGTAGAGAGTGTCCTGACTTGCCTGCTCACCCCCTCCCCCCTCAAGAGGCTTTCTCCACACCAGGGAGAAAGCCTTGCATTACTGTGTGTAGTTACAGACAGAAGAACAGGAAGTGAGGATTTCTCAGAAGGATGAGGTAAGTGAAGGAGGACTGCACTAAGGAAAGGAAGCTATTTAGGGAAAACATTTTTTACCTTTACAACCCCTTTAAGCATACAATACAGTAAAACAGAGCAGAACAACAGAGAAATAAAAATAAAACAACAACTATTTTTGCCTTTTTTATTATATATATATATATATATATATATATATATATATATATATATATATATATATATATATATATATATGTATACATTGTTTTTGTAACTGTAAAGATTCCAGGTTCGGGTCTCCCAAAATGTGATGGCCATCTCATCTTTCGAGACTCTGTTTGAAAGTGTCCCCTAGGACTGTTCCATGCTGTACCCTATACTAATGCTCTATGATGAAACTCCACTAAGCATTAGGGGGCTACTGCACACAGAAGGCTTTATTATCTTAAAGAGGAGTTCCACCCAAAAATGGAACTTCCTCTTAACCCACTCCTCACCCCGTTACATGCCACATTTGGCATGTAATTTTTTTTGGGGGGGGGGAGTGGGGGCTTCAGGAGAAGGGGACTGTCCCACTTCCTCCTTGCGCCGAGGGGCTGTAAAGGCGATTAGCTTAATCGCCTTTTCACAGCCCCTCCCTGTAGGCGAGTGCATGTCCAATCTGATGGCGCCGCGCCGCTCGCGCATGCGCACTGCCGCTCGCGCATGCGCACTGCCGCTCGCGCATGCGCAGTGGGTGCCCGGCCGTGAAGCCAAAAGCTGTCACGGCTGGGTGCCCACAGTGACAATGAAGACGCCGGCCGGGGAGGGGGGGAGAGGAGCGGAGCTACGGCCGGCGCGTCGCTGGAACGCCGGAGCAGGTAAGTGTATGTTTATTAAAAGCCAGCAGCTACACTTTTTGTAGCTGCTGGCTTTTAATAAACATAAATTTTGGCTGGAACTCCCCTTTAATGCAGAGAATGTTTAAAAAAACATTCTGCCTTTACAACCACTTTAATTTCTTCTGTAACTCAAGTGCCTTTTTGTTATTACAAAAAGTAAAATCAATAAATATATTGAACACGAAAATGGTTGTTTTTGTTGGAATTTTGTAATTGTATATTTATCATTCCAGACTATTATGGATACTGCTTGTACTTCTGTATACAACCTTATTGGGATTTATTTTTCGAAGCAGAGCACCTAATCATCCTAAAGAAGCAGATTAAAACCAAGCAATTCATTGACGGAGCAGATGGCTATTGATGCTACTGTATTTTCTCATCTGCTATACACTAAGAGCCGGTTCATACTGGGGCGGCACGACTTCGGGGGCGACTCGGCCAGGCGACCTGAAGACGACTTCTAAGGCGACTTGCAAAATGACTTCTGTATAGAAGTCAATGCAAATCGCCCCGAGTCGCCCCCGAAGTCGTACAAGAAGCTTTTTCTAAGTCGGAGCGACTTGCGTCGCTCCTATTAGAACGGTTCTATTGACTACAATGGGACACGACTTGTCAGGCGGCTGTGTCACCTGACGAGTCGCCCCAGTGTGAACCGGGTCTTATATATCAATATATGTTGTTATTGATACAGAAGGTGTTCTAATGTCTATTTATTGGGTTCTTCCATAGGCCCTTAATGGAATGTGGTATACATGTGGTATGATCATTTTAGCTACTGGAGCAGATCATTACTCAGTTTTTTAAATGTTCTTTGTATGAATAAAAACTGATATATGTTGTTTTTTTTTCTATTTCTTTGTGTTTTGTGGTATATTTTTTGATTTGTTGATGTTAATATCCTAGTCTACCTAATTTCCTGTTATTGATTTTGTTTTCATTACATTTCTACAGTAAAGGCGATCAACACAGAAATCAAAGTAGAATGAAAGATCCCCTAACATCCATATTAATAAAAAAAAAGGAAAACTGTATATGAAGAGCCAGCTCAGGTTGCATAGTAACACCTAAAGTAAATGTCTGATACAGAGGTAGATTTTATATATCACCTTTCCACATTTTCTGCAGTCTTTTCTACTTGCCTGGGGGAAAACACAGATAATTTTACTGCTAGATTCTCAGTTATGCCTTTACTTGCAGTACAAATTTCACAGAGCTAACGTGTGGAAATACCTTGTTCCTTGGATTCCAGGTGAGCTATATACAATGGTATATACTTTTTTAAAAGCTTCAATAAAATAGTTTTTTTACCCTATGCATAAGAGTTTAATAATTCTATGGCTACAATTGGGAAAAAGTTTGTAGCATCTGCTGAGTTTGTAGTATATAGAAAATCTACAGCAATTATTTAATCGTCTAATTCTATTTTTACAGATGTGCTTGTATTGTAGATGGGTTATTGACAGTAGTTTAATGAAATACCAATGCCTAGTATACACATTTAATTGTTAGATGGGTGCTAAACATTACTGCATGCTTACAAAATGTTTCTACTAATATGATCAGATCTCTGTTTGACTGTCATTTTTAAGACAATTCATGCCACATTATCTAAATACACTCTTGTTTTATATATATAAATAATATATATATATATATATATATATATATATATATATATATATATATATATATATATATATATATATATATATATATATACACCATTATAATATAACAATATAATTGGTTTGACAACAGGTGTCCTTTTAAAAAGCACTATTGTATTAAATGCTGCAAGATTATTATTATTTCCTGTGGATCTGCAGGTTATCATTTAATTTGAACCTATGAATGGCATAAGCTGTTCACTTTACAGGCATGCAGCATTTTTTTAATGTAAAAAACAGTATTATGATGTCAATGTTTTCTCTATGTTATAATATATTACATCTCTTTATATTGCTAGAGTAGCTTGTTTCCCAGAGATCCTGTAAAAGGTGGCATACAGTTGGGAGAATTCAATAAAGCTGCTGTGCCACTTTTCCGGTGTTAATCCCTCTCATTAATCTATTATACAAATTAATGAAGCATATGCAACACTTTTGGTTCTGACAGCGACCTGTGCACCAAATTCCGGTAGTTCTAAAATGCGTCACTTTTACATTGAGGCGCAATAAATGCCTCAATTTCAAAATAAAGTACAGACTTACAAAAGTGGATCAAACTAGGACCAACAAATTTGAGTGCAAGTTCTAGATAGGTACATGAATTTTACGTACGCTGCAGCACGTTTAGAATGACACCGTTGCAAAATCTGCCTGCGCCAGTCATTATGAATTTCTTTGTAAGATGTGGCAATTGTATCAGATTAAACTTTATTAAACAGTTAGACCCCTTTCACACTGAGGCCATTTTCATGTGTTTTAGTGCTAGAAATAGCACCTGTAAAGCCGCGTACACACAATCAGTCCATCCGATGAGAACGGTCCGAAGGACCATTGTCATCGGTTAACCGACTAAGCTCACTGATGGTCTGATGTGCCTACACACCATAGGTTAAATAACCGATCGTGTCAGAACGCGGTGACGTAAAACACAACGACGTGCTGAAAAAAACGAAGTTCAATTCTTCCAAGCATGCATCGACTTGATTCTGAGCATGCGCAGGTTTTTAACCGATGCTTTTGCTCACTAACAATCAGTTTTGACCTATCGGTTAGGCATCCATCGTTTAAATTTTAAAGAAAGTTCAAATTTTTTTGACCGAAGGTTAACTGACCGATGGGGCCCACACACAATCGGTTTGGACTGATGAAAAGGTCCTTCAGTCCGTTTTTATCGGTTTTGACCGATCGTGTGTACGTGGCTTAAAGAGCTTGAAAACTGCCTCCCATGACGCCCGAATGTGAAAGTCTGAGTTCTTTCATACCAAGTGAGCTTGTGGGACATTAGAAAAGGTCCTGCAAGCAGCATCTGTGGGTTGGTTTGGGAGCTCTGCATACAGTGCTCCCAAAATGCCCCTGCCCATTGCAATGAATGGGCAGCGCTTCCGAAGCTCCAGAAAAGCGTTTTGGAAGCGATGGAACATGGGCGATTTTAACCCCTTCTTCGCCCACTAGCGGCGGTTAAAAGAGCGCCGCTTTAGTGCAAATGCAGTGTGAAAGAGGTCTTAACTATTTTTAAAATGTGACTGTCTTTGTAATATAAGGTGAAGCAATAACATGCGCTCACACTGGTAAAAAAAAAAGAAAAATACAAAAATTCTTCTTGCTAAAGTTGCCATATTGTTATGACCATATCACACATGCAATCTTATAACAGCATTTTGTACCAAGGGTAGAATTGCTCTTTTTTTTAACATTTCTGTTCAACAGAAAAATTATACAGCAGTCTATCAAAGGTCTGTGTCACAATGATTCCAAGTTCACCTGTATTTGATATTGCTGTATTTTCTTTAAATTTTTCTTTTGACATGCTGTTTAAACAAGAATAAAAAAATCAAACCATCGCGTGCATGTGCCAGTATTTTTATAGCTGGAAGGCCACAACTGCATAAGCACCCAACATGCTAAAACAACTAATATGCCCTTTACCACAGGTTAGATGCTACAAGGAGGCCCCTAAAAATGCCCCCTCCCTCCTTTTTTATCAGTCAGCAGCACTTAATGTCATGTGAAATCCTTTGCACTGTAATCAGACAAGAATGTAAGGCTATACCTATCCCTTAGGATATTATTGTTTATTTTCCATTTCTTTCAGGCTCGCAGCATGACTTGTACACTCCATGCACACTGAAGCTGATAAACTGTAGTTTATTGGCATTTTGGCTTTTTTTTTTAAAGCCCATAAACTGAACTCTATGTTAGCCTATGTGCCCATGCACACCTGGGCATTTTTTAGTGTTAATGAGCTTTGGAGTTTATTGGCTTTTTTTCTGAAAGCCCGAAATTTGCGTTCAAAGTGTCGTTTTTCGGCTGAAAAAAAAACCGCAAAACCCAGAAAAACGCTCAAAAATTATCAAAAATGTTTAAAAAACGCCGGGGCCAGAATTTTTTGCGTTTTTTATCCATTAAAAAAATTAAAAAAAAGTCAAAAAATAAAAATAAAATAAAAGCTACACTGAAACTGTTTAAAACTATTGCAAAAACGCAAACATTTGTTTTGAAAGGCTCCCTGAAAAGCTACTGGTGTTTTTTTATAGCTTTTTTTAGCTTCAGTGTGCATGGAGCCGTACTCTGTGAACAGACAGCAGTTTTGACCCAGCAAGCGTGGCAGTCCCTTTAGTGGTACATAGAAAAACACCAATGGTATCATAATTATACTTTTAAAAGCAGACATTGACAGAGCCTGCTCTACTCTATGGGCGGCAGGGAGTAAAAGGACTTCACTATCCATTTACACCTGACTGCCCTCTAATCCGATCCACCTAGACGGAGCTGGGCGGATCCTCTTTTTTTTATTTTGGCGACCTGATCAGATGGTGTAAATGGACACAAGTCCATTTAAACCCACCTGTGAATTAGGGTGAATGGACCATCAGATCAGGTCCACTTGAAATACTGATAGGTGGACCTGATCAAACCCTTTGTGTGAAAGAGGCCTTATAGCTGGGAAATTTTTTAATGGGGACATTCATTCTGATAAATCTGGTGATAACCAGGAATTCCCTAACTTCAGAGGGATTTCCTCATGCTTCCTGTTGTGGCTATGATACAGGAAGCAAGAGGAAATATTTCTAATGGGATACAGAGGGCAAAAAAAAAAACTGACAGTCAAAATGAGACAAAAAAGGTTTACTTTTAATTCTACGTTAAGCTTATGATGAAACTAAAACACAGAAAATGTCAGCAAAACATTCTGTTCCATAATATAATATTGCCTTGAAAGCCATTTACTCAAAAATGTTTTACCATGGTGTGGAAACTATTTGTAAAACAGTTAATCACAGCATTTTTTTCTTCTTCCATAGCAATCCATAAGGCCCCTTTTACATTGAGGCGTTTTTCATGCGGTACAGCGCTAAAAATAGCGCTGCTATACCGAATGAAAAAAACCTGCCCTGTAGTGTTCAATGTGAAAGCCCGAAGGCTTTCACACTGAAGCGGTGCGCTAGCAGGAGCGCTCCAAAAGTCCTGCTAGCCGCATCTTTACTGCGGTATAGGAGCGGTGTGTTCACCGCTCCTATACCGCGCCTTCCCATTGAAATCAATGGGAAAGCGCGGTAATACCGCCCGCAACGCGGGCGGTATTAACCCTTTTTCGGACGCTAGCGGGGGTTAAAACCTCACCGCTAGCGCCCGAATATCGCGGTAAATACGATGCGCTACAAATAGCGCGGCTATACCGTCACCGCGGCTCCACGCCTCAATGTGAAAGAGGTCTAAGCCCAATGTACCTTACTTTTTTTTTACATGATTGCTTTAGTATGGAAGAGCTCCACTCTCCTGATGAGATGGTTGTGCTGCCAGGGAGCAGCAGGTGAATGGGCAGGCTAAAAATGTATATTTGTCTTCACTGTACAGGCTGACACCTGGAAAAGACAGTCGCTGCAGGAGCAGTGTGTGAATACTCTCTTGTTGGCTGGAGATACTATGGGCCAGATTCACGTAGGTGAGCGGCGGCGTAATGTATCGTAGATACGTTACACCGCCGCATGTTTTCATCGCAAGTGCCTGATTCACAAAGCACTTGCGATGAAAACTACGCTGGCAGCCTCCGGCGCAAGGCAGGCCAATTCAAATGGGCGTGTGCACGGTGACGCGCATAGCGTACTTCCGTATTCCCGGACGTGTTACGCAAACAACGTTAAATTTAAAATTTCGACGCGGGAACGACGGCCATACTTTAGACAACAATACGATTGCAGACTAAAGTTAGGGCACAAAACGACGACTAACTTTGCGACGGGAAACTAGACTAGCAGTGACGTAGCGAACGCGAAAATCCGTCGTGGATCGCCGTAACTCCTAATTTGCATACCCGACGCTGGTTTACGACGCGAACTCCCCCCAGCGGTGGCCGCGGTACTGCATCCTAAGATCCGACAGTGTAAAACAATTACACATGTCGGATCTTATGGATATCTATGCGTAACTGATTCTATGAATCAGTCACATAGATAGAAACAGAGATACGACGGCGTATCAGGAGATACGCCGTTGTATGCCTTTTGTGAATCTGGCCCTATGTTCTAATAAGCTGAGAGCCGGATTAGGCTCTCTTATGAGGAATGAGATGCCAATGGTCTTTGAAACACTATGTAAATAGCTCAAACCTGACCTTTGATAGTGCTGAAACTACATGTGATTATACAGTAGTGTATTTAGGTTTACTGCTGCCCTAGGCCTGACTAAACTTGCGCACCCCCTAATTTAAATATGACCCACCCCTTCCTGTCAAGGTCCCACCCCTTTCTGTCTAAGACACTCCCTGAAATTTTTGAGTGGGGACACTAGTTCTGAGGGCCTGTGGGAGGGGGGGGGGCAATGGATTCCCTTGATTTGCATAGATTTTCTCTCACTTCCTGTTTGGCTATGTGGCAGGAAGTGAAGGGAAATCTCTGCAATGGGACAGGGATGGTAAAAAATAAACTGATAGGGGCTATAACACTCCCTCACTCTATCCAAAATGAAAAAAAAAGTGTTGCCTATAGTTCTACTTTAAGCACAAATTTCTGGTAATTTTATGGAGAGGACTAAGATATAACCACGCCAATGGTGCAGCAGAAAACATAGCACAGTGAGGAAGGTCTGTGTTCCAGAAAGATAGGACAGTCAAAATTAGAAGCATCTTGCGTTACACTGAGGCCTTGTATTCACAAGCAGACATGTCCGATGAAACCGGTCCGTGGACCGTTTTCATCGGACATGTCTGCCCGGGGACTGACCGGGGACTTCTGTTCGATGGCTGTACACACCATCGAACAGAGGTCTGCGCATAAACAATACGCGGGGCGTGTCCGGGGTGTCGCCGCGTCGATGACGCGGTGTCGCCGCGACAATGACGCGGCGACGTGGGCGGCCTGCCTTTAAAATGCTTCCACGCATGCGTCAAAGTCATTCGACGCATGCGAGGGATGGCGGGCGGCCGGACATGTACGGTAGGTCTGTACAGACGACCGTACATGTCGGGGGGACAGGTTTCCAGCGGACTGTTTTAAAGCAAGTCCAGGAAACAGTTGTCCGCTGGAAACCTGTCCGATCCGCCAGAAAATGGTCCGCTCGGGCCTACACACGGCCAAACATGTCTGCTGAAACTGGTCTGCGGACCAGTTTCTGCAGACATGTTTGGTCATGAGTACGGGGCCTAACAGTGTAGCACAAGCCGGTGGGGACTCTTTCCGTGCTGCCCCCTTGCAAAGTGCTGCCCTAGGCCTGGGCCTTGTTGGCCTTTGCCAGGATACAGCGTTGTTATTATATCAATTAACTACTGGATGATAAGGATGGGCCTGTGTCTGGAAATGGCTTAGTATGCACTTAAGGTACTAGCCTACCCTCCTGCATGTGTCATGTCAGAGAGGGCCTTTAGCACAGCAGCGAGATTTGTACATGAAAAGCTGACTTTTTTTAACCTGGAATGAGGCTGGTGTCTTGGATGCACAAAGGTTTTACAATTTTTTTTAAAATGATGCAGTGAAATGCAGCAAAAAAGGCAACTATTTAACAGACTGTCGGCAGCAACTGCCTGGTGCACTCCAATTACCCCAAGCTGAAAATTATCATCTAAATTTTATTTTTCAGCAGCAGGACATTTATAAATGATTGAGAATTGTTTGACATGTATTAGACCCCTTTCACACTGGGGCGTTTTTCAGGCGCTTCTGGGCTAAAAATAGCATCTGTAAAGCACCTGAAAAACGCCTTCCCTGCAGCCCCAGTGTAATGCCCAAGTACACAACGGAATTTACGATGGAAAAAAGTCTGATGGACTTTTTCAATCAGATTTTCCGATCGTGTGTAGCCCCATCTGAGTTTTTTCATTGGAAAATCAGATTCCATCAGAGTTTAGATATACAGTAAAACATGTTCTATATTTTTCCAATGGAATGCCGTCTGAATTCTGATGTGATTTTGCCGGGCAAAAGCCAGATCGGCATAAGAGCCTGAGTGTTTTCACATTGGGGGGGGGGGGGGGGCTGCACTTGCAGGACATTAGAAAAAGTCCTGCAAGCAGTATCTTACAGGCGGTGGAGTGTATACACCGCTCCTCCATCACCCCCACCATTGAAATCAATGGACACCACTGCCAATGCACCTGCAAAGTGCTTTGGCAGAGGCTTTTAACCCTTTATTTGGCTTCTAGTGGGGGTTAACAGTGCCCCGCTTGTGGCCGAAAAGCACCGCTATAACAGCGGTGAAGCACCACTAAAATTAGCGGTGCTTTACTGCTAACGCCCCCCTTCCCCAGTGTGAAAGTAGCCTAAGAGACAAAGGGCACAGGTTGGAGACTTATAACAAGAATTAAGGTACTCTAAAAGAAAACAAGGACAGAGGGCACACCAGCCTTGCCCTTGTTTTCTTTTAGAGTACCTTTGCAACACAGAGATTCAGTGGCTTCGCTAGGGGGTGGCTACTGGGGCTATAGCCCAGAATATGGGGCCCATAGCCCCGAGTCTCTAGTGCATGGGTCGGCAACCCACATTCCTCGGGCCACAGCTGGCCCGCCACCGATAAATGCGGGCACCCGGGCCGTGGACATTTTCCAATGAAGCGGACAGTGGCGAGCTGCCAGTATCACAGGGCTGGATGGGGGCGGGAACTGCTGGAGTTATGTTTTTGCATTAAACAGCAGGTAATTCGTTCCCGGGCAATCCTAGCAACCAATCATCAGCTTGTTAATGTGAAATATTAACTTCAGTAGTTCCTGCCCCCATCCAACCCTGTCATGTCGATCTCTGCTGCTCTGCTTGCTGTACACCTGTGTAAGGTAGGAGAATTCTATCTACACAGTGTGTGTTTGTGAGGTGGGGTGTAGGGGACAGAGGACACTAAAGTGGGAGGTGCAGGGGACAGAGGACACTATCGTGGGGAGTGCAGGGGACAGAGGGCACTACAGTGGGTGGTGCAGGGAACAGAGCACACTACAGTTGGGGGTACAGGGGACAGAGGACACTACAGTGGGGGGTGTAGGGGACAGAGGACACTACAGTGGGGAGTGAAGGAGACAGAGGACACTACAGTGGGGGTACAGGGGACAAAGGGCACTACAGTGAGGGGTGCAGGGGACAGAGGACACTACAGTGGGGTGTGCAGGGGACAGAGAGCACTACAATGGGGGGTGCAGTGCTGGGCACTGGTGAGTCTGCATTCCTGAGCACTGGTGAGGCTGCATTTCTGGGCACTGGTGAGGCTGAGATGTGGGCCCAAGTAAGGCTGCATTATTATGCACTGGTGAGGCTACATTCCTGTCACTGGTGAAGCTGAGATGTGGGCAAAGGTGAGGCTGCATTCCTGATCACAGGTGAGGTTGCATTGCTGTGCACTGGTGAGGCTGCATAGATGGGCACAGCTGAGCACTGCATTCTGGGGACCCTGATGTAAGGGGGGATCTCTGGGGACCCTGGTGTGACGAGGGGGCTCTAGTGACACTCATGTAATGGGCAATCCGCACTCAGAAATGTAACAATATTTTATATATAATATATGCAGTATATATATATATATATATATATATATATATATATATATATATATATATATATATATATATATAGATAGATATATCTATATATAAATACACATACACACACCAGTGCCAGCCCAATTGCACCACATTCTGATGTGAATGAGCACCAAATGAAGAAGAAGATCCTAAGTAAAAAACAAGTCCTCAATTAGCTTTTCTAAGTGTATATTTCTCTGACATACTAACTCTGTTTAACATTTTGCAGTTATAAATCACCAAAAATAAACTCTTATATTATTTTAGATGCATCGAATCCACGTCTTGGTAATCATTCTCTGCTTAGCAGGTAAGCACATGTTATAAAGAAGCTTTGTATTTCATTTTTTAATATACCTTTCCTGGGAGCTGCCATTGATAACTCCCTTCTGAACATGTTGGTTACATAGTTACATAAGACACAAGTGGACCAAGTTTAACCTATGTGTGTGCATATGTGGAATTTTTATTTTATAACCCTGTATATTCTGCTTTCTGAGGAAGACATCTAAAATGTTTTTGAAGTTGTGTACTCTCTCGGCTAAAACCACTTGCTGGGGGGGGGGAAGTTACAAATATCTACAGTACAGAGCCCCTTCCACAATCTAGGGTTAAAAATCCTTTCTTCTTATTTCATATCATGGCCGCATGTCCTCTTCAGGGACCTTGGCAAAAACAATCACTGAAGTCACTTTTAATATACACTATATTATCAAAAGTATTGGGACACCTGCCTTTACATGCAAATGAACTTTAATGGCATCCCAGTCTTAGTCCGTAGGGTTCAACTCTTCTGGGAAGGCTGTCCACAAGGTTTAGAAGTGTGTCTATTGTGGACAGACTTCCCAGAGGAGCTGAAGCTGTTATAGCTGCAAAGGGTGGGCCAACTTAATGTTGAACATAGGAGCTAAGACTGGGATGCCATTAAAGTTCATGTGCGTGTAAATACAGCCGTCTCAATACTTTTGACAATATAGTGTATTTGTATATTAAAATCATAACACCTCTTCTCCAGAGTGAATAACTGTATTCTATGTAAATGGTCTTTATAGCTGAGGTCCTTCCTGTTTTTTCACCTTAAAGCATCCTATGCATTAAGGTGAAAAAACATCCGATAATTACCGGCCGCCCAGTTTACTTACCTGAGCCCTCGAAAGTCCAGCGTTGAGAACGCACTGGATCTCGGCCCGGGCTTCTCTGCTCTTGATTGGATAGATTGATAGCAGCGCAAGCAAATTGGCTCCTGTTACTGTCAATCAAATCCAATGACGCGGTCGCCGTGGGGGGGGGCCCAAGTGCGGGTTTCATGTCTATGGATGCAAATGCTGGACTCAGAAGTGCGCACGCAAGGTTAACTGATGGGGGAGGAAGCAGCCGAGGAGCCCCAGAAGACAAGGATCGGGGTCACTCTGTGCAAAACGAGTTGCACAGCGCAGGTAAGTATGATATGTTTGTTATTAAAAAAAAAATAATCAAACCTTTACAATCACTTTAATAATAATGGCCCAGATTCAAAGAGCAATTGCACCTGCGTAACCATAGTTACGCAGCGCAATTGCTTACTTGCCCCGGCGTAACAACTTCTCCTGATTCAGAGAGCTCGTTACGCCGACTGCAGCCTAAGATATGCGTGGCATAAGGCTCTTATGCCCTCATATCTTAGGCTGCATTCTTACGCAGGCCGCTAGGTGGCGTTCCGGTAGTGGTCAGCGTATAGTATGCAAATTGCATACTAACGCCGATTCACTACCCTACGCGAGCCCTGCGTACGCAGTTTACGTTGTTTGCGTACGTCGTTTTTTTGCGTAAGGCTGCCCCTTCTATAGCAGGGGCAGCCAATGCTAAAGTATACCCGTCGTTCCCGCGTAGCGAAATTTGAAATTTACGTTGTTTGCGTAAGTGAATCGTGAATGGCGCTGGACGCCATTCACGATCACTTTGGAGCAAGTGACGTCCTTGCGACGTCATTTACCGCAATGCACGTCGGGAAAGTTTCCCGACGGAGCATGCGCACTAAGCTCGGCGCGGGAACACGCCTAATTTAAATGATTCCCGCCCCCTACGGGATCATTTAAATTGCGCACGCTTACGCTGGCATTTTGCCGGAGCGCCCACGCAATTTACGGAGCTACTGCTCCGTGAATCGAGGGTAGCGCAGAAAATTTGCGGGGGCGCAGGGCAAAAACGGTGCCCTGCGCCTACGTAAAAAAAGCGCAAATGTTACTGAATCTACCCCAATAATAAGACAGTTGCATAAAACAGCTTGCAATAGAAAAAGTACATCAACGCCTAAACAAATGAATATTAATAAAGTATTCTCAAAAATAGAACCACTGTAGGTTTATCGATCTAGTCAATGGGTCTTTTTTGCTACATAAACAGGCTGGTCCCATATATGTATATAGCAGGTCTAAATCAGCCTAAATTTGTATTTTATCCTTAGATCCAAAATGTGTTTTTTATATGCAATGGGGCAGATCCACGTACATCGACACATTTTTGCGTCGGGCGTAGCGTATCTAAGATACACTACGGCGCCGTACCTTTTTTTTTTTTTTAATCCTCAAAGAATTTGCGCCGTAAGTTACGGCGGCGTAGTGTATGGGGCGTGTTTTATGTAAATACGTTGTGACCCGACGTAAACAAAGTTTTTTTTTAACGGCGCATGCGCCGTCCGTGGGGGTATCTCAGTGCGCATGCTCGAAATTAAACCGGAACAAGCCAATGTTTACAACGGTGACGTCATTCTATGCAAATCCCTATTCGTGAACGACTTACGCAAACGACGTAAAAATTTCAAAATTCTACGCGGGAACGACGGCCATACTTAACAATGAGTACGCCTCATAATAGCAGGGGTAACTATACGCCGGAAAAAGCCGAACGCAAATGACGTAAAAAATTTCGCCAGCCGGACGTTCGTGGATCGCCGTAACTAGCTAATTTGCATACTCGACGCGGAATTCGACGGAAACGCCACCTAGCGGCCGGCGGAAAAATGCACCTAAGATCCGACGGCGTACTAAGACGCACGCCTGTCGGATCGATCCCAGATGCAGTCGTATCTTGTTTTGTAGATACAAAACAAAGATATGAAGCGGGAACTTTAAAATTTCGCAGCGTATCAATAGATACGCCGGCGTAATTCTTTTGTGGATCTGCCCCAATGTTTTTTATGTCTGTGTAGAGACATCAGTACTGGCCCTTCTCTCTAGGTAATAGGACTTTGTTTCCTAACTAAGCAGTCCATCATTTCTTTTCACAATCCATTGTCAAATAACCTAAACATCTCCTAATTAAATTGTTTTGTCCAGTTGATGTCTATGTCTTGGTTTATACTGATCTATTAAAAGTGATGGAGGTATCGTGATAATTCCCCAGTTTATATTGAATGAAAGTGAAAGACTGCCTGCTACACTTTCCCTCAGTATGTGGTTATTAAAAACAAGTGCAGCCAAGTACTGGTTAAAATTTTATCTCAGATCTCCAGGGCTATATTTTACGGTCAAGATGGAACCTGTTTTATGAGACGTCTGCCTGTAGGGTAGGTGACAGAGGAGATAAAAGTATGACTCCAGGAATAATGTTCTTCTTTCCTTTTCAAAATGCTGAATACATATACTCAGTTAAAATTTCACAAAGCATTTTAGTGATTATTGTCTTTGGCATTAATATTAACCACTTGCTTACTGGGCACATATACCCCCTTCCTGCCCAGGTGAAATTTCAGCTTTCAGCACTGTCACGCTTTGAATGACAATTGCGCGGTCGTGCGACATGGGTCCCCAACAAAATTGACGTCCTTTTTTTCCCACAAATAGAGCTTTCTTTTGGTGGTATTTGATCATCTCTGCGGTTTTTATTTTTTGCGCTATAAACAAAAATAGAACGACAATTTTGAAAAAAAAAAACTGAATATTTTTAACTTTTTGCTATAATAAATATCCATTTAAAAAAAAAATTCTCAGTTTAGGCCGATATGTATTCTTCTACATATTTTTGGTAAAACAAAATAGCAATAAGCGTATAGCGATTGGTTTGCTCAAACGTTATAGCGCCTACAAAATAGGGGATATAATTATTACATTTTTTTTTCTTTTTTACTAGTAATGGCGGTGATCTGCGATTTTTGTCAGAACTGCGATATTACGGCGTACACATCGGACACTTTTGACACATTTTTGGGACCATTCACATTTATACAGCGAACAGTGCTATTAATATGCACTGATTACTGTATAAATGTGACTGGCAGGGAAGGGGTTAACACTAGGGGCTGATCAAGGGGTTAAGTGTGTGCCCTGCTAGGTGATTCTTACTGTGGGGGGAGGGGACTGACTGGGGGAGGTGACCGATGGTTGTCCCTATGTACAAGGGACACACCATCGGTCTCCTCCCCCTGACAGGATGTGGATCTCTGTGTTTACGTTCCTGGCTCTGTGACTGCCGATCACGGGTGGCCGGCGGATATCGCGGCCGCCAGGCACGCGCATCAGCACCTGAGAGACGCGGCGGGCACGCGTACGCCCCCCAGCGGCGGGAGGCCGTATATTGACAGCTCCCAGCATTTTAGAGGGAAGTGGTTAATGTCTATATTGTTATACCAAATATGAAAATATGTGCATTATCTTGAAGTTTTTTTTTTTTAATACGTTACATTTTCTTCTTTTAATTACTGTACATACATTTTTATTTTATTTGTTCATATATCTTATGTGATGATTTTGTTGTGTTTCAAACGTTGCTCGTTGCTGACGTGTACAATGGCTTATAATTCGAATGCCTCGTACACACGGCCGGACTTTTGCCCGTACAAAAGTCTGCCGTGAGTCCGTCGGAAATCCGACAGAAAGAAAGAGAAGAAGTTCTCTATCTATGTTCCGTCGGACTTCCGACACAAAAAGTCCGATGGACTCCGATGCTACACACGGCAGGACTTTCAGAGAAAAAAAGCCTGCTGTGTGTACGAGGCAATTGGAAATACAAATTAAACTGATTCCCTATCTCTACAAATATATATACATATATACAGGGTATAATGCATTAAAGCACAATCCAACTTTTAAATTGTAGCCTCTAAAATCCAATTCAAAAACGAAAGCTTCCTCATTATTTAAGAAGTATGCAAAACTTTGAATCTACTTACTACAATGTTTATCAAAGTTAAACACGAATAACATGACTTTGAAATGTATAGGAAACAGTTAGATACTTCTAACTAAAGCAAGAATGTCTGCTATTCAGGGCATCCCTTACTATAAACCAGATGCTAAAGGTGGTTTAACAAAGAGCCAGTGGGCTGCATTCTTTGTGTGTCCATTGCTTCAACTTCTCTGTTTGATCCTACTGATTGTTATAACTGGTGATAAAATGCTGTTAAAATGATTTTTACTGCATTTATATTCTATTTCTATAAAGATGCTTGCTAGCATGTCATCCATAATCTTGACACCATATCCTGTATACAAATTCCCCTGAAGAAGACATTAGGTAAAGTTAAATTATAGTAGCTTGTGAATTTCTACAAAAGCTTTTGTAACATAAATAATAAATAAAAAAAAAATGCTGAAAACAGTATCTCTGAATGTATAAGTTTGGTAGCCAAGTCCAATAATTTTTAGCCAGAAGAGCTGTAGCCTATATAAATTAAATAAATGGAATAATAAACACAACGTTTTATTTGCTTTTGTTTTATGTAGTATTTTATTTTTTGTTGCACCTTTTTACACTGCTGCAGGATAGTAATATGTCTGCTTTGAATCTAGCAAGCAATGCTAGGCTGCTTTTAACACTTGAGGGCAAGACTAACCTTTTAACCCAGTGGTCAGTTCAAACCTTGCATCTACTTGTGCTGAAATGTCTGAGAATTGGTAGTCAAATGCATTCCTACATACAAATAATAATTTAGGTTACCCAGTAAAAATACATTAGTCGTATAAACAGAACATATTTGTAATCGAAAAGTTGTGTCCTTTATTTGGAAATATACTATATTCAATTCAGGCTTTTCTTCACCCTATTTCCTCATCTATGTTTTTTTATTTTATTTTTTATTTACAATGATGTAAACTATTATCAACACTTTAGCATGGAAAAAAAGAGAAAGTCTTACCTCCCATAAGTTGGTTGCTATATCAAAGTTTTTTCTTCTAATTCATCTTGGCCAGGTCATGTAGTCCATTCCAGGAAGCAAAGCAAAGGGCGGGGCAGACAGTATATTAAAGCATAGAAGCAGCTTTAGCAATTTAACTTATATAACCCACTTTTATTAATCAACAAATTTATAGTATTTATAATATAGCATATTCCAATGTGTCATTATAAAATAGTATAAATCAAAATTGTAGCACCCAAAATGTTATGCAAACCAGAATAGCAATATGTATAAACATAAATCAGCTGAGGACAATTGCATATAAAATGGAATAAACACAATCAGTGCTTTAAAGGGGTTGTAAAGGTACATTTTTTTCCTAAATAGCTTCCTTTACCTTAGTGCAATCCTCCTTCACTTACCTCATCCTCCCATTTTGCTTTTAAATGTCCTTATTTCTTCTGAGAAATCCTCACTTCCTGTTCTTCTGTCTGTAACTACACACAGTAATGCAAGGCTTTCTTCCTGGTGTGGACTCAGAGTGTCGTGCTCGCCCCCTCCCTTGGACTACAGGAGAGTCAGGACGCTCTCTACGTTGCAGATAGAGAAAGGAGCTGTGTGTTAGTGGGCGTCCTGACTCTCCTGTAGTCCAAGGCAGAGGGCAAGCACGACACTCCACACCAGGGAGAAAACATTGCATTATTGTGTGGAGTTACAGACAGAAGAACAGGAAGTGAGGATTTCTCAGAATAAATAAGGACATTTACAAGCAAAATCAAAGGATGAGTTAAGTGAAGGAGGACTGCACTAAGGTAAAGGAAGCTATTTAGGAAAAAAAATGGTACCTTTACAACCCCTTTAACTAAAGGAAAGTGGCATTCATATATGCAGATAGTCCCAATATATGTACAAATAGTACTATAATACAGTCCAGGTAAGTAAGTAAGTGGGGAATATGGATGTATAGCCACCACTCAAATGAAGAAAGGGGGTCAAACGCTGCCCAGGGGATAGAGTCTCCACCATAAACTAAAATACCTACTCACCAGAACAAATGGCTGCCGTTACAGAAGCAAAGAGGCCTTAATGCATAGGTGAACATCAGTCTGGAGGTATCGCAGCCTGAAACTCCCGCAGACAGCTCTCACTGGAATCCAACTGAGAACAAAAATCTCACCAGGAGCCCAGATGTGTGTTCATGGTGTAGTAATGTATTGTTTCATTGGTAAAATAACATAAAACAAAAACAAAAAATAAAAAACACTCACTTAGAGCAACCGCTGGCGACCCAGAATCGCACAGCGGTAAGACGTCAGTGCCTAATAGTCTGCACCAATGTGTTTCATTCAATGGGACGTTGTCAAGGGGGTTGTTAAAATAAAATGTTATGTTCTTTTTCTTCCATGAGAGCTGATAAGTCTTGGAAATGCACAGGGCAGCTGTGCAGATGGATCTTGTTATCCAACCATTGGGGATCTTCTTGTGGGACGTAATAAGCAGATCTCAGCTTCCTCAACATGTGGACAGGATGAACCTCAAAGATATTGCATCATCAGCTATCTAGAGGTAAGCAATAGCATTTTTTTCATATTAGACATGGTTTTGATTTTGGGTCAGTTCACACCACATGCAGCCCACTGCATTTTTATTTTGCATGAAAAAGGCATGGAAAGTAGGTTATATGGTTTCCAATGGCATAGTTCATACCAGTGCGGTTCCAGGGCATTCAATTTTCGGAAAAAAAAGTAGAAGATGCTGCATTTTTCCTGCACTGGACTGTACACAGCAAAACACAACAAAAACACACCAGAATGCACTGGAATGCATCAAAAATGCATCAAAATGCACCAGACCCCAGTACAGTGGAAAAACACCTGGAAAAATTTGAAAAAAAAGCATCTGGAATGCATACGGAAACGCATTAAAAAGTGACAAAAATGCAGTAAAAACGCACATGCAAAAATGCATTCAGAATAGATCACACAGGGCATCTAAGAAGTGTTGTCTGGCACAGCATGAACGCCAGTATAACACATCCTAAATGCTCATTAACGATATAGGTACGTCAATGATCTTTAAGGCTGCCCATTTAAACGTGTGAAAGAGCCCAAAGGATGGGAAGATCTGCATGTCACTTCTAATATAAAGAGGTCCGTCTGGGTGCATTAGCAGTGTTTAAAAAAGAATGTATAGCAAAATGTGGTTTATCAAGGGTTTCATCCATGAGTAGAGTCTCCATTAGGTGGGAATGTAATGTGATGCCAAGAGAACTGTACTTTGACTGCATGGCAATGTTGTTGTAAGAAACAAAAAAGTATGCAATTGGGAAAATGATAATTAGCTTTTAACTTATAGAATGTTGGCCATGGGGAAATATATGACAACTGTTTAATGCAATAGCTGGCCCAGAGGTGTGGTTCTGGTGCTGTCTGGAAGTGGGGTAAGTTAGTTTCCCCACAACAGGGTGTAAAGAGAGTGGATGTTGAGTTTGGAGTATCTCGTAGAGGCCTGACACCAAACATAAGTAGTTCTCATGGAAGTGGTAATAGCACTGTTACCTAGGGCCTCAAAAAGGAAGGTTACTCAGTTCTGAATAGGAACCCAGTAATCCTGCTTCTAAAGAAACTGACACATTATCACAAAGATTGAGCAAATCACCATCACACAATGGCTAAAACCGCAAACCCAGTAGTACATTATTAAATTGGGAAGTCAAAGAAAATGAATAAACTATTGTGCTTACTAGACTCCAACCGTCATTTACCGGGGCACATAAGAGGGCCCGAAGAGTGGTAGGGAACACTTGGTGTAGTGGATACAGCTCCTCTCAGATTAGGTCTTGAGATCCTAATGCACATATATAAAACAAACACAAGAGGGCAGTTCCATCTAGGTGTAGTGATTTATTAAAAAGAATAAAAGAAGATAAAAATGCACTCAGTCCTTAGAAGTGGATCAAGTCTTGTCATAAACCCATATAGACCTCCATAGGATCACCATGTGGCTGCACAGCTTAGCACACAAGTGACTGTCTGAAGCAGAGTTATTGGTGGAAGTACAGCTGTCAGGCCATAGGCTGGAACATAGGCAACATCATCTACCAGGTGTAGCAAGATGGCTGTGGCACCAATCGGCACCTCCCTCAGCTAGGTGATGGAAACAAGAAGTGGAGGGGGCGTGGCTACATGTTTAGGGCAACAGAACCACCCATTTATCAAACCATAGCAGGGCTCAAGTCCTGCGGGAACGCGTGGGAACGGAGTTCCTGCACTTTTTTCACAGCAGGAACGCAGTTCCCTTTGCAGGACTAGAGCAGCCGAGAGCAGCCGAGCCACCCGAGCTAATCCTTCACTAAGTGGCGATGCCCAGCTCGAGTCACTGTCAGGGGGAGGCAAACCTTAGTAATCCTTTATGTTACTGGCCGCTTCCTGAATATGGATTCATTGGGTAGTATGCAGGTATTCCGTCACTTCCTCAATGTCGCAATGTCTCCTGGGAGCTTTTGTCATTGTTCCCAGGAGACATTGCGGAGGTCTGCCATGAGTTATCGCGGGATTTAGAAAGAAGCTTGACAAAAGCTCCCAGGAGACATTGCGGCATCGAGGAAGTGGCGGAATACCCGCACACTACCCGATGAATCCATATACAGGAAGCGGCCAGTAACATAATGGATTACTAAGGTACAGTGGATCGAAAAAAAAAAAACATACGGTTTAGTATTTATGCATATGAGCGTATCATCTTTTTTTTTTTTTTTTTTGGTGGGGTAGTGGATCTTGGGTGGGAGTTCCCACACTTTTTTCCCTAGGACTTGACCCCTGAACCATAGGTTAGAGGAGTTGCATGTATGCGCCCTATCAGTCGGGTGTTTCCAATGCCAGGCATCAACTAACTGATATAGGTGTCCGTTTAATAAATTGAGAAGTTTTTTCTCAGTTCAGTTCTCGGCAGTTCTCAGAGGAAAATGATCTCCTCTGCAGCCGGTTTAATAAATTGAGAACTTCAGTTATCAGAGGGAGAACAGAGGGGAAGTGTTTCCTCTGAAAACGGCCGAGATCTGTGTAAAAGTGGGTGGGTTTCCTGTAATCTCGTGAGATACTGTGAGATTACAGTGCAGCAGAGTTCAAAAAGTGAAACTAAAGTTTAAAAGAACATGTAATTACACGTTTTCAGACATGTGATGACTATATATATATATATCCTGTATATATACACATGTGTGTATGTATATATATATATATATATATATATATATATATATATATATATACACACACACACATGTATATATACAGTATATATATATATATATTGTACGGTTGGGGGTTATTAGCTCTCGTGGTATGGGCGTTTTTTCAGCGATTCACTCCAGCCAGGAACTATGGTTAAGGGCATGGTAGCCCATTTTTATTAAAAAGGCAAAAATAAGTCCAAACAAACGTTTTCCCACGCAGGGGTTCTTCTCCATCAAATATACAATAGAAAATGCTAGTCCTCCTCTGGCTCTCTGTAGCAGTACCTCTGCTCTTTATCCTGGTTGCCCAGACCAGCGGACTCCTCAACATAGACCGCTTCCCTTCAGCGTCTACAGCTCTGCCTCTTGCAGTCACCGTTCTGGCTGTCTCCTACAGCCTCTCTGATTCCTGGAGACCTCCTGTCTCTTCCAGGAGCTGTCTCCAACTGGGAGCCATGAGGTCTTCCCACACACTCATTATAAAGGGCTGTGCTCACCTGAGCACACACACCCTGCTGGTAATGAACAAAGCCTGGATTACCAAAACCTGGAGAAAGCTGCAAAAGCAGTCTTCTCCAGTCCACAGCTATGTTCTGTAGTTTTGCACATCTCAAGTGTGCATACCCTGGGTCCATTTTACCATCACAGTAGCTCCTACTGTTACATACCTCCCCCCCTTGTTTTGAACCCGTAGGGGGCGGAACACACAAGCCTGAATCCTTGATTGGGCCTACGCAGCGAACAGCTGGCGCAGAGGTGCCCCAATCTTTTTTTCGGGTGCGTTTCCAGGCACGCCCTATCCTGGATCGGAACGGGGTCCTACCATTCTGTATCCCCAGCCTACTCCCTCTGTCCTTGGGGTTCCTGAACTCATGTTTCTTTTCTGGTGGCCCCCTGCCTTTCCTGCTACTTTTGGGTGTACCAACTTTTGCCAGCTCACACTTTTCCATATCCCAATGTTTGTTCCTCTCCATACTATATTTTAGAGTGTCTCCGGGTACCCCAACTTGTACCTCTTTGTAGGTGAGAGACAAAATATCTGCTTTTGCTGTGTCCGTATCTGGCCCTTCCTTCTTAGTTGTAACGGGTGAGGCAGTATCCGCGCCATTTACAAAACACTGCTCAGCCGCACCTCGGACCACATTAGCAGACATTTCCATCACCGCATCAGGCGGAGAGACCTCTGATGTCTCCAGCAGCCCCCCAGAGTGCCTTCCGTACTGAACTGTATGCGGAAGCACCCTCACAGGAAACTGGGAGATCACCTGCCACACTATCAGAAAGCACTGTACTAACCAGTTCCACTGGTGACTAATTTTAACCGGCACAGGTTGCACTACCTGGCTCCATCCATTGGTACCACGCAGTACCACCACCTCTGACTGTAATGGAGGCACCCAGGTATACAAGGACTGTGCTTTCACCAGTTCAAGCAAATCCACTAGCATATCTGTAATTTCTACACACTCCACATCAATATGCCAAACATTTTTGGGGACCTTAACCTTATTAGAGACATGGAGGGGCTCATTCACTGCAGCTTGGGGGTCCGAGACCTTTAAAGGGGCATCCACCTCACTGGAGGTAGCCACCACAGCCGGATGCTCCCCTGGAACACTGTCCAAATTTAGCATCACTTGTTTCCCCATGTACACTGCATGCTTCATTCTGTCAGTTTCATCACCAACATCCTCATATGACTGCGGCCTCGTCCTAGTCTCCCTCTGAAGGACATCCTGACTATCTCGCCACTCTGAGGTTTTTAAGTCATGTGACACCTTGCTAAGTTTTGGGCTTTTTCCCTCCAACCATTTTTTACCAGGATCCTTCTCAGATCCTAGAAGTTCCTCAAACCTCAGGAAACCTTCCCCAGAATTACCCTCCTGAACCTCTAGGGGGCCTACTTCTGCTATACCTTTTTCCTCTTCTGTGTCAAACCCATCATTCCCTGTCTCGCTACAATTTTCAGGGTTTTCTACAACCAGATCAACTTGACCAAGACCATCATGTCTACCATTATTTTTGATGTCACCCATGGCAACCATACCATCAAAAATCGCCAACATGCTACATTTTTCATCATGGTCAGAAACATCAATGCATTTGTCATATTTAATTTCACCCATGTTCCGCAGGGCAGTGTCTGGAGAGGAACTGCACCCAACGGAGTGGTTGTCTCCGGCAGCTTCAGTACACGCAAACTCCACTGGCATGAGATCCTCTGCCAGCAACTGTCCCGACCGCTGAACATCACATAACACAACATTTGGATCTTTGACTACAATCAGTTCACTTATTGCTGTGCCCTCTGGCACTTCCACCAACATCAGCTCATTTGGCATGGCACCATCCATTACCACATCATTAGAACCTTTGTGGATCACAGACATGACCTCTTCTGTGCGTTCGCCGTTACTTGGCGCTTCCATCTTGTGAGCAACATCATCTGCAGCAGCAAATGCACCATTGCATACAAGTTGCTCTGCAGGTCCTTCATCTGGCACTGCAGAAATCATGTCTGCTCCACTCTTACCAACAGAGGCCTTTTCCAACAAAGCCAACAGGCTTTTTGTCCATCTGTCCCAATCTGTTATCTCTGCGCTACCAGAGGGACAGAGTGGCTCAGCAACAGACACATTGCAAACATCACTTTTGTGTAAACCTGACTGTGGTAATACATTTTTAACCATTGCAGGCTGCAATACCACACTCTCACCTTCTGGTGGCGCTTCATTAAATGCATGAAGACCTTCACACCTGTCATTGCCAGACAGCATTAAGACACTTCCATCATGAGTGTTTTCAAACATATTAGTTTTAGCATTTAACATTTCATTATTACCATGTTCAGGTACCGTCTTATCCTTCAGAGTGGCACCATAGCTGTCCCAGGCAACCTCCGGCTCCAAAACGCAGAGCTCCCTGGGGGTTTCTAGGGACACCTCTGTGGCCTTCATCACGGTTGCTAGGGGAGATAGCACATCTTTAACTGTATTCATATCAACATTTATATCTCTAGTGAGGTGCACTAGCCCATTAGCAGCTGGGCCATCAACTTTAGCCAACACAATATCAGTTTTACCCATCACATTGTCATATTCAAGTTTACCACTTGCCTCCCCACTGAACAGGGCACTGCAGCGAGGAAAGTCCTTTTCCACACAGACAGTGGATCTCCCATTTGGGGTCACTGCAACTCCAGTGTGCACATTCACATAGTCAATCTTTTCCATGCATTTACCAGCAACAGTCTTACCGATCACTGTAACGGGGGCTGCCATGTTCATTTGAGTACGTTGTCTTTCACTGGCCAACTCTCCCTGGTGGCCATGGGATGAAACTGCAGCAGCAATTTCTGACTCCTTAGCACCCCCAGGAGGCACAACAAAAAACTCCTTGTTGCCAGGGGAGACGGCAAATATATTTTCACAGGAAACTGGCTCAGCCTCATTATCTCCAGGTGCACCCCAGAATCTAGGGCAAGACAATATTTCATGCCCCAGCTGGCCACATTCCAGGCATGGTACATTTTTACACATATCTTTAATGGGATGCCTCTTTACATCTCCACAGTAGCTCCTCCTTCCGGTTGACATTTGATCTCTCGTTGCCAAGGGAGATGGCACTCTTCCAGCTGTACTTTGCTGACTCTCCCAAACGCAGCGACTTTGCGATCCTTGAAACATTGTTGCTTTCAACTTGCCACGATCCTTTGTCGGCAATTCGTTTCTCACGTGGTTTGCAGACTTGATATCTCCACCGTTGCTACGGGCAACCAGATACCTCTCGAACTTTGTATGCGACTTTTGGACACTCCTGGCACTCAAATTAGGTTTTCCAAACATTGTCGCAGACCTTTGTTTGGCCATGTCACCTTGTCTTGGAGACTGAGACAAAGGGCACTTGGAGACAACATGCCCCCACTCACTGCACCGCAAACAGCGCTCTTGCTTCATAGCCTTAGCAGGGCTTCCCCAACTGCATCCTCTTTCAACCTTAGGACTTTGCACATTAACAGCTGGCCTGCTTGTACTAGCGTTACCAGGGGCAACCACATGCACTTCCCCTTTAACTGGCGTTAGTTTAGCAAAAAACAGTCTGCAGTACTCTCCGGCAGGCTCAAACCCTTGCATCATCTTTGCAGTCACTCCACCAAACTTTTGCACCGTCCAGAAAAAATGAAGCACTGTCACTTTAAAGCAAGTTGCTTTTCACTTCATGCAAGCTCTCCTCAGCTGCACACAGATTGTGCTGTCTCAAGCACACAAACACAGTTCATATAACAGATGAAAAAAGTATAGTGACCAAACTCAAAAGTGCAGTACGTGCCGAAAAATAATTTTGAGAAAATATAATCAGATGTGATACATAAAAAGGGGTGTCCAGTCCTCTAAGAGTCCAAAAGCTCTGTGATGTTTACACATAGATGAATAAATAGCAATATACCAATATAAAACTGAATATATATGGGATAATTTAAAGGTGAGTGAGCAAATGGATATATATATATATGGATGGATATATATACGTATATATATATATATACATTGTGGGCCAGATTCACGTAGCTCAGCGGATCTATAGATCCGCTCGATCTACGTGAATTAAGATCCGCTCCCACAAGTTTAGGAGGCAAGTGGCTAATTCACAAACCACTTACCTCCAAACTTGCGACGGCGGATCCTAAATCCCCCGGCGGAATTCAAATTCCGCGGCTAGGGGAGTGTACTATTTAAATCAGGCGCGCTCCCGCGTCGATTTAAATGCGCATGCGCCGTCCGTGGAATTTCCCGGCGTGCATTGCTCCCACTGACGTCACTAGGACGTCAGTGGTTTCGACGTGAGCGGGACTTGCGACGTGCGTGTTCGTGAATCGGCGTACGCAAACGACGTTGCTGCACCTGCTAAAAACAGGGGTAAGTATACGACGGGAAAACCGCTACGGAAACGACGTAAGAACACTGCGACGGGTCCGCGTACGTTCGTGAATTTGCGTATCTCGCTGATTTACATATTATTTATCGTAAATCAGCGGGAACGCCCCCGGCGCCATTTTTAAATTGAAAAAAAGATCCGACAGTGTAACAGAGTGTAACACTGTCAGATCTTAGCCCTATCTATGCGTATCTGATTCTATGAATCAGGCGCATAGATAGGACCAGTGTAAGTCAGAGATACGATGGTGTATCTGTAGATACACCGTTGTATCTCTTTGTGAATCTGGCCCACAGTGTATATTGTTGTTAATATTCATTTTTAACCCACTGGTGCTGATATTAGGAAGAAATAAGCCTTCTTCCTCTTATCACACCAGCTTCTCTCCCAGATTCTCCACCTCTGAGCTGGTGAATCTGGAAGGGAGATATTTCAGTGGAAGGGCTGTGAGGTCTTCAGATCTCCATTTATTAAACTGGCCGTTTGTGACAAAACAGCCATGTGCTGTGATGAGAAGCGGAGAATATGTTCTCTGTTCCTTATCTCAGTTTATTAAACCGGCAATGCTCTGAGATAATTGGTGATCATCATGATCTCAGCTTATCACGGTTTATTAAACATACACCATAGCGTGGCCCACTGAGAGAGATTGGATTGGATTGGACTGGAGTCTGTGTCTGATCCTAGTCTATCTAGACTAGAATTGGGTGCCACATTAAAGTCACCCGGCAATCAAGAGATTGGATGTAGGGTCTTGAGCCATTACATGTATCAGCCTTTGGAGAATCTGCATCATAGCCAGAGAAGGTATATGCAATCCTATCTACAGTATGTCAACACATTCCACCTTGACAGACAATAAAACAAATGTATCCTCTGGATCCAGATTAAGATCAATTCATTGGAAAAGTACAGACTAGACATGTGCACACTGAAATGTTTTGTTTCGGAATTTCGTTTTTTTAATCCGAAAAATACATTTATTAGTTACTCCCGAAATTAGTTTTTATGTTTTTTGTTTGGTTAAAAAATGCATTCGCCCGAAAATCCGAATTAATTAAGGTTGAATCTGTCATTGAAAGCTTATGGTGTCTGTCGAATGTTCTAAGAAGATTCGACAGAGCAGCTAAACTGTACGACGCCACAATCGTACATTTCTGGTTGAATGTTCTGCCTACAAGCTATAGAAGAATTCTAATGTTGTATGACTAGTAATAATTATATTTATAAATTATTATTACTAGTCAACCAACATTCGAATTCTTATATAGCCTATGGGCCGAGCATTTGATTGGAAATGTACGATTGCGGCGTCGTTCAGTTTAGCTGCTTGTCGAATCTTCTTCTGTACACACGATCGGTCCATCCGATGAAAACGGTCTGACGGGACTGTTTTCATCAGTTAACCGATGAAGCTGATTGATGGTCAGTCGTGCCTACACACCATCAGTTAGAAAACCGATCGTATCAGAACGCGGTGACGTAAAACACAACAACGTGCTGAAAAAAACGAAGTTCAATGCTTCCAAGCATGCGTCGACTTGATTCTGAGCATGCGTGGATTTTTAACCGATGGACGTGCCTACAAACGATAGTTTTTTTTCTATTGGTTAGGTATCCATCGGTTAAATTTAAAACAAGATTGAATTGTTTTAACCGATAGATAAATAACTGATGGGGCCTACACACGATCGGTTTGATCTGATGAAAACGGTCCATCAGACCATTCTCATCGGTTTGACCGATCGTGTGTACGCAGCATTAGAACTTTCGACAGACACCATAAACCTTCAATGACAGATTCGACATTTGTATGTTTTTTGCTGCTTCGTCGAATCTTCGTCATTCATGTCGAATGGTCTACCCCAACACTGTCTCTATAATGTCAAATCTTTTCTCTCTATGTCGAATCTTTCCTCTCTATGTAGAATAATCTTGGACTAATAGAGTTAAGGTTAGGCACATTCGACCGCAGGTTCGATAGACACAGATTTCTATTGTCAGCGTCATGTCGAATCTCCTATCTATATCGAACTGTTGTAGCAACGAAAACAAAAATAAAGCACTTTTTTATGTCGGATTTTTCGGATTTTGGATTCTGCACGTTCGTTTTCGTTTGTTAAAACAATAACGAAAATACCAGAAATTCAGACGAAAATGCATTCGGACGAAAACGAATGCACATGTCTAGTACAGACTTGTGGACTGGGATACTAACTCCCTTTGCATAAGTCGAGTATGTGGCATGATAGTAGTGACTGACCCATGCTTTTTTCAGGGCCATTACTCTACTACCCACCACCAAGTGGGTTTCCTAGAGGATACAAATATGGGATCAGTGTTGATTAAGAAACTGGAAAACCCATGATCTCTTTCCCAGGAAGTTTAGTTCCTTCACATTCCAGGAGATTTAATGAAGAGCAGACATACGCTAAATATGGGAGGAGTAGTGTAATAGGTAGGGTCACCTAAGATACAGAAAGGCAACCTTGACAGACAAGATCCATCTAGCAGCTCCCATGTCCCATAACACAAAGAACAACAAGCACAGGAGAAATAGAATGTCAAAAATCACTGACATATACCATAATAAACAGCAAGAAAGTACAGTATAAAAGAACATAAGGAGGGGCACCTGGAGGACTGCAAGCAGACAGAATTCAGTGTGCCCATTCCATTGCTAGGAATCTAGAGAACTTGGCGGGCAGCAACAGGGTTTTAAGAGGAACGTGGGTAGGTTTGCACCTTCCTCCCCTCTGGCAGGCCCAGGAAGGTAAGTTGTATTTCCTGTTCTTTGCATCCTCTACTCTGGTCTCTTCCCTTTGGTCTGTAAGGTAGAGACACAGTTTGGTCATGGACAATATCCTTCACATTGATCACCCTTTGCTCCGCTGTGGTGATCTGCTCATGGAAGGAATCCAGCCTTATTTGTCAAGCCAATATCTGTCTGCAGGGGCTTAAAGCAGAAATTCACCCAAAAGGGGAAGTTCCACTTACTCCTCCTCCCCCTCTCCTGCCACATTTAGCCTGTAATTGTTTTTGTAGGGGGAGTGTGTACCCAGTTTTGCTTGGATTACCTAGGCGATCCAAGCAGAAGTTCTCCTCTCGTTCCCTGTGGTCCTCTGAGACTTGTCACAGGTCCCAGAAGACTGTGGAATGATTCACAAACCACAGGGCTCATCTTCTTCCGCGTTGCTGGGGGTTTTCCCCTGTGCATCCTTGGGTGTCAGAAGGCGAATCGCGTGTTGTTCCTAGAATAGTTAGTGCCTGCAGCAGCCAGATCATGCAGGAAAGCAGCCAAGTACAAGGAGAACGCATCATACCTCAGTGCCATTTTGACATGCCCCGTTGCACTTTACTTACAAACTCCACAGGGACACTTTTTGTAATTAGTGGTTAAGCCACATTTACAACTATACATCCAATATATGCTAAAAGAAAGGTTTTAACAACTCGCCGACATGCTGGGTGGCACGTGCAGGCACAATCACATACATGTAGGCCATGTGCCCCCCTGCAATCGTTGTGTCCACCAGGAACACAGCGGATTGAGGATCACGGTATTCAGGGTCTGGTGATCATGTGATCGCTATGTGTTCACATGATCACAAGGTCAAAAAGAAAATGTAAAAGAAATTCAGTTCACTGCCACATCAGTCATATGATGACAATGTACTGAACTGGTGTCAGTATATAAAACAAATGTGAAAAAAAATTGTTTTCAATTTCTTTATTTTGCCAAAAATTGGTAAATGTCTCAGACTATCTACTTTCTAAAAAGAGGTTGTGGGGGGATTTGTACTGTCCTAGCATTTTAGGGCCTCATCAGGACTGATCAATTTTCAAATATATATACCATAGTTTCTAAACGCTATAACTTTCACACAAACCAATTATTATACACTTATTGGGATTTTGTTTTATCAAAGACATGTATCAGAATACATTTTAGCCTACCTGTATGACGAAATTTGATTTAATAGGATATGTTTTATGACAGAAAGTAGAAAATATAGTTTTTTTTTCAATTTTTTTGATCTTTTTCGTTTCGAGATCAAATATAGTCTATTTGTTTGAAAAAATATATAAAAATTTCATTTGGATTCAATATTGCATGACCGGGCAATTACCAATTAATGTAGCACAGTGCTGAATAGCAAAAAATGTCTCATGAAGGGTGAAAAAACTTTCTGGTTAAAAAAGATGAGGTAATACAGAGAACAGTTTTGTTGAGGCTTGCTTGCAGTGAAGTTCTAAAAACCTGCAGTGTACTATGCATACGATGTGCTGATGGTGATATCAAGTTCCCTGAATATCACATATTTTGTAAGTTATTTACTGGTAATAATTCTGGTAAACTTCCCCCCTTCCACCGTGCGCTGTGGGACATTATATGGGATATTGCAACGGTAAATAAAATGTCAAGAATTCGGTCTGTTGTCAACTTTTTACTAATACTTCTGATTTTATTTTATTTTAGGATGATCAGAAATGTTTTATGTGTGATTCCAGATATCCATATGATCCTTATAATCACCCAAACAGTCATCAGATTGAAAATGTTATAACAACATTTGATTCAGATTGGAAGAAAAAGTGGTGGCAATCGGAAAATGGTAAATAATAACACACATCAAATATACCAGTAAACTTTTGTTCTAAGGTAGCCCATAACACATACAGTATCTCACAAAAGTGAGTACACCCTTCACATTTTTGAAAATATTTTATTATATCTTTTCATTTGACAACACTGAAGAAATGACACTTTGCTACAATGTAAAGTAGTGAGTGTACAGCTTGTATAACAGTGTAAATTTGCTGTCCCCTCAAAATAACTCAACACAGCCATTAATGTCCAAACTACTGGTAACAAAAGTGAGTACACTCCTAAGTGAAAATGTCCAAATTGAACCCAATTAACCATTTTCCCTCCAAGGTGTCATGTGACTCGTTAGTGTTAAATGTTAAATTTGGTGTTATCGCTCTCTCATACTGGCCACTGGAAGTTCAACATGGCACCTCATGGCAAAGAACTCTGAGGATCTGAAAAAAAAGAATTGCTGCTCTACATAAAGGTGGCCTGGCTATAAGAAGATTGCCAAGACCCTGAAACTGAGCTGCAGCACAGTGACCAAGACCATACAGAGATTTAACAGGACAGATTCCACTTAGGACAGGCCTCACCATGGCCGATCAAGCAAGTTGAGTGCACATGCTCAGCATCATATCCAGAGGTTGTCTTTGGGAAATAGATGTATGAGTGCTGCCAGCATTGCTGCAGAGGTTAAAATGGTTGGGTGTCAGCCTGTCAGTGCTCAGACCATACGCCGCACACTGCATCAAATTGGTCTGCTATCGTCCCAGAAGGAAGCATCTTCTAAAGATGATGCACAAGAAAGCCCGTAACAGTTTGCTGAAGACAATCAGACTAAGGACATGGATTACTGGAACCATGTCCTGTGGTCTGATGAGACCAAGAGAAACCTTTTGGTTCAGATGGTGTCAAGCGTGTCTGGCGGCAACCAGGTGAGGAGTACAAAGACAAGTGTGTCTTGCCTACAGTTCAACATGGTGATGGGAGAGTCATGGTCTGGAGCTGCATGTGTGCTGCCAGCACTGGGGAGCTACAGTTCATTGAGGGGAACCACAAATGCCAACATGTACTGTGACATACTGAAGCAGAGCATGATCTCCTTTATTCAGAGACTGGGCCGCAGGGCAGTATTCCAACATGATAACGACCCCAAACACACCTCTAAGACAACCACTGACTTGCTAAAGAAGCTGAGGGTAAAGGTAATGGACTGGCCAAGCATGTATCCAGACCTAAACCCTATTGAGAATCTGTGGGGCATCCTCAAACGGATGTCATCATGGAGAAGTGGAAGAGGACTCCAGTGGCAACCTGTGAAGCTCTGGTGAACTCCATGCCATGAGGGTTAAGGCAGTGGGTTAAGGCAGTGCTGGAAAATAATGGTGGCCACACAAAATAATGACAATTTGGGCCCAATTTGTTCACTTAGGGGTGAACTCATTTTTGTTGCTAGCGGTTTAAACATTAATGACTGTGTTAAGTTAAGTTGAGGGGACAGCAAATTTACACTGTTTTACACAAATTTACACTGTTATACAAGCTGTACACTCACTACTTTACATTGTAGCAAAGTGTAATTTCTTCAGTGTTGTCACATGAAAAGGTATAATAAAATATTTACAAAATGTGAGGGGTGTACTCACTTTTCTGAGATACTGTACATTCTGTTTCTCTCAATTGTACCTGTGTAGGACATATACTCTATATAGCAGAAACCAATCTGATTAACTGATTCCTAATAAAAACAAGGTATAGAGATGATGCTCTTGCCCTTGGGTTTAAACGTGAAGGATTTCTATACAAGGAGCTGTAATCTGGCAGTGCTGGGTGTGGTGCATTTATACCATAGACTAGTGTTTTGTTTTTATATTTCACTTATCTTTAAAGTGGAGGTCCACCCTAAAAAAAAAAAAATACACCAAAATGCTACAAAAAAATAGAAAATAAAATAAAAATGTAACTTGCCAGAAATTGCGTTTGCTAGGCAGATCTTCCTAATCTGCCTCTTCCTAGTCCACGGTTGGTCTTCATCCTCACGTTGTCTTCTGGGGAATGGGGCGCGCTGCCTTCTGGGAACAGTGGGCCAAATCCTCAAAATTCCTGCCTAACTTAACTTTTCCCATTTAAGTTACACTGACTTCAAATTTCTACCTAAGTGCCCGATCCACAAAGCACTTACCTAGAAATTTCAGGCCGTGCAACTTAAATGTCTCCGGCGCAAGGCGGTCCTCTTCTGCAGGGGGCGATGACAATTTAAATGAGGCGCTCTCCCGCGCCGGCCGTACTGCGCATGCTCGTGACGTCATTTTCCCGACGGGCAGCGCGCGAAATTACGTTACGTCGGGCTTTGTGGATTGCGACGGGACAATAAAGTTGCGTCGGGTAAAAAAAAAGTTACGCGCCAGTAAAAAAAATTTAAAATTAAAAAAAAACGCGGCGATCGAAAAAAAGATCTGTTTTTACAAGGTGTTACTAGTTTACACTTTGTAAAAGCAGAACTAATTTTACGTATGCAAACGTAAACTTACGCAGAAAACACAAAGCTGAAAAGATTTCTGGATCTCCGTAAGTCCTCATTTGCATACGCAAAGCGGCATTTCGACTCGAAATGCCCCCAGCGGCGGATGCGGTACTGCATTTTAAGATCCGACAGTGTAAGTCTCTTACAGATGTCGGATCTTCTGCCTATCTTTGGAAAACTGCTTCTGAGGATCAGTTCCAAAGATAGGCACAGGGATACGCAGGCTGAACAGCAGTTCCGCCTGCGTATCCCTTTTGAGGATTTGGCCCAGTGTGTATCCCAGAGAGCAGCCGCCCATTCATACAGCGCCACGAGAGTCGCGAATGCTCAGTAGGAAATGGGCAGTGAAGCCGCAAGGCTCCACTGCCTGTTTCCCTTTTTGAGGATGGCGGCACCGGGACCTGCCACGATCGGGGGATCGGCCTCGGGGGGCTGACATCGCGGGCACCTAGGACAGGTAAGTGTCCTTATTAAAAGGTGTTTGTAGCTGCTGACTTTTAAAAAAAAATTGTGGGTAGAACCCCGCTTTAACTAGCCACCGGTAAAATATTTTCCTTTAAATAATTCCTGCTATTTTTTGCCAACTGAAAGCTAGGATGAATTTTTTTGCACATTTAGGCTGGGTGCATGGTGCCCCTCCCATTGATTAGCCATTCAAATATGCAAATGAGGGAAATACGGCGATTCACGAACCTGCATGCGGCCGACGCAGGCTACGCGAGGTGCGCGTAAGTTGTACGTCCGGCGTAAAGTTATTCCCCATAAAGGAGGTGCAACCCAGCAGCAGACATGCAAAGGTCTGCACCAGGGAACACAAGCCGGCGTATTTTACGTTGGACGTGTGTCTGGCTGGGCGTAGGTTACGTTCACGCCGTACGCAGTGATCCGGCGTAGTTTAGGCAGTTGTTCCTACGTGGTTGTGAGCAGGTGCAGGGGGATGCGTCCACGTCACGGCGCATGCGCAGTTCGTGATACATATCTGTCTGTCGCTCGGCCCATCATTTGCATGGGGTCACGCCTCATTTGCATTGGTCACGCCCACTTCCACCTACGCCGGCGTACACCTTCGAATCACACGCCACGCTGGCGCAGTGTTGGGAGCACGGCTTGCTGAATGCATTGCTTGCCTCTCTGCGTTGGCGTAGCGTACATTGGTTACTCTACGGCGGCGTAATGTGCGCCTTGCTCTCTGTGAATCTGGGCCTATGTGTTCATTAGCCCAGATTCACTTCATTTTTGCAATACATTGTCTTGTGAACAAAGAATGCAAAGATGATCCCATCATGAAGAAGGGAGACTTGGATCTAGAAATCTTCGCTTACTGACATCACATACCACTAAGGGCTATTTTCCACCAGAACACATGAGTTAAAATGCATACCATTTAGCACTATCGTCATAATGAAGGAAAACTTTAACCACTTGCTTACTGGGCACATATACCCCCCTCCTGCCCAGGTGAAATTTCAGCTTTCGGCACTGCATCGCTTTAACTAACAATTGCGCGGTCGTGCGACGTGGCTCCCAAACAAAATTGACGTCCTTTTTTCCCCACAAGTAGAGCTTTCTTTTGGTGGTATTTGATCGCCTGTGCGGTTTTTATTTTTTGCGCTATAAACAAAAAAGTGAGACAATTTTGAAAAAAATACAATATTTTTTACTTCTTGCTATAATAAATATCCCAATTTAAAAAAAAAAAAACATTTTTTTTTCTCAGTTTAGGCGATACGTATTCTTCTAAATATTTTTGGTAAAAAAAAAAAAAAAAATCGCAATAAGCGACTGGTTTGCGCAAAAGTTATAGCGCTTACAAAATAGGGGACAGAATTATTTTTTTTTAATTATTTTTTTTTTACTAGAAATGGCGGCGATCTGCGATTTTTAATGGGACTGCGACGTTATGGCGGACACATCGGACACATTTTTGGCGCCATTCACATTTATACTGCGATCAGTGCTATAAATATGCACTAATTACAGTATAAATGTGACTGGCATTGAAGGGGTTAACACTAGGGGGTGAGGAAGGGGTTAAATGTATCCCTGCTTAGTGTTCTAACTGTAGGTGGAGGGGGGGGTGACTGGGGGGGTGACCGATCTGTGTCTCTATGTACAAGAGACACAGATCGGTCTCCTCTCCAGAGACAGCACCGCTGTCTCTGTGTAAAACGGCAATGAGAGATGATCTCATATGTTTACATATGAGATCCTCTCTCATTGGCCGCACAGATCGCCTCGCGAACGGCCACTCTGATTGGCCGTTCGCGGCGATCTGTAATTGGCTGTGTCCGAGGGACACGGCCAACACAGATTTTCCCCGCAGCGCGCTCTGGAGCGCACGCGGGGACCGCCCTAAGCGGCGGACGTCAATTGACGGCAGTTTGGCAATTGGGATCCGCACTGTAGCCGTCAATTGACGGCAGGCGGATCCCAAGTGGTTAATAAACATATTATATCAGCAGACACCAAATTTACATTGGAATATGTTAAAGATAAAAAAAAATGGCCTTTTCTGGCTCTGTAATCCTGAGTATTGAAATGTATAGGAAAACAACATATATAGACTAGTATGTCAAGTCTGACATACTCACACTCCTCCACTCACAGGAAAGCAAGTTGGGAGTCATTAAATCAGGCCAAGCAGGTGACAATCGGTCTTCAGCCTGACCACTGGAGTGGTAAGTGGGGTGCCTCAGGGTTCTGTCTTGGAACCAATTCTATTCAATTTATTCATAAATAATAAAGAGGAGGGGATAAATAGCTCAATCTCAGCTTTTGCGGACGACACAAAATTAAGCAGGGCAATAACACATCAGTATATATAATATAATATACACTGTGCAGCTCTAATATACAACACTAAAATCAGTACTAATCAAATAAAACAAAAACGGTAGATAATATAATCAAGTTATCCAATGGAACAAAATTGTATATATATAGCAATATATAAAAACGTGACATCCTATAAAGAAATATATATAAAGTGCAAGTGCTCTGTGAATCACACTCAGTCCTTAATTAGGTATTAAGCTAAGCAACAAGAAGTCCTTAATGGCATCAATCATGTGATGATAATAGTGTCTTCATGCGGTGTCCACACATCAAGGACTCAGTGTGATTCATTGAGCACTTGCACTTTTTATATATTTCTTTATATGATGTCACGTTTTTATATATTGCTATATATATATAATTTTGTCCCATTGGATAACTTGATTATATTATCTACCATTTTTGTTTTATTTGATTAGTATTGATTTAGTGTTGTATATTAACGCTGCACTGTGTATTATATATAATGTATTATTGCATTTTGGGGAAGTGTGGGGAGTGCGGGCAGCTGATAATAGATTAAATTCATTTAGGTGTTTTAGGTGTAGTGGGGCAACTCACAAGGTTTTTTCTTATTCTCTTTAATAACTTTACATCAGGATATAGATATTTTACAGAAAGACCTGAACAAAATAATGGAGTGGGCAAATACATGGCAAATGAGGTTTAATGTGGAAAAATATAAGGTTGTGCACTTGGGGGCAAAAAACATAAATACAAACTACTCACTAGAGGGAGAACCGCTGGGGGAATCAAGGGTGGATAAATATTTGGGGGTCCTAGTAGATGACAGACTGAGTAATAGCATACAATGTCAAACTGCAGCTACCAAAGCCAGAATATTAGCATGCATAGAAAAAGGCATATACTTCCGAGATGGAACGATAATCCTATCACTTTATAAAACTCTGGTTAGACCCAGGGGCGGACTGACAACTCATGGGGCCCCCGGGCAATTAGGAGATTATAGGGCCCCCGGGCAATAGATTATGGGGCCACACCATATATACACACACACACACATGCAGTATACACACACAGTATACATATACACAGAATACACATACACACACTGAAAGGGTACTGGAGAGGCGGGGATTTTTAAAAAAACACAGATTTTTACATACTGTCCCTGGTTTTACTGAGACTGGCAACCCGAGTGCCCAAATGGTCAGTCCGCCCCTTGTTAGACCACATTTGGAGTATTCTGTCCAGTTCTGGTCACCAGTCTCTGAATGGATGTGCTGGAACTGGAGCGAGTCCAAAGAAGGGCAACAAAACTAATAAGGGGACTGGAGGGGAGGACCTCAATTGCGAGGAGCGACTGCAAACACTAAATTTATTCTCGCTGGAGAAACTACACTTGAGAGGGGACACAATAGCAATTTTCAAATACCTCAATAGCGATCCCAGCATAGGAAAAAAATAGATTCAGTCTCAAGGAGTGTAAGAGGACATGGGGCCACACAATGAGTTTGGAGATGAAGCAGTTTAACCTTAAACTGCGCAGGTGGTTTTTCACTGTCAGGGCAATATGAATGTGGAACACTCTTACACAATTGGTGGTGGCTGCAGGGAGTATTGATATTTTTAAGAGACTCTTGGATGTGCATCTTAAAGAACCCAACATACAAGGATATGGGAAATAATTATAGAAACTGACACCGTGCACCTACACAGGTTGAACTGGATGGACTAATGTCTTTATTCAACCTTACCTATTATAAAACTATGAAACATGGCATAAAAATACAAGCGCAACAGACCCATTGGATGTGATTTACTACTACTTAATACAGCATTATTGCTTTATATATTAAAATACTACAAAAAATTATATATGCTAATCAACACCAACCAATCAAACATTAATTAATTGCTAACACATTTTAGCCAGCTCAATACTGATCCCCATATTGAAAAAATAAAAAACAAACAAATGTATGTGTAAAAAAAACACAATTAAAAATGTTTATAGAATATACTTTACATTGCAATATGTGTATACCAATTAAAGAGTAAAATAATGTAAGGTAAAAATTAATGTAAAAGTGGGAGTATGTTTAGACCAAGAGATTTATATTTTATACATTTTTTTTAGGCATTGATTTCGTCAGCATTAGACTGGACTTAGAGACACTGTTTCAGTTCAGCCATCTGGTGATTACCTTCAAGGTATTGTACACTTTTATGTACTTAAATAACACAAATGTTATAATATTATAAGTATGTGACAAAAAGGGAGCAGCTCCATTCTTTTCACTTGTTCCGAAAAATCAGTTCTGTATAATATGATCATTTTGTATTAAATATAATTTGTACTTGTTATGTATAATTATTTAAAATTAGATAAAAATCCTTTGCACTCTCTAAGCACACAAGCACAATCCCAGAATTCTCAATTTTTGTATAGATATTAAGCAGTTCTACAACAACCTAAAGGCGTGTTCATGCCACCAGGACAATGCTTATTATACAACCATCAAAATGTATAACTGTAACTGAGTCTTATTTATACAATTCATTTGGAAAGTTTCAGCTTCCATGCACTGGCAGCATCAGATCAGATCACAGATCAGGGAATGTTTTACATTGCATTTTTACATTGCATTACATTTCCTTGGCAGCTAACAACACTAGTTTAGATTGGGGTAAGTGTATTGGCTTACAGGTTACAATATTGCATTGTTATTGCATTGAAATCACACATTGTGCTGATTAAGAGTTAAAAAAACAAAAGAGGATGTGTATGCACAAAACTGGCATAAGCCCCCACATTCTTGTCTCAGAGCATGTTTTTTGGTAACTCACATTCATCGGTTGACATTATATTGAAGACATCAATAAAGATAAGGATTTTAATCTTATAAATAATACAGATGGCTAACTGCATTTCTTTTCTTTACAAACTATATGATTATGCGTAGAGTGCCATGATATAAAATTAATTTAAAAATAAATACTAAGTGCAAAATCTGTAAAAACTGATATGTCACATACCTGATTAGAAGCCCGAAATGAAGAGCATGGGTTTTTGCATAATTCCTACATGAGCACCACTAGAAGATAAACAGGGCCTGCAAGGGCAATAGAAGGGCACAAGTGACTAGGTACAGGAACGTATACAGTGCTAGTATAGGATGTTCAGCAGTACAGCTGGTAATACAATGAGAATGCAGCGGGTTGAAATACAGGTACAGTCAGGTAACAAGCATAGAGCCAGTAAAAGATGAGTACTGAACTTCCAAATTGTACACAGAGTCAAGGTCAGGAACAGGCCAAGGTCTGCAATGTGCTGGCAGTGAGGTAAAATGTCAGCAAGCAGAATCTTGATCAGAAGTCCAGGTTGAAGTTGGTAACAGAACTAATGAACAACCATTGACAGAAAAGAAAAGTTCAACAGGTCAGGGGACATTCAAGGGCAAGGCTCAGCTTTAAAAGCATGCTTGGCACCAGTGTCCATGTAGTATGTGCTCATATATCTGCATTGTGATATGATTTTAGTCACCTGTCTGGCTAGGCTTCTATGCTGAGAAACACTTGCACACTTATGTGCATGTGCACTTGATACAATGGGCCAGATCCACAGCCGCCGAGCGCAACTTAACTTTTCAGAGTTAAGTTACACTGCCGCAAATCTCCCAAGTTAGGTGCCGATCCACAAAGCACTTACCTGGAAATTTGCGGCGGTGCAACTTAACTCCGTCCGGCGCAAGGCGTTCCTAATACAAATGGTCGATTCCCATTTAAATTAGGCGCGCTCCCGCGCCGGACGTACTGCGCATGCTCCGTCGGGTAACTTACCCGACGTGCATTGCGCTAACTGACGTCGCTCCGACGTCTTTTGCTTAGACGTTAACGCAAATGGCGTCCAGCGCCATTCACGAACGTCTTACGCAAACGACGTAGAGTTGAAAATTTTGACGCGGGAACGCCGGCCATACTTAATAGGGCTTAGTCAAATAGGACTCAGCCCTATTTTCACGTGGCGTAACTCGACGTAAACGACGTCGATTTAGCGCGACGGGCCTGTCGGAACGTTCGTGGATCGCCGTAAGTGTTCATTTGCATATTCTAGGCCGGCCGCAATGACCTCGCCACCTAGCGGCCGGCCTAGAATTGCATCCTTAAGATCCGACAGTGTAATTCAATTACACATGTCGGATCTTCTGCCTATCTATGGTAAACTGATTCTGTGGATCAGTTCCATAGATAGAAACAGGGATACAACGGCGTATCAGTAGATACGCCGGCGTATCCCTTTTGTGGATAACCCCCAATGTTCCTGACACATACATAATGCTTTAATAGGTACATAATGGTGGATATGTAAACACTTCCCTTCGGACCAGGAAGACAAGACACCAAGTTAGAAAGCTGATAATGATATAGAAATAAGGGTCCTCCTCAATTTATTCATTACAAAAGTGTACATTAGATATATCAACTATTTGAAGTCAATATCTATTAGTTTAGTCCAACATGTAGCTTTACAACCCAGTGTTTAATCTTGACTTTAAAAAGGAGGTCCAGCCCCCCACGAAAAATGTAAATTCATTAGCTACAAATACTTCAGCTGCTGATTTTTAATATTAGGAAATTTACTTGTCCAGGGAGCCCGCAATGTCGGCACTGCAGCTGTCAGGTGCAGCCGTCGCCAATCCTGATAAGGAAACATGAGAAGTGAAGCCTTCACAGCCGGGTCCCTACTGTGTATGCACAATGCATGCTGCGCTTTCTTATTGGTCCAGCGCCAATGGAAGGAGGAGGGGGCCGAACTTCTGAGAGACTGGGCTTTGGAACCTGTTTCCCCCTCTCCCTGAAAGGTGCCAAATGTGGCACTGGAGGGGGGGACAGACAAGTGGAGGGGGGGGAGACAGACAAACGGACGTTCCACTTTTGAGTTGAACTTCGCTTTAACAACAATTTTCCATTGTACATGAGATGCTTGTCTCTCTGTCCTTCCAACTATTCTTGATTGTGATAACAGTTCCCATCTTTATATAAACATTGCCCTTCAATATACTCCGAATTAGATTTTCTTAGCATACTTATACAAACCTAAAAACTAATTTGATGAGGTGAAATTTAAACTACCAGTATGTTTTTAGAAGAAACTGGAGAAAACACTAGAAGGATTAGAATACAGGAACCAGAGTGTGCAATGCAGGGATGCTAAGCACCTAGCCACTATGCTATCCATTCTTGTGTGTTATAATATATTTTTATTGCATATTTTGCAGTCATTTCGTCCAGCAGCCATGCTGGTTGAACGATCTCGTGACTTTGGACAAACATGGAAAGTATTTAAATACTTTGCTCTGAATTGTGCGTCAGCTTTTCCTGGAATTCCAGAAGGCCATGCTGATGATGTCGGAGATGTGGTTTGTGACTCTAGGTATTCAGACATAGAGCCATCCACAGAAGGAGAGGTAATGTCTTTACTTGTGACTTCAGAGCCTCACTACTTAGTGGCATTAAAACAAATGTTGTTATGAACTAAATGTTTAATTGTTTAATTTGCTCTTGAAATTAGAAATTTTCTTTAAAACAGATATACTAATGCATAGTGCTATGAAGACATTCCAAAGGGCTGCATCATGCCTATAATAACACAATAAAATTAAACAATGGGATTGGGATTTCTTAGGTGTAAATACCAGGAATAAACCATATAAAAAGCAAAATATAACATTTTATTCAATACAAATGTTAAAATAATATAAAAACAAGTTGCTGCATTAAATATAAATCTCTGAGACTATTTCACATCCAGTAGTATGTCATAAATAGACATCATATCCTCCTCCAACGACATAGAGGAATAAAAGTAAATCAAGTACAGAATATCAAAGTCTGAATGTGAATCCTCAACGTGTTTCGCGATTAATGCTTCATCAGTAGTGTCAATGCTGATGATAAAAAAATATATATACATTATTAAGTGACAAGCACATATTGGTCCCAGCAAGAAAGGGGACCCAATGCAGTTCATACAGATATACCTTGGTTATCCAAACCATATTGTTACTTACAGCTGATATGCATACAGGAAATGTGTACAAGATGCCAGCATGCCAACAGGGGAGATCCCACCACGGGGCAACAAGCACCCAGGGACCCACACAATACCAATGCACCCAAAGTGTTAATGTACTTCAAAAAGGAGTCCAAGTCAAGAACCACCAAACTGTGTGTCCTAAGGGTATACATACAATATAAATATACATGGTATTTTAAATAGGGGTCAGCCAAAGGCTTAAATCAAAACCCAAAAGGGAGAAAAAAATAGCATCATTACCCAAAATAGAGGTTTCAGACAGGGGGAAGGCAGCTAGTCATAAGGGGATATAAATGGAACACACATGGTAGAATCTCCTTAAAGACAGAAAGATAGTGGATGGTTGCTAACATTGTATATTCAACCCATGCCAAATATCACCAAGCCCATTCCTGAACACCACAACATCCCCATTACCTTTTGGGCTATTATTGACCTATATGTGCCTTCAACCAGAATTCCTTCAAAGTTGGACAGCTGCCCCAGAAAAAAACTCCACTTAGCTCCACCTCCCCGTGTCTGTTTCTACCAGCAATGAATGTCGGATCCGGTTGTGGGTGGATGTGCCAACTGCGCACAGGCCGCTAGAAGAGCAGAAGAAGTTATCCTATCTCACGTTATGGCAACACAGGTTGCCATTGTAAAGGAGGCCACAACTCACAGTGCACGTGCCGGTCACCCTGAAACCAGGGTGTCTTGGTAATGGAACGAACAGGATGACAGGCATAAACCGCTACACATATGCACACTTAAATATTTTGTTTCGGAATTTCGTTTTCATCCGAAAAATAAATGCATTTAGTTACTCCCAAAATTAGTTTTTATTTATTTAGTTTCTTTAAAAAATGCATTAGTCCGAAAATCCGTATTAATTAAGGTTGAATCTGTCATTGAAGGCTCATGGGGCCAAATTCCCAAAAACGTAGCCTAACTTAACTTTCAGCAGTTAAGTTACACAGGCGTTAAATTTCTACCTAAGTGCCCGATCTTCAAAGCACTTACCTAGAAATTACACGCCGTGTAACTTAAGTGCCTCCGTCGCAAGGCGGTCCTCCTCTCCGGGGAGCGATTACAATTTAAATGAGGCGCGCTAACGCGCCGGCCGTACTGCGCATGCGTGTGACGTAATTTTCCCGACGTGCAGCGCGCGAACGTAATTTACGCCGGGCTTTGTGGATTGCAACGGGACAATAAAGTTGCGACGGGTGAAAAAAAAAAATACGCGCCGGGAAAAAAAATTCAAATTTTAAAAAAAAATTCAAATTTTAAAAAAAAATTCAAATTTTAAAAAAAAATTCAAATTTTAAAAAAAAACGCGGCGATCGAAAAAAAGGTCTGGTTTTACATGGTGGACTAACTTTCCACATTGTAAAAACAGACCTAATTTTGCGCAAGCAAATCGGAACTTACGCAGAAACCACAATGCTTAAAAGCTTTGTGGATCTGCTTAAGTCCTCATTTGCATACGCAAAGCGGCATTTCAATGAGAAATGCCCCCAGCGGCGGATGCGGTACTGCATCCTAAGATCTGACAGTGTAAGTGTCTTACAGATGTCAGATCTTCTGCCTAACTTTGGAAAAATCCTTTTGAGGATCGTTTCCAAAGTTAGGCACAGAGATACGCAGGCTGAACAGCAGTTCCGCCTGAGTATCTCTTTTGAAGATTTGGCCCATGGTGTCTGTGAAATGTTCTAAGAAGATTTGATGGATTTGATGGAACAACTAAACTGTACGATGCCGCAATCGTACATTTCCGGTCAAATGTAGATTAGAATTCTAATGTTGTATGACTAGTAATAATTATATTTATTAATTATTATTACTAGTCAACCAACATTATAATTCCTCTATAGCCTATGGGTGACCAGAAATGTACGATTGCGTCATCGTACAGTTTAGCTGCTTGTCGAATCTTCTTAGAACTTTCGACAGACACCTTCGTCGAATCTTCGTCGTTCATGTCGAATGGTCTACCCCAACACTGTCTCTATAATGTTGAATCTTTTCTCTCGATGTTGAATAATCTTGGACTAATAGGCCCTGTACACCTGATCAGTCCAAACTGATGAAAACAGACTGAGGTTCAGTTTCATCAGTCCAAACCTACCGTGTGTATGGCCCATCGGACTTTTGTCCTTCAGACCAAAGTTTTAAAACTTGCTTTAAAATCGGACTGATGGACTGATGACCGATCAGTCAAAACCGATGGTTAGTACGCAAAAGCATCGGTTCAAAACCTGCGCATGCTCATAATCAAGTCGACGCATGCTTGGAAGTATTGAACTTTGTTTTTTTCAGCACGTCGTTGTGTTTTACGTCACCGCGTTGGACTCGATCGGATTTTGAACTGATGGTGTGTAGGCACATCAGACCATCAGACCATCAGAGGTCATAGAGTTAGGTCAGGCACATTCGACCACAGGTTCGATAGACACAGATCGCTATTGTCAGCGTCATGTCGAATCTTCTATCTATATTGAACTGTTGTAGCAACGAAAACGAAAATAAAGAATTTTTTATGTCGAATCTTTCATATTTTCGGCATCTGTGCATTCGTTTTCGTTTGTTAAAACGATAACGGAAATACCTGAAATTTGGTCGAAAATGCATTCGGATGAAAACAAATGCACATGTCTATAAACCGCAGCGTTTCACCAAGGATTAAACTTGGGCAACCCAAATTGCACAAAACTCCACATAACAACCAAATCAAAAAACCCAATATGACAACCAATGACATATTACACATAGCAAACTTGGAAAAGGAAGGGAAACTTGGAAAAGGAAAAGCCGGTTACCGGCTTTTCCTGTTTACATCGTGATCAGCCGTGATTGGACACGGCTGATCACGTGGTAAAGAGTCTTCGTGAGAGACTCTTTACCTTGATCCGTGTTGCGGGGTGTCAGACTGACACCCTGCTACAACGATCGCCGCGATGGGTGCCCCCGGGGGGCGCAGAGGCTCAAAATCCTGAGGACGTCATATGACGTCCACTCAGGATTCTACAACCACTTTGCTGACGTCAATATGTCATTGGCGGGCGGCAAGTGGTTAAATACTCCTCCAACTTTCCCATAAACCTCTCCCACAGCACAGCAGACCCCCTTCCATTTAGGTGCAAACCATCTTTAGCATATAGGTTGTACCCAAATGAAAAGTCAGCCCAGTGCTCAAAAATTCCAAATCCCACCTTCCACCAGATCTTTAGCCATGCATTCAGTTCTCTATTCTTCCCCCGTCTTTCCTGTGTTGCGCATGGCACAGGTAATATTTCAGAAAAGTACAGAGGTCCTTCCCTTCAACTTGCAGCCTAGTTCATTAAAGTGATTCTTAAGGAACCGCCACCTTTCATGTCATTGGTTCCAATATGGACCAAGACAGCTGGGTCATGCCCAGCCCCTCTCAGTAAAAGTGAATCAGATATATATTTTAAACAGTTTGGAATATCATTTTATTTGCATAAAATATTCTGTATGCCCCAATAGATTATTATTTCTTTCTCATTTGTTTTTCAGGTGGTTTTAAAGGCACTCGATCCTAGTTTTGACATTGATGATCCTTACGATCCATATATACAGGGTAAATAAGTCAATTAAATGAAAACGTATTTATGTATCATCAAACGTAAACATTGTTTACATTGTATTATCATTAAAAAGGACAAGCAAGAACAACTATACAACTTGATATGTAAAATAGACTGATATTTCAGTTTTTTGCTCAGTTTACTATTTAGTATACATGGGAAGAAGAATATCACATTGGAGATTTATAATAATATTTTTTGCTCAGCACACTGACTCCAATCCACCACGTATGCTAGCAAAAATCCTGTCTTTTTTTTAAGTTTCCTCAGACTTTGGATAGAAAAAGAGAACAAAGATTAATTTCCTATTGTAAATTTAACATTTACTTTGCTAAGTAAACAGCCCCTACTCTCTTAGTATATCAGCCCAGATATACTGTAGGTACAAATGTATGTAAAAAAAATATAAATATATATTTAAAACATATTTAAGAGGTAGCTCACAACAAATAAAATTAGGCTTGACATATTAATTATACATTTTAAACTAAAGCAAGACAAAATATTTGTCAAATATGCAATCTCACATTCCTTTGCAATCCAAGCTATCCCTGCTGACTTTAATTACATATTGTGGAAATAACATATTGTACTGTATGTAAAAAAAACTTTGCTACTGTGACATATGACACCAGTTACCATAAGGTACTGCTTGTAGAACTTTCTTTATCTATCAATTCTCCGCAGTATGGGCTATGTTCAGGAAGGTTTTGTAAGATGCCAGCAACCTGTTAGGAACATCGTTAATATATATATAAAGTCAATATTTTTTTTCATTTTGGACAAAGCAGAAAAAACCCTGGCCACTTTTTTTTGTTTTTTACCAACTGTGAAATCTCCCTCCACGTGTGACCCTTTAGACACAACAGAGAATAAATCTATTAAAAGCAAAGGCAATCCACTCCTAGACAGTTGTCACTGCAAGATACTGTGGCTCATATTCTCGTATATGGGCGTAAAACTGTGCGGACGTAACGTATCTGATTTACGTTACGCCGCCGCAAGTTTTACAGGCAAGTGCTTTATTCACAAAGAACTTGCCTGTAAAGTTGCGTCAGCGTAGCGTAAATCACCCGGCGCAAGCCCGCCTAATTCAAATTAGCCGGGTAGGGGGCGTGGAGCATTTAAATTAAGCGCGTTCCCGCGCCGAACGTAATGCGCATGCGCCGTCCGAAAAAAATCCCAGGGTGTATTGCTCCAAATGACGTCGCAAGGACGTCATTGGTTTCGACGTGAACGTAAATGGCGTCCAGCCCCATTCACGGACGACTTACGTAAACGACGTAAATTTAAAAATTTTGACGCGGGAACGACGGCCATACTTAACATTGGTTGCCCCTCATATAGCAGGGGCAACTTTATGCGGCGCAAATCTAACGTAAACGTCGTAACTTCACTGCGTCGACCGCAGCGTACGTTCGGGAATTCGCGTATTTTGCTAATTTGCATACTCGCCGGGGAAAACGTTGCATACTAGCGGCAAAAAAAAAATTGCATTTAAGATCCGACAGCGTAAGAGCCTTACGCCTGTCGGATCTAAGAATCAGTCGCATAGATACGACGGCCCAGATTAGGACTTACGGCGGCGTACATTGCGTTGCGCCATCGTAAGCCCTTTGAGAATCTGGGCCTGTATGTCCATTTGGAAGATTTCTCCGTTATTCCTGTTTCTATGATAATCATAAACTTTAGGCTTTCCCTTAATTTCAGTTCTAGTGACATTGGTCAGTAGGACACATAGCTAAAGAGATTATCGTCTCTTGCACACAGTCCAAAAAAATGCCACATTTGCAACCATGTAGGTTTTTTGTACTGATCTGAACACAGGAGTACTGTTGTCTATGGACCAATGCATGCAGCTGTGAAAAGATGCATAACACAGTGATGCATTCAGAGCTATAAATAAAATAGAAACCTTTATGTATGAGTACAATAATGTATGCATATATGTGTTTAAATGTGTGTATACTTAAGTCATTTATGAGTTTATATGAGCAGATTGAAATATTGGCAGCTAGAAGAGGATGAGGAAGAATTGTATGCAATTATAAGCATACGTACGTTTACACACACATACATGTGTATATGCAAGGTATTTATGGAACATAACTTGCTTATTATTGATTAATAGATGTGTCTTTTAACATTGTAAACCTGGTACTTATCATCACAGCCTTGGAGTCATTGGTAGCTGTCTATGAGCCTTGAAAATTTAGAATATTATAATGATACATTAAAGCTGGCCATATTTTACAATCTTGTATAACCTTGGCAACATGTCCTTTAGCTGTATCAACAAATATGCAGTGTGAGGAACTGTTTAGAACATTTAATTCACAATTATGGTAAGTCTAATGGAGATTTTATAATCACATGGTAACATTTATGGCCAGCTTTGCCGTCTTTGAATCCATGTATAGAAGGGCAGCAGCAACAAAACATTGCAGTTTTATTTGACACTGTGTTGTTTTTTTTTTGTTATTTTTTTCATTTAGATATCATTACTCTCACTAATATAAGAATCAACTTTACAAAGCTCCATACCTTTGGGGACACACATAGCAACGGATGGCAGAGTGAGCTCCAAGAGAAATACTTCTATGGGATATATGAAATGATATTGAGGGGAAACTGTTTCTGCAATGGACATGCCAGCCAATGTGTTCCTGTGGATAACACGAGAGGTGATGTGTTCAGTCAGCCTGGAATGGTAAGACATAGAAACTGTGCCTTTATCATGTGATGTACTTACTGTACAACAGCCCTTAGTTACATCAGCAGTCAAATCCATCATGATTTGTTTATCTGTTTTGAACTTGATATCATAAATGATTGTACTACAGTAACTTCAACTTAAACCTTTGAATTATGCATTTTTTATACAGGTAAAAAAATTGCATAGCAAGGTTAAATTCAGTGTGTAAGTAAAATATATCAACTTTAAAGGAGATAGGCAAGAGAGTGGTGTAATCACACTTGGGGGAAGTCAAAGTGCCCCAATCTTGCGAGAAGATGATATTGCACTGTTTTGTAGCATCTTTTTGTGAGAATTTAGATAATCAATTTTGCCCGGGATCTTAATGGAAGTAGTGTGTTGTCCACTCTGTTGTACAGAAGTCCAGGGGTAAGGTAATATATGTATTAACAAGTTAACACATGTTATATTTGCTATAACACTAATTATTCTCAGCCAGGTGATTGCTTTTATTCACCATCATTATTCAAAATGATGGTCATTTTTGCAAATAATGAACATTATAGCTGACAAATTGAATATGCCCTGTATTAATCATACCCTTGTGCTTCCTCAAAGTGTAAACATGTCTTTCATCATGCAATATAGTGAAAGATGGCCCGTTAGACCATAAGGCTACTTTCATGAGGCTACTTTCACACTGGGATGTAAGTGCGTAGTTTTTCAGTAGCTAGCAGGCACTTTTAACCTCTGCTAGCGGCCGAAGAAGGGGTAATAGTGCCCATGTAGCTTCAGCAGTGCTGCCCATGCATTCTAATAGGCAGGGGCAGTGGAGGAGCAGTGTATACACTGCTCCTCCACCGCCCCAAAGATGCTGCTTGCAGGACTTTTTTAACGTCCCGCAAGTGCACCACTGCAGTGTGAAAGCACTCGGGTTTTCACACTGGGGTGACAGGAGAGGCTCTTTACAGGCACTTTGCAAATGCAATTTATAGCATTAAAATGCCTGTAAAGCGCTTCAGTGCGAAAGTGTCCTAAGACGTTTTCATTGCCTAAGGGTCCAGGTTTTGCACAATTTAGACTACTTTCACACTGGGCAGGGGGTGTCAGTGGTAAAACACTGCTACTTTTGGCGGCGCTTTGCTGCTGTTAAAGCAGCACTTTTCGGCCACTAGTGGGGCACTTTTAACCCCCGCTAGTAATAAGGGGTTAAAGCACCAACAAAACGCAGCTGCTGAAGCACTTTGCAAGCACTTCGACAGCGGTGCCCATTGATTTCAATGGCAGTGGCGGTGGAGGAGTGGTGCATAGACCATTCCTGCACTGCCCGGAAAATTCTGCTTGCAGGACTTTTTCTAGCACGCACCGTCCCAGTGTGAAAGTACTTGGGCTGCAGGGGAAGCGCCCAATGCAAGTTTTTATAGGTTGACCCTGTATAAAAGCAGTTTGTAAATGACAACCCTACCATGAATCATAGCGTTGTGAGACTTAAAATTTACATTTTTGGGGGTCTTGGTTACAGAAATGCTGATTCAAGTGAGTGTTAATAAAATCTGTATTTTTGCAGCAATCTGCAAGTATGACCTTACATATGTTTCCCTATTGTGAGCTTGTAGTTGTGAACAATTTCAATGTATTTATTATTATTTGTTTGAGCATTTAGTACAGATCAAACAATTAACATTGTGGGTACAAAGAAAATAAGCCAAATACATGAATCAACATTATGACAAATTGGTATCCAATAAACCCTGTAGAATGATCACTGACGATGCGACGTTGTTGCTGGAGCGTATTCCAAATGCGAATGATGGGACTGGGACAGGTAGAGTGCAGAAAAGAGTACGGTCGACCACAGAAGAACAAGAAAGGGTATTTTTTTTGTAAAAAATGGATAAGAGGGTATGGAAGTAGTCAATAACAGTTGCAGGGTTTGCGGTAACAGTGCCAGTAGGGAGTTTAAGTTGGATGAGGGCTGACGTTTTCAAGCGGGCATTTAGCTAGTAAGCCAGTATAGAGATTGAGTGTTGGCCCTGGGGTAGAAGGAACGTTTTGCCCAGCAAATATGCTTCTCAGCCCTATCATTGAGGAGAAAATACATTTCTACTTTGGTGGAGGCTAACTGTTTCCTCAAGGAGGCAGGCGGGCGTGTCTTTCAGGCTGATTCTAGATGGGTCAAACCGGAAGAGAGATTTGCAGTTTTAGATTCTTGATCCTTCTTGAGGTGGAAGGCCAAATGGATGAGAGATCCCGAATAGTCACTTTATGTTGTGGATGGGTTAGAGAGTAGGGAGTCATTGAGATGCCACAAAAAGTTTGAGGGGCTATAAGAAAAAGAAGAACTATGTACAAGCAAGGGGGAGTGGTCAGACCAGGATACTGAAAAAATTGTGGCGATGACAAGGGAGGGGATGGATTGAGGGTGAAGAAAAAAAGTGGTCTATGCGTAAGGGGCCGAGTAACAGTAATCTTTAATTTTTGGGTTTTGATGACGCCACACATCTACCAGTTGGTGTTCAGAGAGCAGATCTATCAATAGGCACGGAAGGGGCGGATCTACTGAGGGGAAGATCTAGGGACGAGACTTGTCAAGTTTAGGGTTTAGGACCATGTTGGTATCCACCCATCAGTCGCAATCACTCTCAAAAGGTGGGGGGAAAAATCCATGATGATGTGAATGGGGGAGTAATAGGTCACAATCGTGATTTCAGTGTAGAAGATAGAACCTTGGAGTAAGAGGTATCTGCCGGTGGGGTCCGCAATCTCCAGTTTGCAGACAAAAGGGGTGCACTCGTAAAATGCAGCTAACATGCCACGCTTCTTCTATTCGAAATTCACCTGGAAAAACTGATGGTAATTTCTATGTAGGTATTTAAAGCATGAAAAGGTAGAAAGTCTAGTCTCCTGCAGGCACACCACATCAACTTGTAAGGGAGTTGTATGTATTGTATGAATGTTTGGTAAGGGGATCTCCTTACCTGAATTTCCAGGCCTGCATCTCAACCATAAACACTATCAGAAAGCTACACTCTGCCTGCCTGATTGTTAATTTATTTATTTAATAGTATGGAAAATATAAAATGAGACATGCTCAATGCCAAAAGATGTATAAAAATTGCCAGTTTAGGTTGGACACAAACAAAGCCAGTGTTTATTTCAGGAAAACAGCACCATTAATGTCATAGTCATCTATACAGATCAGCCATCCTTTGTAGGACATGCTTTTTGCTGCACACTAATTTTTCAGCTCAAACCTACTGTATCTTCCACTGATGTAGGCTGGTCAGTGTCATTTTCTGACATCTTGTTTTGAATACATGTGGTGCCACAGATCTTTGGCAGGCACAGCCAGATTGGTATGGCACATGAGGATAAGGCCTGATTAAAACCTATGCAGGTTGCAGTTTGTATATTCCAGGTGCATTTTGCATTTTTCATTACACATTTTTGATCTATTGAGATCTATGGAACCAAAAACCAGAAAAATATCACTGCCCCTTTCCATAAAATGCACATATGTGAACTACATGCATAGGAAACCATGTTAAATGGACTGTAGTGTGTTTCTGCAAAACTGAAACCACACTAAAAAATGCATAGGTATGAACCAGGCCTGAGGCCTCGTACACATGACCGTTTTCCTCAACAAAATCCATCAAGAAAAATGCTGGCAGAGCTTTTTTGTTGAGGAAAATGGTCGTGTGTATGTTTTTCATCGAGAAAACTGGCATGGATCTCGACGAGAAAAAAAGAGAACATGTTCTCTTTTTTCTCGTTGGGAGTCTCAATTTCCTCGTCGTGTTTCTCGTCGGGCTGGTTTACGACGAGAAACACGTTTGTGTGTATGCTTAGTAACGCGCGCATGCTCAGAATAAAGTATGAGTCGGGAGCGCACCTTCGGTAAAAGTAGCATTCGTAATCGAGATAGCACATAAGTCACGCTGTAACCGACTGAAAAGTGTGAATCGTCTCTCACCAAACTTTTACTTAACACGCGGTAACATGAGATTAGTAAAAGCAGCCCCAAGGGTGGTGCCAGTGGAATCAAACTTCCCCTTTATAGTGCCGTCGTACGTGTTGTACGTCACCGCGTTTGAGAACGAAGAGATTTTGTCTTGACAGTGTGTATGCAAAGAAAGATTGACAAGATTCTCGACAAGCCTGACAAGAAACTTGTCGAGGAAAACGACGTTTCATTTACGATGAGATTCTCGGTCGTGTGAACGAGGCCCGAGTGTGGTAGACTAGCTGGTGGAAGGGCAATGCATTGCTGGCTAATGATTACAGCCCAAGGCTAGAGATAAATGGGGCAGAGTGAGCAAGCGGTGGAACTGTATACAACCTAAAGGTTGTATACAGCGTCTGCAGAAGAGTGGACAGAATAGGTAGAAGTTTGGAGTGAACAAATTATGATCAAACAACAAACATTCTAAACTTAGGCTTAGTGCCAAACATTCTAAACTTAGGCTTAGCACTTTTATCTGTTGTCAAGAGAGCAATTATCATTTGTTATGAGTTTGTTCAGCTTTTCACAGGCTGGGAGTTTGATTGTTTCCCCTGGAAGAATGTTCCAGAGCATAGGCAGGCCTATCAAATCCCTGGAGCAGAGTATCCAGAGGATGGCTGGTGAGGTGATAAATAGTCTGAAACCCTGGCGAGATTGTTCTTTCATCAGCAGGGGGGTTTCGAAGCCCCTGAGGTTACTGCCCCTTAGGCAACCTGTGGACTGTAAAACTGTTCTCTGAGGTCCCAGCCGTGGCAGAGCTGAGGACCTGAAGTAATCTTTCTAAGGAGTTGGCTTTAGGACTTTACCATAAGGGATCAGGTCTGGAGAAAGATTGTCTCCCTCACTGAACCATGCCCAGGGGAAGCTGAAAGGTAGGCAGCTGTCTTAGGGACTTGTAATTACTGACCCTGAATTGTGATCCTTGGGTGATTGTCTGCTCTGGGGATGTTAGTGCCAGAAGGTAGTTGTGGTTTATGACAGCTCTCATAGGGTCTCAGAATACTGCCCATTCCCCTGTCCTCAGAGGAATCCAGAAGTGGGAGCCTAGAGAAGAATGCCTTCTGCTACTGTGCAGCATTTTGGAGTATCCCTTGACCTACGGTATTCCTTCTCCTGTTTAACCACTTGACCACTGGGCACGAAAACCCCCTTAATCACCAGACCAATTTTCAGCTTTCGGTGCTCTCACAATTTGAATGACAATTACTCAGTCATACAACATTGTACCCATCTGAAATTTTTGTCCTTTTTTTCCCACAAATAGAGCTTTCTTTTGGTGGTATTTGATCACCTCTGCGGTTTTTATTTTTTGCGCTATAAAAGAAAAAAGACTGAAAATTCTGTAAAAAAAAAAAAAAAAATCTAGTTTCTGTCATATTAGCAGGTTATTTCTCACACACAGCATATGCATACTACAAATTACACCCCAAAACACATTCTGCTATTCCTCCCGAGTATAGCGATACCACATGTGTGCGACTTTTACACAGCGTGGCCACATAGAGAGGCCCAACATGCAGGGAGCACCATCAGGCGTTCTGGAGCACCCAGGCCAATTCTGACATTTCTCTCCTACATGTAAAAATCATCATTTATTTGCTAAAAAAATTACATAGAAACCCAAAACATTATATATGCTTTTTTTTCAAAGACCCTAGAGAATACAATGGCGGTTGTTGCAACTTTTTATCTTGCACGGTATTTTCGCAGCAATTTTTTGAACGCGTGTTTTTAAAAAAAAAACAGTTTTGTGCTTAAAAAAAAAAAAAAAACAGTAAAGTTAGCCCAATGTTTTTGCATAATATGAAAGATGAAGTTACGCCGAGTAAATAGATACCCAACATGTCACCCTTCAAAATTGCACACGCTCGTGAAATTGCGCCAAACGTTGCTACTTAAAAATCCCCATAGGCGACGTATTGCAAGGTATTGGAGTATTGGGGGTATTGCGGAGTATTGGGGGGGTATTGCAGAGTATGGGGGGGTATTGCAGAGTAGGGGGGGGGGTATTGCAGAGTATGGGGGGGGGGTATTGCAGAGTATGGGGGGGTATTGCAGAGTATGGGGGGGGTATTGCAGAGTATGGGGGGGGGTATTGCAGAGTATGGGGGGGGGGTATTGCAGAGTATGGGGGGGTATTGCAGAGTATGGGTGGGTATTGCAGAGTATGGGGGGGTGGGTATTGCAGAGTATGGGTGGGTGGGTATTGCAGAGTATGGGGGGGTGGGTATTGCAGAGTAAAATAAAAAAAATGATGAGTGCAATACTCTGCAATACCCCACCCCATACTCTGCAATACCCCACCCCATACTCTGCAATACCCCACCCCATACTCTGCAATACCCCACCCCCCCAGGGTGGGTATTGCAGAGTATGGGGTGGGGTATTGCAGAGTATGGGGTGGGGTATTGCAGAGTATTGCACTCATCATTATTTTTATTTTGCAGAGTATTGCGCAGGGATGGCTGGATCTGTGACTGCAATTGTCACAGATCCAGCCCACAGTGCGGCGGCTGCTGCTGCCGCCCGATCCCCCCCCCCCTCCCTCTCCTCTCACACTGTACCGAACGGTACAGAGAGGAGAGGGAGGAACCGGCGTCATTACATGACGCCGGTTTGTTTACAAGTGATCGCGCCGTCATTGGACGGCGCGATCACGTGGTAAGGAGCCGCTTCCATTGGCTCCTTACCGCGAGTGCTGTTGCTGCGGGTCCCGTAGACCCGGCGAGCACCGGCGATCGCGTGTGCGCGCCCGCTCGGGCGCGCACAACGCAGTCTCTGGGAGGACGTACATTGACGCCCTCCTAGAGTACAGGAACCGCTCTGTAGCCGTATTTTGGCTATAGGGCGGTTACCAACTGGTTAAAGTTCTGCAAGCAATATATTTTAAAAATACATCCTCTAGTTAGTAGTGCATGGACTGGTGTTGGTAGTGGTGGGCACCCTTTGTACTATTAGGGAAGAACCGTCTATTGCCCTTCATTGGTTGCTCTTACATGTGTGTAAAGTGTGTAGCTGACATGGACAGAAATTGAGAATCACTAGTATCAAACAGTATTGTCAGTTTTTAAACAAATTATTTTTCACATTTTTCTGCCTTTAAGTGACAGACTAGACACTGTTCCTACATTGCTGATTTGTTTTTGCTATTGCTTTACAATGCATGGTAATCGATTAATATGTTAGCGTGTCAAAGCCCCCAACATTAAGACTGCTGAACAGACATTACAGTATGTGTTTTTGTGTTTCAAGGTTCATGGTAAATGTGTCTGTCAGCATAACACAGATGGCCTCAACTGTGAAAAATGTAAAGAATTTTATAATGATGCACCATGGAGCCCAGCAGTTGGCTTTCAAGACAATGCATGCAGACGTAAGTGTTCAACAAATGTGATAAATCACACTTTTAAGAATTACTCTTAAAATAAGCTTTATATACTTTCACAATATCTATCATCAACTACAAATATCATTATGGTAAACGTATTGGTATGTTTTACATAACAAAATACAGTTGCATTTATAGGATATGCATTATTTCTCAAGTTCAAGTGTGCTAGCTGTAGGTTGCTACAGATTAAGAAAGTTAGTTTAATTGTATGTATAGCTATTTTTTAGTTTTGAATGTAGTAAGATAGAATTAGAACCAATTTTTTGTTGTTCTCTGGGGGAATGAATCCTTTTTTAATTTGTCTTGCTGAGACAGAAAGTAATGAGAAATCCAACATTTTAGAGTCATCACCTAATCAAGAGGTGAGGGCAAATATATCAGCGGGGACACCTGTTCTTAGACCCAGATGTAAACCTTGGGGGCCCAGGACACTTCAGGATCTGGGGGCCCCTCATACACAGAGGTGGTTTACATTCTCAGTAACAGTCATGCATTTTTAAAATGCATGACACAATGTCATTCTAAGGTCATGCATGCACCGACACACACACCGGCATTAATAGACATTTATTCTTAAAAACAATGCAATATAAAAGTCAATTGTAAAAACTTTTACAGATGATGGCCAATAAAATATACTTCCCAAAGTACATTTAATAAAAGAAAGTAATTTTTTATTATTATGTTTTATTATTATTATTATTATTATTATTATTATTATTATTATTATGTATTTTATATTATTTTAATATTATTTATTTTTATAATTTACAATATAATAGGGAGGGGCTGGTGGAACAAAAGGTGATAACTGCAAGGGATGAACTGATGGGAGAAATAGAAGATTTGGTTATTAGCTGAAGGCAAGATAGGCTTCCCTGAAGAGATGAGTTTTCAGGGATAGCCTAAAAGTGGACAGGAGTAGGAGATAGCCAAACATGTTGGGGTAGGGAGTTCCAGAGGATGGGAGATGCTGTAGAGAAGTCCTGGAGAAAAGTTAGGAGGAGGAGACAAGGGAGCTAGAGAGCAGGAAGTCTTGGGAGAAGCAGAGAGGATAGTTTGGGTGATATTTGGAGACAAGATTAGTGATGTAGCCTGCGGCAGGGATGTAAATGGCTTGAATATTATTGTTAATGTTTTAAATTGTATTCGTTGGGCAATAAGAAGCCAGGGGGGATTGGCAGAGAGGGGCAGCAAACACTGAACGGTTGGTAAGGTGGATGAGTCTGGCAGCAGCATTCATGATAGACTGAAGAGGGGATAGCCTGCAAAGAGGTAGGCCAATAAAGAGTGAGTGAATAAGTAGCTTAGGAGTTTCAACGGTTAAAAAGGGGTGCGATGGAGGTAAAGGCTACAAGATTTGGACAGTGATTGGATTTGGGGTTAAAAGGACAGGCTATAGTCCAGGATTACACCAAGCACCCTGGCATGAGGGGAGGACTGATGGTTGTATTATTATTATTTTGGTTGGAGAAGTCAGGGGCGGAAGCACGGTCAGGAGGGAATATTATGAGCTCAGTTTTAGAAAGATTGAGTTTTAAGGAAGTGGTGTGACATCCATGCTGATAGGTCAGTTAGTAAGTTAGTAATGCAAGAGGAGACTGCAGGAGTGAGGTAAGGAGTAGAGAGAAATGTGTATGTCATCAGCATAGAGGTGGTATTGGAAGCCATGGGAGTTTATCAAGTGACCAAGGGAGGAGGAGTAGATGGAGAAGAGGAGGGGTCTGAGGACCTTGGGGGATCCCTACAGAAAGAGGAATTAGAGAGGAAGAGACAGAGTTATAGGTAACACTAAAGGAGCGCTGTGATAGGTAGGGGGAGAACCAGGAGAAAGCAGAGTCTTGAAGGCCAAGAGAGTGACATTTTTTGAGGTGGAAGGGATGGTCAATAGTATAAAAGGCTGTGAAAGTATTCCAGTGCGCATGCTCCAAATTAACCCGCAAAAAGCAAATGCTTTCTATGTGAATGTAAATTACGCGCAGCCCTATTCGCGAACGACTTACGCAAACGACTTACGCAAACGACGTAATCAACGGAAAATTTGACGCTGGCCCGACGTCGATACTTAACATAGGATACGCCTCATATAGCAGGGGTAACTTTACGCCGGAAAAAGCCTAACATAAACGACGTAAAAAAATGCGGCGGGCGGACGTACATTTCTGAATCAGCGTATCTACCTAATTTGCATATTCCTCGCATAAATCGACACCTAGCGGCCAGCGTAAATATGCAACTAAGATACGACCGCGTAAGAGACTTACGCCAGTCGGATCTGAATACAGAAAAAAGATACGCCGGAGCATCCTAGAAGTTAAGCGGCGTATCAATAGATACGCCAGCGTAACTTCTTTCTGAATCTACCCCATAGTGCTTTAAAATTTTAGAGGTAAAGGCAAAAATCTACTTGTTTATGGCCAGCTTAGAATAAAAAATAGTGGTTACATGTGTGCAGTACCTTGACACCTATTATGTTGTTAGGTAAAATGAATTTCTAGCAAAAGCAAAACCTTTTTTAGTTTGGTTAAAGTGAGGAAGGATTAGACCTTCAGTCACATTTTTACTGCAGTCTGTGTTCCTGTTGAAGAGATTAATGAGATGTCTTTGTTGCATACCAAAGTGGAATCAGACAGAGGGAAGGGGTCACTGCTCCAGGTGGGTCTTTGCAGGCAATATGAGGAACCTCTCAGGAGTCCAAGGTGCTGGCAATGCACAAGGCAAACATGGAAAAAATGGAAATGGATGGACAGCCGCACTCCAAAGGAACTTGAAGAAGTAGTCTTTATTAATAAAAAATGGACATGCAAATCCAAAAATACAGTCACATGAGGGGACAGCCGACACGTTCCGCACTCTGTTAGTGCTTAGCCATGACTAAGCACTAACAGAGTGCGAAACGCGTCGGCTGTCCCCTCATGTGACTGTATTTTTGGATTTGCATGTCCATTTTTTATTAATAAAGACTACTTCTTCAAGTTCCTTTGGATTGCGGCTGTCCATCCATTTCCATTTTTTCCAAAGTGGAATCAGACCTTGTAGTTTCATCACTATAGAAATCAATGGATGGCACCATGGTTAAAAAGTGTACAACATATGTCACCAGCACACTAGTCTCTTCACACAGAGTTCTTTCCTTTTAAATGCATCATTGCATAAATTACAGTTCAATGCAACATCATGAATTCCCTCATCAAGGCAAAGTGACATTAAAGGGTCACTTTGCCTTGATGAAGAAATGAACCATGGTTCCAAAATGTTGCATTGATGCGTGCCTTATGCAGTAATGTATAAATAAAAAAAAAATTCTGCATTAATACAGGAACATCTATCTAAGAGGGAAATTATCCTCACTTCGGGATACATCATCTAGATTCCTGTTGCATCTCTGGGTCAGAAAGTGAAGGGAAATGTCCCTAATGGTTCACAGACAGAAAATAAATTGATTGGCTGGGGTTTTAACCCTTCTATACTCTATCCACATCTACAAAAACAGTGTGGACTACACATACACTACTTTGATGTACATTGCATTGAGGCAGACCATTTTTTTGTTAAGCATGTCCAAAATTGAATATAACCTTTTTTGTAACAAAGTGAAAGTGTGTTGACGTGCATTAAAAATGAATGATACTGCATTTCAATATCTCATGTGTGGTTTGGACTCCAAATCACTTATATTTAAATAAGTTTTTGGTAACAAAAAATATATGTATATATTTTTTTTTTTCAGAATGCAACTGTAATGGACACTCTGATAAATGTCACTTTGAAATAAAAGTCTATGAAGCCAGTAATGGCACCAGTGGTGGTGTTTGTGACAATTGTCAGCACAATACTTTAGGAAATCATTGTGAATTCTGCAAGCCATACTTCTATCATGATCCTCTTAAAGATTCTTCTGACCCAAATACCTGTATACGTAAGTTGAACTAAACATTATTATAATTAAATGTCACAAACAATACCTGTCAAGCTGAAAATTCTAAAGCCTCGTACACACGACCGAGGAACTCGTCGAGTTCCTTGTTAGGCTGTCGAGGGACTCGACAAGGCAAGTTTCTCCATTCCCGTCGAGGAAATAGAGAACTTGCTCTCTTTTTGGCTCATTGAGTTTCTCGACAGTTTCCTCGATGAAAATGTAAACACGACTAGTTTCCTCGGCAAAAAAATATCTCCCAGCTCGTGTGTACGAGGCTTTAAAGATTATTACTTAGTGGAACATCATTCTCTCAATAAGCATTAACTAACTGAAATCCTCATGCTGCTAGTAAATAGATAAGAAAGTATATCATATTTACTTATTTTAAACTTTTTTTTACATTTCTTCTGTTACGTCCTGGTGTCCAGGCCAAGGCAAGTAATCTCATTAATCCCAGGAGTCTTCAGGGGGGGTTTTCTAAGCTAAGAACACCATCCTGTCTGCATGCCTGAGCTAATGGCAGATGGATTCCAGGAAGTAAATGGTAGATGAATAATCTGCCCTTACTCAAAATGGCCAAGGCTAGAATTTCAGGGGGGTTGTTCAAAGTGATTTCTCAGCAAAAAAAAAACATGGAGACATGGATGGATGCTTTGAATGTTATAAATTAACTAAATAGTGTTTTGGTTTGTGGTGCTCAGATGCAGTGTAGTTCTGCTTTAGGACCATTTAGTATGTGGAAACACTAAACATCAATTGTTTCATAAACTTTTTATTAACTGATTAATGATGGTGATGGTTAGATGGATTCAAATAATAATATTAATATCATCATATTAATACAGTAGATGGATAGAAAATATTATTCTCATATATAGAGAGATAGAGATATATTGTGCCTGCTTTCATCATAACCTGTTTTATCCTTTGATTAGATTTGCTAATATTTATGATCTGCCCATTTACATTGCAAGCTGTTCTAAAGGACCGCAAACAAAGTTTCAAGTGCACTATTAAGATTACATATTAAAGTTATAAGAGGTGACATTAATTTGATGTTTCCCTTCTCTTCCATTGCTTAATTTTGTTGATCTACAAGATTAAAGCCGAGTTACTGAAGGTATATTTTCCTGTGGCTCCCCTTACATTTACCAAAACCGATTAAAGCGGAGGTCCACCCCAATTTTTTTTAAAGAGCCAGCAGCTACAAATACTGCTGATTTTTAAAAAATGGACACTTACCTGTCCAGCGCACCCGCGATGTTGCCAGCGGAAGCTGAGCAATCGCTCGTCTCTCGGCTGTCCCCCGCCACCATCCTCGGTGAGGGAATCAGGATGTGAAGTGTTGCGGCTTCACTGCCCGGTTCCCTACTGGACATGCAAGAGCGGCGCGACCCATTCTCACTGGTCCCCGCTCTCTCCTGGGAACAGTGCCTGGAAGTGGGTGCAAATACCTGTCTTAGACAGGTATCTGCACCCCCTCCTCCCTGAAAGGTGCCAAATGTGACACCTGGGGGGGGTCCGAAAAGTGGAAGTTCCATTTTTGGGTGGAACTCCGCTTTAATGTTGTGATCTTTAATTGTGAAATGACCCAGTAAAATGCTGGCATAAAATATGTACACCTAACTATTAGGAGTGCTAAGAGATTGGCAGTTTATGCACAAGAGATCAAAAAGCATACCATACATTCAAATGTAAATCCAAATTTTAAAGGACAGTCATCCTTTACATAAAATGTCACTGGATATATCCCTGATCTTGTAAATTGATCAGTTGTGGCTTTTTAATGTGACATGCACAAAGATGCACAATCCAATTTGCGCTGTTTTTTGGGGTCCTCCAAAATACAGTTGTAAGAAAAAGTATGTGAACCCTTTTGGAATGATATGGATTTCTGCACAAATTGGTCATAAAATGTGATCTGATCTTCATCTAAATCACAACGATAGACAATCACAGTCTGCTTAAACTAATAACACACAAATAATTAAATGTTATCATGTTTTTATTGAACACACCATGTAAACATCCACATCCACAGTGCAGGTGGAAAAAGTATGTGAACCCTTGGATTTAATAACCGGTTGAACCTCCTTTGGCAGCAATAACTTCAACCAAATGTTTCCTGTAGTTGCAGATCAGACGTACACAACGGTCAGGTGTAATTCTTGACCATTCCTCTTTACAGAACTGTTTCAGTTCAGCAATAATCTTGGTATGTCTGGTGTGAATCGCTTTCTTGAGGTCATGCTACAGCATCTCAATCCGGTTGAGATCAGGACTCTGACTGGGCCACTCCAGAAGGCGTATTTTCTTCTGTTTAAGCCATTCTGTTGTTGATTTACTTCTATGCTTTGGGTCGTTGTCCTGTTGCAACACCCATCTTCTGTTGAGCTTCAGCTGGTGGACAGATGGCCTTAAGTTCTCCTGCAAAATGTCTTGATAAACTTGGGAATACATTTTTCCTTCGATGATAGCAATCTGTCCAGGCCCTGACGCAGCATAGCAGCCCCAAACCATGATGCCCCCACCACCATACTTCACAGTTGGGATGAGGTTTTGATGTGGGTGTGCTGTGCCTCTTTTTCTCCACACATAGGGGGTTATTTACAAAAGGCAAATCCACTTTGATCTACAAGTGCAAAGTGCACTTGAAATGGCACTTGGAAATGCAGTCGCTGTAGATCCGAGGGGGACATGCAAGGAAAATAAAAAACAGCATTTTAGCTTGCACATGATTGGATGATAAAATCAGCAGAGCTTCCCCTCATTTCAGATCTACCCCTCAGATTTACAGCGACTGCACTTCCAAGTGCACTTACAGTGCAATTTCAAGTGCACTTTGCACTTGTAGTTTGCACTTGTAGTGCAAAGTGGATTTACCTTTCGTAAATAACCCCCACAGTGTTTCTTCCAAACAACTAAACTTTGGTTTCATCTGTCCACAGAATATGTTGCCAGTACTGCTGTGGAACATCCAGGTGCTCTTGTGCAAACTGTAAACGTGCAGCAATGTTTTTTTTGGACAGCTGTGGCTTCCTCTGTGGTATCCTCCGATGAAATCCATTCTTGTTTAGTGTTTTACGTATCGTAGATTCGCTAACAGGGATGTTAGCATATGCCAGAGACTTTTGTAAGTCTTTAGCTGGCACTCTAGGATTCTTCTTCACCTCATTGAGCAGTCTGCGCTGAGCTCTTGCAGTCATCTTTACAGGACAGCCACTCCTAGGGAGAGTAGCAGCAGTGCTGAACTTTCTCCATTTATAGACAATTTATCTTACCATGGACTGATGAACAGCAAGGCTTTTGGAGATACTTTTATTACCCTTTCCAGCTTTATGCAAGTCAACAATTCTTAATCATAGGTCTTCTGAGAGCTCTTTTGTGCGAGGCATCATTCACATCAGACAATGCTTCTTGTGAAAAGCAAACCAAGAACTGGTGTGTGTTTTTTATAAGGCAGCTGTAACCAACACCTCCAATCTCATCTCATTGATTGGACTCCAGTTGGCTGACACCTCACTCCAATTAGCTCTTGGAGATGTCATTAGTCTAGGGGTTCACATACTTTTTTCCACCTGCACTGTGAATGTTTACATGGTGCGTTCAATAAAAACATGGTAGCATTTAATTATTTGTGTGTTATTAGTTTAAGCAGACTGTGATTGTCTATTGTTGTGACTTACATGAAGATCAGATCACATTTTATGACCAATTTGTGCAGAAATCCATATAATTCCAAAAGGGTTCACATACTTTTTCTTGCAACTGTACTATGGGTCCTTCTATTTTTTTCAGCTGTTAGCCACCACTACAGCAGCAAGTTATGCCTAGAAATATAATATTTGAAGCTGTGAATAAAGAAGAGAAAAACAGTAAAATAGATATACTGTATTGTCAATACTGCAAAGGGTAATTGCACACAGTACTGGTGTTTGAACATTAGTATTCCTGGATGACATATCAGGCATGTATTTTGTGCTTATTGACATGTATCAGCATGTATTTTTATGTATGCTCATATCCGAGGAAAATAAATCTAACCTCTTCAAATAAACATTTTTCCTGCATACTCGCATAAGGTACATACAGACCAGCAATACAGATTTCCTTTTTTTTGCTCAGTTATATGCAGCGCATGCTTACACACCAGTGTGTACAGGCACATTAATAACAATAAGCTGTATTTAGATCAGTAAACAAAAATATGCCTGAAAACGCTCAGTATTTTGGCAGCAGTGTGCAAGAGACCTTATACAGATTTGAAAAATAAACATGCCCAGATATTTAAGTTGCCATTAACCTCTTCCTGCCAATGTGGCACATATATGCAGCCTCGGCGGGTGTGCTTTAATGCCGAGAGGCCGCATATATCCTGTCCTGATGCACCTTGTTGGGGACTGGTGTGGATTAACTGATAACTATGATACAATCACCAATGTTTTCTAAGCTTATAATGCAATATATATTTTAGAAATAATCCAGTACAGCCAATAATTTTCCTAAAACAACATTTTGACTCCTACATGCATTTAAATCAAATATTTGACTTGTTTTGGTACAGCCCTTTTCTCGCTTGAAATCCAAAGAATGCAAACCACAGACAAGACCATTAATTTATCTCTTAAAAGGAAGCAACTGTTTAGTGAAATATATTCTCTTAAAAATGTTAACTATATTGTTGCCAGTGTATTTATACATCTGAAAAAGTTAACAAGCTTAGTAATGTGCAAGTTAGTGGAAGTACATTTTAAAAAACAATATTTTTCTCCCATAAATTAGATAGCCTTTAACCTTAACATTGCTTCCTCTGCTTTTCCTGTAGCATGTGACTGCGACCCAGATGGAACACATGGTGGAGGAATATGTGAGGGTCATACAAATCGCAGACTGGCAATCATTGCAGGGACATGCTTATGCAAACAAAATGTAGAAGGAAAACGCTGTGATCAGTGTAAACCAGGATACTTTGGACTGAGTGCTACCAATTTTTGGGGTTGTCAGTGTAAGTAGATCTCTCTGAAAAACAGCTTCCAATTAAAAAAGTACAGTATTGGAATTGTGCCTTTGTATGTAAACAAACTTAACCACTTGACAACCGGGCCTATTTTGGCACTTTTCTCCTTCATGTAAAAATCTATTTTTTTTTGCTAGAAAATTAATCAGAACCCCCAAACATTATGTATTTCTTTTTTAGCAGACACCCTAGGGAATAAAATGGCGGTCATTGCAACTTTTTTTCTTGCACGGTATTTGCGCAATAATTTTTCAAACGCCTTTTTTTAGGGAAAAAAAACTGTTTCATGAATTAAAAAATAACAAAACAGTAAAGTTAGCCCAATTTTTTTGTATAATGTGAAAGATGATGTTACGCCGAGTAAATAAATACCTAATATGTCACGCTTTAAAATTGCGCACACTCATGGAATGGCGCCAAACTTCAGTACTTAAAAATCTCCATAGGCGACGATTTAATTTTTTTTACAGGTTACTATTTTTGAGTTACAGAGGAGGTCTAGGCTTGAATTGTTGCACACGCTCTAACGCATGCGACGATACCTCACATCACATGTGGGGACTTGCATGCATGTTCGCTTCTGCGCGTGAGCTACCGGAAACAGGGGCCTTTTAAAAAAAATATATATATTTTTATTTTATTTTACTTCATTTTTTATTTTTACACTTTTTTTTACATTTTTTTTTTTATCACTTTTATTCCTATTAAAAGGAATGTAAACATCCCTTGTAATAGGAATCACTGTGACAGGTCCTCTTTATGGAGAGATGCGGGGCCAATAAGACCCTGCATCTCTCCTCCAGGCTTACAAGCATGAAATCTGTAAAAAAAAATAACCGATCACATGCCGACAGCCGCGGTTGCGGCTTTGTTTACTTCCTGGTACCGGGCGTGATGTCATAACGTCGCGCCCGGGCCTCCGACGGTCATAGAGATGACTTGTGACCATCTGAGTCATCTCTATGCTTTCCAGGCAGCGCCAGCCGATTCACTCTCCGGGCCCCCGATGGCACGGGAGAGCACGGAGATGGCGGCGGGAGGGGGGATGTCCCCTTTCGCTGCCTACAAGAACGATCAAGCGGCGGAACTGCTGCTTTGATTGTTCTTATTGTGCTCAGAATCGCCGGCTGTTGACGTTGATATCTGTATGATGCCTGTAGCTGCAACCATCATTCAGATATCACCGCACAAAGCCGAGGACGTCTTTTGACGTTCAGCGGTTGTAATGTGGTTAAAAGATATCCTGGGAGTTCCCGGTTTCTAACTGACAGCCCCATAATTACTCCAATGAAATTTACCACATCCCATCTGAACAAAAAAACCAATCAATGCTACTTTTTGCCACAAAAATATTAACAACTATTTAAAATAATAAAATCCAAGCTTTTTTTCAGTACAAGATTTTTTTTTAAGTCAATAAAAAAAAGTTTTCTACTAAAAAAAAAAAATGCATTTTAATATTTCAAATAGCTGTTATTACCGGTATTTATGCACCTCATGTTCCCATTGATTTAGACTAGTTTCTGTTGGAATTCTTTCTCTTTAAAGAAATTGGTACCTACGGGTTAGTGACTCCAAATCGTGTTTTTTGCGTGTATACTGATTCTTTCAACTATTTAAGTCACAACTGGCAAATGCTTTTTTACATGGCCACATTTATTTTTAGAAGTAAAATGCTGTAACCAAAAGCAACCAATATAAAATAAAGTTGTTTTCATTTACTCATTCCACACGAAGAACAGCTAATTTCTAAAAGGCTGTTCCTTGCACAACAATGCCCTTTTGAATATACTTAAAGAGGAGCTCCAGACTCCCTCCAAAAAATTGAAAGTCAGCAGCTACAAATACTGTAGCTGCTGACTTTAATGTAAGGGATCCAGAGATCCAACAATGTTCTCACCTGAGCTGGTTCTTTAATCGGCTTGAGTGCAGGCACTGGCATCTCTAGCAAGGGAAATAGGAAGTGAAGCCTTGCGGATTCTCAGTCCTACTGTGCATAGTCTTCTGGGACCTGTGATGTGTCCTAGAAGACTGTGGGGGAAGGAGGGAGGGCCATGGCGATCTGAGGCGGTAGTGAGGAGTGGGTATCTGTCAAAATCAGGTACAGTATTATCACTGATTACTGTATTAGTGTCAGCAGCGACGTTAGTGTCAGTGACCCTCCCAGCTAGTGTCTGTTAGCACCAGATTGCCCACCTTATCACAGTAATACTATAAGTTGCTGATCACCACCATTACAGTATAGCGTCTATAGCTACACAAATTCCAGTATATATATCATAGTATGTAGACGCTATAACTTTCACACAAACCAATTAATATTCGTTTCTTTCATCAAAGACATGTAGCAAAATATATTTTGGCCTAAATTTATGAAGAATTTTTTTTTTTTTTAATGGGTCAGTATTATAACAGAACGTAGAAAATATTACATTTTTCCCCCCCCAAAATTTTCAGTCTTTTTTCATTTATATCACAAAAAATAAAAGAATCCGTGGTGATCAAATGCAACTAAAAGAAAGATCTATTTGTGTAAAACATTTTTATAAAGATTTAATTTGCATTTTTAGACTGTGGTTGCAATCAATTTGGATCCCTACCATCCTCAATCTGTGATGCTATTACTGGACAATGCCAATGTCAGAATTTTGCCACAGGCCAATACTGTGATGAGTGCATGGTGAGTATATACCATCTTTTATTTAATTTACCCCAATGTGTATGTACATAGATAGGCATAACAGGGGCCCCAATGCAGAATATAGCTTGAGACTCATTTATATGTCTCACAACATCAAGCTCAGATCATGCTCAATGCTATTTCATGTACTCTTTTCCATGAAATGTACAGCATCATAATCCTGCTAGACCCAATAGTGACTAATAGGGTCAGTGGTGTATTTAGGCTTTGCGCTGCCCCAGGCCTGACTAAACTTGCGCACCCTATAATTTAAATATGACCCATCACTCCCCGTCAAGGCCACACCACTTCCTGTTAAAGCCCGGTCCTGTAATCTTCATGGGAGGAGGACAGAGGGACACAATATGAGAAGGAAAGAGGGACACCATGGGAATAGGACAGAGGGATGCCATGTGAAGGGGACAGGGGGAGGCTGTGGGAATAGGACAGAGGGATGCCATGGGATGAAGACAGATGGACGCTGTGGGAAGGGGACAGATGGATGTCATGGGAAGGGGACAGAGGGTCGCCGTAGGAAGGGGACAGAGGGACACCATGAGAAGAGGACAGAGGGACGCTGTGGGATGAAGGCAGACGGACGACATGGGATGAAGGCAGAGGGACGCCATAAGATGAAGACAGAGGGATGCCATGTGAGGGGGATAGAGGGACGCCGTGGGAGGGGGACAAAGGGACACCATGGGAAGGGGACAGAGGGATGCTGTGGGAAGGGGACAGAGGGATGCCATGGGAGTGGGACAGAGGGACGCCATGGGAGGGGGACAGAGAGGGACGCAACATCTTTTGATTTGGGGTTGAGGGGGGTAAGAGGATATGTGCTAGGGTGTGCTTTGGGAAGGGAGAGGACATGTGCTAGTGGGGGTAGGGGAGGCAGATTGTAGACCTGGTGTATCTGGATTTTTCAAAGGCATTTGATACAGTTCCCCATAAACATTTACTGTACAAACTAAGGTCTGTCGGCATGGACCATAGTGTGAGTGCATGAATTGAAAACTTGCTACGGGGGCGAGTTCAGACGGTAGTGATAAATGGGGAGTAGAATGAATGGTCCAGTGTGGAAAGCGAGGTCCCCAAGGGTTCTGTCCTGGGACCAATCCTATTTAATTTATTCATAAATGACCTGGAGGATGGGATAAACTGCTCAATCTCAGTATTTGTGGATAATACTAAGCTAAGCAGGGCAATCATTTATCCACGGGATGTAGAAACCTTGCAAGAAGATCTGAACAAATTAATGCAGTACACTCGGGTACACTCGGCTGGGCTCGGCTCCTCTCGCGTAGACCGATCATGGCCGAGCCCAGCCGAGTGTACTGCATTAATTTGTTCGAGTGTACTGCACTCGGTATATGTCGGCGGCGGCGCTCAGAAAGCCGACATATACCGAGTTCAGTACACTCGGGTACACTCGGCTGGGCTCGGCCACGCTCGGCTCGTGGAGCCGAGCGTAGCCGAACCCAGCCGAGTGTACCTGAGTGTACTGCACTCGGTATATGTCGGTGGCGGCACTCAGAAAGCGGGGATAAACATATAACGCGCACCCACGATTTCCCCCTGATTTTAAGGGGAAAAAAGTGTGCGTTATATGCCGATAAATACGGTAATTCAAAGTGCTCTGTAATTGGGAAGAATAAGGGGAGGGGTGGGCACAGCAGCTGCAATGTGATTCTGCAGCTGGAGGAGCTGAAACCAGGTCAAGCATAGAAGCTCCGGAACTATAGCAATAGCTATCCTTCTGAAGCATTATAAAACTGTCAGATGTAAATTAAGGCCTGATTCACACCTATGCAGGTTGGAGTGTGCATATTGCAGGTGCCTTTTGCGTTTTTCAATACACGCTTTTGATCCAATTGAAGTCTATGGAACCAAAAAACAAACCCTTTACATAAAATGCACAGATGGTAAATGGACTGAAAAACTGAAAACGCACAAAAAAATGCATAGGTGTGAACCAGGTCTAAAGAGTCCAAGCCTCACTGGACTCATTAGAGTTAACTCATATTATGCCTGCACATTTTACCAAGTAGCGGAAATTCTGGTGTTTAGTTTTAAAGTAGAACTAAGGGCATAACAAGTTTTTTTTTGTTGCCATCTGCGTCCCATAGAGGAGATTTTCCTTCACTTTCTGTCCCATACCCAAAACGGGAAGTGAGAGGAAATCCCTTCAAAATGAGGGAATCATGGGGTGTCATCAGGGTCACCAGAACTTATGTTTCATTAAAATACTTCCCCTCTATTACTGTTCTGGTGTCAACCCAAAATGTGGGATTCCCTTTTAATTTCACGTTTGATGATAACAGTAAACAGGAAAAATAGAGAGGGTGAATCTCCCTAATGGGGGCACAAACATAAAAAAAAGGTGACAGGTATTCTAAATCCTCTGTGCTCTACATAAAATATAAAAAAAATGATTTTGCCTTTAGTTTTGCACTTTAATCTTAAATATGACCAGATGTATATGGCAATTGGTCCCATTCAGATCACTGAGCGTGTTTGGAATTAAAAGCCCTTTTGTAAGATGAAATGATGGGCATTTCTGTTGGGTACATCCAGCACTGAGCCCAGCTCCCTCTTTAAGATGACTGTTAATTTACAAGTGGGACCCCTTGCCCTCAGGCATAGTACTCAGTTGTGGTACATCTGGCAACAATGGCAGTCCTAAGTCCTTAAATGTCTTTTCAAAGGTTTATTCCGAACACGACAGGTGTAGGGAGGACTAGAATACCCAACAGCAGCACAGTGTTCTCATAGCTAGCAGTCCAATCTATTACAACACATGTTTCTGTGTTTTCTCTGTACCAAGTAATTACTACAGCCATAGTCCAGTGGAGTTTCAGGTGTTTTTCCATTTCCCTTGCAATTTATTCCTAAAGCAATAGAATTAGCATGGATGGGTCAATCTTAAATGAAAGTAGCACATGGCAAGGTCCTCAGGACTAGGCAGTAGTCCAGCACTGCAGATCCAGGTAGCGACCTGTAGGCTAAGACCCTTTCTGAAGGTTGCCCAGGAGTTTTGTTGAAATTTGACCAACCAACTGACAACAAGCTCATCAGTGACTGGCCGATCATGACGTATTCCTCACACAGCACTTTGGATTTCTCATAAGAGTTTGGCAGATTAAATATTGCAGAAAGGTACTGAGCACACCCTTCTGGCAAAGTCTGTGCACTACAACTGAAAAATAAGTGCAGGATTAAGCTGGTTTTAGGGAATACATCCCTACACTTAATCAGTTATCAGTTGTGGTCTTATTCATTGCAGATTAGCGGAGTATAACCAGAGTATAACCAGAGTGATCTTCAAGTTTCCATGGGCTTGTTGCTGTTTTTTTCGAAGAATAGTGTGGCTATTTGTGTTTAAAAGTACACGTTTTCTTTAAAAAGTTATTCTTATAACTGTAGCTGCCTGCTCCTGTTGAACAGGTGCTGCTGTAAATTTAGAGGGGGTCTGAGTTGGCTCAGACAAATGTAATTATGGGCAATTTAACCTCTGTTCCAGCCATGGCTGTGCTGGGAGTAACCACCATTGTTCGCCTGGGGGTGTTTTTACCATTCCAGGTCAAGGGTGGCAGCAGCAGAGTCAGGGTGTATTGGGTGTCCCCCTCGGCAGCGAATCAGGGGAGTGATCATCCCACTGTGCATGCTGGGGAGGGGTACTTAAGGAACAGACACCATTGGGGCGAGGTCGTCGTCGTCTTGCTGTCGTCCCACGCGCCTCGTGGCCCGCCTGGCCTGGGGTGTGTGCTCCTGAATCCTGACTCCGGGACCACGTTGTTCCGGGGTTGCGGCTTCGTTTAGTAGGCCCAGTAGTCAGACTGGGTCTGCACTTTCAATGTGATCCTGTGCTGTCTGTCCTGTGGGAGGAAGCCACTTGATGAAGGAATCCAGAGGAGGACCTATCCTGGAGAGGACCATGCAAGAGGCTGGTATCTTGGGAGAAGGCCTGGAAATTTCATTGAAGGATGCACCATACACTGAGAGGCTTGATGGTGATCGCCTGTCAGATCTAAGTTCTACAGAAGTTAATCTGGAGAGATCTGGGTGCTAATCCTGTGGCAGAGGATTCTGGACCAAAAGTGTTTCCTCATAAAAGAAGGTCTGTGGCAGAGACTTTACTTTATTCCATGCGCCATTCCGGCTGCTAGGCCAGTGAGAGGGACCCATCCAGGTGAGCAATACCCACTCTGGCTAAAGTGGCGACGAGAACTGTTTGCTGGAAGCAGGAGTGTTTCCTATTTGGAGACGATACACCTGAACCTACCTACCTATTTACCCTTCCACCCCTCCAACTTCTTTTCTACTAAGTTCTGCAAATAAACCCTAGAAAAGGAAGTGTATCTTGTGGACATTGAAATTCTTCAGAATCTCTTTTATCACCCTGGACAGCGAGAAGATAGAGGTAACGTGCCGCCCGAAATACTCAGCAGCTCCTTCGGGGGTTAGTGCTACATAACTTTTAATAAAATAAGCAAAATATGTATTATCACTTTTCAAGTAATAATACCTATTACCTAAGTTACAGAATCAATCAACATTTAGTAGGACAGAAGGGACAACCAGAAGTGATGTACGGTATTTAAATTCACACACAACAGAGAGCTGCTGGAGAGGTAAACCACATTTGTTTTCACATCACATGGCTCCCTCTTTGTTTTTCTCACTGAACTTTATTTGAAGTGAACAATAGTACATGTCATTCATGCCACTGTAGAGCAGTACAATGTGCTGCGCTGCTGTACAAAGCCATGTAGGTCTGTACAGTTCGCTGCAATACATTTTTTATCACAGCATGCTTAAGGTTGTGTTGCAGTGTGAATGAGACACACAACAAAAACAATTGTGTCTTTGCGGTGACAGGAATTTTACAATGCAGTAAACACCTGTCGTCACACTATGCATGAATTCACCATAATTGTAGTTTTCAGGAAGAAAGTTATAGCTGGACTTGTAGATATGGAGAAGCATTAGAGAAAACTTGTGAAAACAATAGATGTACATGCAAACTTCATAACACTTTTTTTTCTTAAATGAGCATTTGTCTTACCGGCTTATTCAACAGTCAGTTCACAGCTAACAATTCGGTATGATTAAATGACCCTCCTAATGCATTTTTTTATTACCATAAGTATATATTTATCTATTTTGTTACATTCTAGGCTGGTTATTGGGGGCTTGGGAACAGCCTGCACCCTTGTTCTGCATGTAGCTGTGATATAGGAGGAGCACACAGCGTTGTGTAAGTCTAACATTTAACACCTAATGAAGTTAAGCCAAGTTCATGTAGTTTGTTGCATGTTTGTTCACTTCAGAGGAATGCTACTGCTATTGAGATATTGTTTTCTTGTTGTATACAGTAAATACCCGCAGCATGCTTTCTTGTGTACAGATTACTTCTATGTAGTGTTATGTAGTAGTCCACTTTGTTATTGTTTCACAGTGGAACAAATAGTCATAAAATACCAAAGCCAATTATTTGTAGTTTTTTTTCTAAAAAGTACGTTGCAATTAAAATGGAAAATAACTTGTTAACAGAATTCAGAGAATCCGGCCTACCTGTCCAAAGCTTTTTTATATCTGTATCAGGCCACCTCACATACAACTGACTTGCGGCCTTGAGTTGCTCACTAAGTAAAGGGTAAGTTCACCTTTGTACACTTTTTTTTCTAAATTACAGTCCCCCTATGCACCAATATAGCATTCATGTACTTTTTTTAAAAAAAAATATCAAAGCTTTCCATTAAATCTAGACTCACTTACTTTTCTTGTCTAAATCCACGTTTCCAGACATTTCCATTAGTAATGTCTTCTTCCTTACCGACTGTAGGTCATGACACAAGAAGGAGTTGACCAGCTGACCTCATTAGCACACACCCTGCATCATCCACCCTCCCACTCCCAGCTGCACATTTTTTTAATTAAATGCAATCAATCAGTGATCACTATTCTCACTAAATACACAATCAGATTGCATAATGTATGGTCATCTTTATACAAGTACATAGGAGGGAATGGACAGAAACATTCAGCTGTCAAGCCCTGTTCACAACTCTGCATAGCGGGAACTCGCATTCCCACATGTGTTTTTTTTTTAGCAAGGGGGGGGGGACATTTTGGAGCATTCTCACTCATCACACATAGGGCAGCCATTCACCTGAAAGAGTTGTCCTACACACATAAATAGCTCCAAAGAAGCCTCTAAACTTTTTTTAGAGTGGAGCTTGGTGCGATTTTTACTGCAGTTTTTGGTGCAGAGCATTTCTGAAATGCAAGGAAACGCACAGATGTGAATGGAGCCTCATTGTTCTTGTGTTATCGCACTAGCAGAGGGGGAGCGCACATTTTGTGTCTTGTTTTTCCTGTGACACGCATAGGACAGCCTGTTGATTTAAATTGGCTGCACTACATGTGGATAATGGGACATTTTGACGTTTGGTGGGTTGTGTGCTTTTTACTGTGCGTTTTGCAGCATTTGAACTTGTTTTTTCACATGCCAAAATGTGTGTTTGCTTCTGTGTTTGGTGTTTCATTAACAATTAATGGCACTGAAAGCGCAACTAGTAATTTTAGGTGTATGAATGAATGAATGAATGAAAAACTTATAAAGCGCGGCGCATGCGAACTGAATCGCTTCTGGCCGTGTATAAACACGGCCATACACTACAGGCATACCCCACTTTTAAGTACACAATGGGTTTATTTACTAAAGGTGGAAAGCGCAAAATCAGGCTTACTTCTGCATAGAATCCAATGAGCTTCTAACCCCAGCTTGTTCAATTAAGCTTTGGTAATAAAATCTGGAAGCTCATTGGTTTCTATGCAGAAATTAGCCTGATTTTGCGCTTTCCAGCTTTAGTAAATAAATCCCATTGTGTACTTAAAAGTGGGGTATGCCTATATGCAATCTGATTGTATATTGTGTATTTAGTGAGAAGGGTGACCTCTGATTGATTGCATTTCATTTAAAATATGTGCACCTTGGAATGAGATGGTGGATGATGCAGGCTGTATGCTAATGAGGCCAGCTGGTCAACTCCTTCCTGTGTCATGACCCAAAGTCTGATCAGGAAGAGGACATTACTAATGGAAACATCTGGAAATGTAGATTTAGACAGGGAAAGTAGGCGACTCTAGATTTAATAAAAAGCTTTTATATGTTTACAAAAAAAGTACATGAATTCTATATTGGTGCATATGGGAGCTGGAATTTAGAAGAAAAAAAAAGTGTACAAAAGTGAACTTACCCTTTAAGTACATCAATGTATAGATGTTTTAACTAAGGGAGGGGATTGCTTAATGATAGCCAGATCAGGAAATGACGCATCATTCAGGTTAAATTCCCTTCTTTTATATTGTAATAGGTGGCTGGCTATGAAAGCCACAGTATGGTTGCTGTCTTTTCACAGTACAACAAAAGAAAGAAAAGTAAGAAATTGCTTTGCAAATGAACTGACCTCTTATGAAAAGATGTAAAATTTATATTTTTTCTCTTTTTTAGATGTTCTCAGAGTACTGGTCAGTGTGACTGCCTTCCTAATATAGTGGGTCTTCAGTGTAAGCAGCCTGCTGATGGATATTACTTCATACCCCTGGACTATTACATCTACGAGGCAGAGAAAGCACAGGCACTCTCTGGTTCAGCAACCATAGTGAGTTATACAGGAGATTGCTATGTAAAGTAACAGTTCAAATTAACATTAAGTCCATAATTAATTATTTGAAAGGTCGTAATCGCCTCCAGCTTCTGCAGATTTTGAGAATCCACTTTAAAACTCTCTGTATACTTCACGTGATTCACTTTGATTTATGTTTAGGAATGCCTTTCCAATAGAATATTAATCTTGTCCCACACAACTTTAAGAACGAGATAATAGGGTTAACCTATGTAGCGCCCCCCTACTTTCAGTATGGGCGCTACGCAAAAGTTAGTGGGGAATGGGAGGCTTAGTTTTACTCCCATTCACAAATTATGGAAATTCAGGCTGCTGTCAATTTCAGAATTTGTCCTGTGGGTCAGTCTGCGCTCCGGGGGTGCGTTGACACCTCTGGGCGGCAGTTGGCGCTAGAGGGATTCTGGCGGACCCACCTGCTCCCAGCAGCCAATCAGAGGAGTTCTTCCCTTGTTGGGCATGCTGGGGGGGGTATATCTGTGGCAGCCGCTTTTGGCGGGTTCTGCTTGTGTAGCCCGAGTTCCAGGTGCGGTACCCACCTTCAGGGTACGCGCATTCACGGGCCCCGCCACCGTGTCCTGCCATGCCGAGGCCGTGTACCATGCGGAGCCTCCTCCTACTATTGAAAGGGGCCCCAGCGACTTGCTGGGTCCCTGCCTTCTGCTGAGAGGATCCTAGGCTGGGAGCTGTGAGATGGGGGATTGGCCCAGGAGAACCTAGAACTAAAGGTTGTCCAGGAGGCCCAGACGAACCATCGGGGATCCGGTCACCACACCGTATGACATTTATGCTCAAGCTGTCAGTGGGTGACATTGATTGAACTAACTGGGAGGATTTGCTCAAACTGTTTTATCACAAATCCTAAATTGTCCAGCCTGTGGCAGAGGCCTTGATTCAGGCCTGTGGCAGAGGTCTGTTTCCTCCCAGTGATTTGTAAGTGACGCTCCGGCTGCCAGATAACTGCTTGTCCGGGGGCACTTTACCCACCCTGATTGGGGTGGCGACGAATTGAGCTATATCATTGCTGAGAGCAGGCTTGCTCTCTCTGAATATCCAAGGCCTGATACTAAAAGTTTTCTCTACGCTCATCAACCTTCTCTGTCGTGTGTCATGTTGATGTTGGCCAGGTTGGGCCTTGGAATAAATCATTGAAAAACTGAATTGGTGTCTGGACACTTGGGGGTAGATCCACATACATACGCTGCGCCCGGCGCAGATGTCAGATACGCTACGCCGCTGTAACTTACTTTGAGTTGGTTTGAATCCTCAACGAATTTGCGCCGTAAGTTACTTTGGCGTAGTGTATCTCTCGCGGCGTAAGGGCGCGGAATTCAAATTCGGCGGGTAGGGGACGTTTTTTATTTAAATGAAGCGCGTCCCCGAGCCGAACGAACTGCGCATGCGCCGTCCCTAAAACTTTCCGGCGTGCATTGCTCTAAATGACATCGCAAGGACGTCATTGGTTTTGATGTGGACGTAAATTATGTCCAGCCCCATTCACGGACGACTTACGCAAACGCCGAAAATTTTCACATTTATACGCGGGAACGACTGCCATACTTAACATTGAGTACACCACCATATAGCAGCTTTAACTATACGCCGGAAAAAGCCGATCGGAAACTACGTGAAAAAATGCGACGGCCGCTCGTACGTTCGATTGTCGGAAATAGCTAATTTGCATACTCGACGCGGAATACGACGGGAACGCCACCTAGCGGCCGATTTTGCTTTTAAATGTCCTTATTTCTTCTGAGAAATCCTTACTTCCTGTTCTTCTGTCTGTAACTACACACAGTAATGCAAGGCTTTCTCCCTGGTGTGGAGTGTCGTGCTCGCCCCCCTCCCTTGGACAACAGGAGAGTCAGGACGCTCTCTACGTTGCAGATAGAGAAAGGAGCTGTATGTTAGTGGGCGTCCTGACTCTCCTGTAGTCCAAGGGAGGGGCGAGCATGACTTTCCACACCAGGGAGAAGGCCTTGCATTACTGTGTGGAGTTACAGACAGAAGAACAGGAAGTGAGGATTTCTCAGAAGAAATAAGGACATTTAAAAGCAAAATCGAAATATGAGGTAAGTGAAGGAGGACTGCACTAAGGTAAAGGAAGCTATTTAGGGAAAAAAATGTACCTTTACAACCCCTTTAAGCCATGCACAGCACAGCCACTTTATTTACTGTAACTATTAAGATAAGGTCCTTTCCACAGTCACTTTACACCTTATTTCTTCATATCTTTTTAATATGTTTTTTTATGTTCATGCACAGTCACTTTATGCTTATGAATTTTGGTTAAGTGCAACACAGTATTACCCCAGTTGAGCATGCTGTTTTTGTTTTGTTTTTTTTCCTTGTACCTAAACGGGTATTCTTTGCAAAGCTTTGGGGAGAATTCACGTATGAAGTGCAACTTCCCTTACAAAATGAACAGCCTATTTTCCTTTAGTAAATCAACCCTAGTGGTTCATTCAATATACCAGGTAACGAGTCACCAACTCTAGAAATGGTAAAACATTTCTAGACTTGAATACAGTATTTCATGTCTGGCAGTAGGTATTATGTAACACGAGAGAAACAGAGAGCAGGAGCCACTTAGATAAAACTTTACACTTTAATAATAAAAAAGTATCAAAGCACTCACATAGTAGTTACTGTATGCAGGCATGTGTGGTAGTCCAATTAACAGTCAATCCTCAGCTTGTGTGGATGATCCCTGCGCTGCACCGCATGTGGGGGTGCTGGTTCACTGTCCAAACAGAGGTTTCCGGGTATCACTGCGGCTGCCAGAAGAAGGGCTGGAACGCAAGCGGCAGGTCTGTGCTGGGACGCGGCATGAGGCAGGGTGATGTCAGGACCAGGATGCAACGCGTTTTAGTGCGAGCGCCATCACTGAAACGCATTGCATTCAAATACATTGTCTGTGATTATAATTATCCATAATGATAATGTAACTGAGATCTCAGCTGCATCCAGAGCTCTGTTACTCGTTGAATAAACAGCTCCAAAGAGAAAGTGTTTGGGTCCAACACTCTAAAAAAAAAAATTGTCCAGCCTGTGGCAGAGGCCTTGATTCAGGCCTGTGGCAGAGGTCTGTTTCCTCCCAGTGATTTGTAAGTGACGCTCCGGCTGCCAGATAACTGCTTGTCCGGGGGCACTTTACCCACCCTGATTGGGGTGGCGACGAATTGAGCTATATCATTGCTGAGAGCAGGCTTGCTCTCTCTGAATATCCAAGGCCTGATACTAAAAGTTTTCTCTACGCTCATCAACCTTCTCTGTCGTGTGTCATGTTGATGTTGGCCAGGTTGGGCCTTGGAATAAATCATTGAAAAACTGAATTGGTGTCTGGACACTTGGGGGTAGATCCACATACATACGCTGCGCCCGGCGCAGATGTCAGATACGCTACGCCGCTGTAACTTACTTTGAGTTGGTTTGAATCCTCAACGAATTTGCGCCGTAAGTTACTTTGGCGTAGTGTATCTCTCGCGGCGTAAGGGCGCGGAATTCAAATTCGGCGGGTAGGGGACGTTTTTTATTTAAATGAAGCGCGCCCCCGAGCCGAACGAACTGCGCATGCGCCGTCCCTAAAACTTTAGCCCCTACCAAGGTAGCACACCAGCTGAACAAATGCCTCTCCAATCGGGGAGAGGAAGACCACAGGCCCTGGCGCCAAAAAAACAGCAGCCCACCAACACTATGAAATGGGATATGGGGGTGCACCAGATAAATAACAACTATAATGTAAACACAAGTAACCTCTTGGCACTGACGTGGCTTTAGAAAGAGTAGCAATCAGTCTGCAAATCAAATCGGTCTTTTAGTTCTGAAACTGGGGGCCTGAGCTCTCTCACATATGTAACCAGATGTTATATTAGCAGCATTAAAGGTGTCCTAATAAGGCAAACCCTAAGGAGACTGATGCCACTCAAGCGACACGCCAGCCAGTTCTAGGCAACCAATATGCGAGGTAACCTGGAAATCCCTGGTCCTTTCCCTTATACAACCACACAGGAAGTATATACGTGGTACTCCTCCTGGTCAAACCAATGGTTCCTTTCAATGATTTCTGTATGTTTTATTAAAATTGTATTGTGTATATATATATATATATGTATTTATGTGAACTATTAAAAAACTTTGGGCCAGATTCACAGAAAAAGTACGCCGGAGTATCTGCTGATACGCCGGCGTTCTTTCAAATTTCCCGCGTCGTATCTTAATTTGTGATTCACAAACAAGATACGACGGCATTTGGCTAAGATCCGACAGGCGTACGCCTTCGGATCTTAGGATGCAATACTTCGGCTGCCGCTGGGTGGAGTTCGCGTCGTTTTCCAGCGTCGGGTATGCAAATGAGCTTTTACGGCGATCCACGAAGGTACGCGCGTTCGTCGCATTCTCTTACGTCGGTATTTCCCGTCATAAAGTTAAGTGTGTTATTTAGATGGTGTAAAATTACACCATCCATGTTAAAGTATGGGCGTCGTTCCCGCGTCAAATTTTACATTATTTTTTTGCGTAAGACGTCGGGAAATACGAAAGTACGTTACGCACGTCGCCGTTCAAAAAAACACGTTGGGGCGTCGTAATTTCGCACAAAGCACGGCGGGAAATTTCCAAACGGAGCATGCGCAAAACGTTCGGCGCGGGAACGCGCCTAATTTAAATGGTACACGCCCCATTTGAATTAGGCGGGCTTGCGCCAGACGGCTTTACGTTACACCGCCGTAAGTTTACACGCAAGTGCTTGGTGAATCAGGCACTTGCGCTGAAAACTTCCGGCGGTGTAACGTAAAGACGATACGTTACGCCGCCGCGATTCTTTATGAATCTGGCCCTTTATGTAAAATGTTATATGTGCCTTTAAAGTCAAGTTTTCTGAACTTTCAAACGTTATCAATTCATCAGGGTGTGGCACATTTATATTCAGGGTGTTTGATTGCCACACTAGGGCATTGTAATCAATTTTGAAATCCATTCTTAGGAATGGCTATAATGTTCTGATCTACGATTTTGCCCTTTCCCAAAACAGTTTTTAGAAAGAAAAGATCAAAATAGATACTTTTTATCAACTCAAAACATGTCACGTACTTACACAGAATAAAGCCAGTCTCATAATCCACTCATCTTCAATTCTTCATCATTAGTGTCAAGCACAGTTGAATATGGACTGATTGACAAGAGAAATAATTGATTCTGACCAGCCCAACAAACCACATAGTAGTGCACACTCTTTATCTACTAGATAATACAGGGTATGTACCTTCTTTTATAACATCTGCACAAAAGGCACCACCAAATGTCATAGTAAATTTGTATATCTTGAGGCCTCCTTTACATTCTAGAAATCACAAATAAACACTTCTAGCAATGCTCTGCCTAAATTCTATCATTTTAATTTCCAGATTAATCCAACACCTGTGCCAAAATGCCAGGATTATTTCATTAAACAAGGAATAGATTTTCGTTTTGAAAATGACAGAATAATACTTAAATCAATGCCAAAGAGAAGTGTAAGAAGAAGACGGCAGGCACAGGTACATGATTTATGTTTTAGCTGTTGTCCAAGGGCAGCCAATTCCTTGGTATTAACTACACGTCTTTACCTTGGTCTATAACCTCCTTGTCTTCTAGTTTGCTTTTATAAATATTATATCTCTCTTCATCCTTTCTATTCTTGCTATATATGCCCTTAATAAATCTATAAGTGTTTATAAAATGTCAGCCAGTATGTTGTTCTCATTCTTTATTGCTCATTCCAACACACCGACCCAGAATTTCCTCAAAACATTCCATTTCCATTTATCCTACAAACAAAAGTAATTTGGGTGTGAAATATTTCTGTTCATTTTAAAGTATATGGGGAAGATTTACTAAAACTGGTGCACGCAGAATCTGGTGCAGCTGTGCCCGGTAGCCAATCAGATTCTAACTTTAGCTTGTTCAATGAAGCTTTGACAATAAAACCTGGAAGCAGATTGGCTTCTATGCAGAGCTGCACCAGATGTTGCACCATGCAGTTTTAGTAAATAACCCCCTATGTGAACCCTGTAAGTACTTGTTTTTAAGTGATGACCCTATACACTAGCTTTTAGAGTGAGATGTACATGGAATGGTTTTACACAGAAAAAAACAAAAAAATAATCCCCACACACTTGTCAGCTAGCAAAAACAACCAAGCTCCTCTGTATAGATCCTAACTCTAATCTATGAGAGTATTGCATGTTGGAGCAAATATACCAATGGATACATTACAAGCAGGCAGCCCATTCCTCCATAAAGATGCAGGTTCACACCAGACTAACCAAAGGTGACCCCGGTGGGCCGGGGCTGCCGAGTGCATAAAAAGAGCTGGACGTAAGTGGCAACTGTGGTCCGGACAGGGCTAACACAGACCACGTTTGTCGCTCACCTCTCACTATGCGGCCATGCCTGTGTCTCCTCTCCTAGCTCTTCCGCCCCCCCCTCCCAAACTATGTCATTGGTAATGGGATATTCAGGGAGTTGGTCCTCTGCACTGTATAGTAAAGGGGCACTGTGATATAAAGGAGACTGCACTGTAATCATTACAGTGCCCCTTTACAGTGCAGTCTCCTTTATATCACAGTTCCCCTTCACATAATTGCGCCCCTAACAATCACAGCCCCCCATCACAGTGCCCCTTGCAATCGTGACCCCCCCTTTTGCCTTGCCAAATGAAGGACTGTGCAGGGGAGACAGAGAGTAGAAAGGGGCACCGTGATTAGAGAGAAAGGGGGGTCATGACTGCAAGGTGCACTGTGATGGGAGGCTGTTATTGTTAGGGGCATGGTAATGTAGGGGGCACTGTGATGAAAGGCTGTGATTGTTAGGGGTACTGTAATGTAAGGGGTACTTTGATGGGGGGCTGTGATTGTTAGGGGCATGGTGATGTAAGGGACACTGTGATGCAGGGCTGTGATTGTTAGGGGCACTGTGATGGGTGGCTGTGATTTTTAGGGACACTATAATATAAAGGGCACTGTGATATTAAGGGGATTGCACTGTAAAGGGGCACAGCAATCCTTACAGTGCTCCTTTACAGTGCAGTCCCCTTTATATTACAGCAAGGGAGACCAACTTCCTGAATATTTTGTCATCAACTGCCCCGGTAAACTCCTGATTCCCCTCCGATCTCTAACTTTTAGAGTAAGGTTTTGTGAAAAGGCCTTCTACAGAAAAAGCGAAAATATATATTTTTTTACAGAAAACTTACCAGATAGCCAACTAAAAAACATAACACAGGCCATCTAACAATGTGCGTTTAAAACAGAGGTTTTAGTTGAACAACTATTTGAAATATATGTGGAAGCCGCACTGTCAAGACCTACACTGTGTCTGTGTAGTACAGTCTGTGTAAATATAGTCTATGAGTAACCTTTCAAGCAGGTAGGGTTAGTACTTTTATGCACCTCAACCATATTACTCATAGGACTAACTGTGTCACGTATCCACACAAAACAACAAAGAGAGGTTAACATATAAAACAAAAAGTTTTACAAATAATAAATCTATTCACAATACTCATCGTTCCTTCCAAAGTGGTCAATATACAGTATGTTCCCTCCTCCCACTTTTAAAGTAGACCCAAAGGCAAAACTTTTTTTATTATTATTTTGGATACAGTAAGGGAGGGTTATAACCCCACAAGGTTTATTTTTGCCATCTGGGGAGATTTATTTTCACTTCCTGTCTCATAGCCACAACAGGTGAGTGAGAGAAAATGTATTTAAAGTGGTCTAATCCTTTGTTTTCACCAGAACTAGTGTGCCCATTTGAATATATCCTATTACTGTTCTGGGGACAGTTCTTTCACTTTCGATGACAATGGTAAACAGGACAAACGGAGAGGGTGGATCTCCCAAACAGGGGTTCAGACAGCAATAAAAGCTGTCTGTACCCCTTTTTTCTAATCCATCTCCGCTCTTTTCAAAGCTATAAAAGTGTTTTTAGTTATACTTTAAGACTCCCATGGGAATTGCGTCATCATATACTTTATTTAAACACTACAATTTATTGCTAGTATTGTTATTATTATTATTAGTATTATTATTACATTTACTGTGAATATATACTTCAGTTATCCTATGCTCCTACCTTACACAGCAGAGCAAAGAGGGGGAGGCAGCACAGTTCTGGGTGGGGGACAGAAGCTGCCAGACTTAACTTTTTGTATTAACAAACTGGTGATTGGTTGCTAGGACCACTTTGCGTCCTAGCAACCAATCACCTGCTGTTAACTTGAAAGGTTAACTGAGTCAGCTAGCGACCACTGTCTAGAACTATGCTGCCCCCTGATCTTTGCTGGCATAGCCTCAGTTGTGGCAGGAGAGTGACCCAGACCACAGTCTGTCATAAGTGATCCCTGGATTAGGGGGTCAGCAAAACAAGGACATGTTTGCAATTCACCCATCACCTGCCTGTGGTCAATTGATAGGTTGCAATTGCCAGGTTTATCACACAATTTATTGTTTGAAATCTCTTAATTCCTTTAGGAAAGAAGCCCTAGTGTTTATGTTTGTTTTTTTTTGTTTTGTTTTTAAGGGAAACATTTCTATTCAAATACAGCTGCTTATCATCATGCATTTACTGCAAAACCAGCTAATCTTGTTTCATTGCTGTCCCTTTGTGCAAAATATAGGATCTTGTTGGTCTCTATTCTTCTCCAAGTCCAATCTTATTATTCATATATTAAGATTAACATAGTAATTATTTTAACATAATGTGTTAATTTGTTATACACCAATTGCAGCTGTTCATAAAATAAAGTGTTTTATTCCTCACTCTACATCCACTGTGGGGACATGGACATTTATTAATGAGATCATGTAAGTAAAGATAGTGGGCCAGATTCACGTAGCCCGGGCGCAGCGTAACGTAACCGATTTACGTTACACCGCCGCAAATTTTCTGTCTAAGTGCCCGACCCACAAAGCACTTACCTGGAAATTTGCAGCGGGCCAATTCAAATGGGGCGGGTACCATTTAAATTAGGCGCGCTCCCGCGCCGGACGTACTGCGCATGCTCCCGACGCAAAATTCCCAACGTGCTTTGCGCGAAATTACGACGCGTTCACGTTTTGTGAATCGCAACGTGAAAAAAAGACTTGCGCCGGGAAAATTAAAAAAAAATTAAAAAGCGACGCACCAAAGACGGGTATACTTTTACATGGTGGAGTCATTTTCCACTTTGTAAAAGGTGCCCTATCTTTGCGACGGAAAACTAACACTCGCGGCGACGTAACGACGGGAAAAAGCTTTGTGGATCGCCGTAACTCCTAATTTGCATACCCGACGCTGGTTTACGACGCGAACTCCCCCCAGCGGCGGCCGCGGTATTGCATCCTAAGATCCGACAGTGTAAAACTATTACACCTGTCGGATCTTAGGGATATCTATGCGTAACTGATTCTATGAATCAGTCGCATAGATAGAAACAGGGATACGACGGCGTATCAGGAGAAACGCCGTCGTATCCCTTTTGTGAATCTGGCCCAAAGTACCTTTTGGAGAAAGTGGGGGGGACAAGACAATATATTGCAAATTAAATTGGCATCCAAGAATTCCAGCTCAAACATAAATGACTTATAAAGATGTTTACCTCCATCTAGGAAGTTGTCCCATTTGGTACAGAAGGTGTTGTAGAACTTGTATTAAGGCAGCCAACACCAGGGAAACCAGTAACATGGACAGGACCTGGATTTGCACGTGTTCTGCATGGCGCTGGACTGAGATTTACTGTCAATAACATTCCATACTCTATGGATTTCCTTATTGCAATCCGATATGAGCCAGAGGTAAGGTGCTTCATATTTATGTTAAGTTAACGGCACTGGTATATGTTTGACTGTTTTTATGAATGTGGAAAATTGCTGTCTTTGTTCAGTAAACCCTTTCATCACTGTGGTCCTGCCTACATATTCTCCCACAGATGACTACGGTTTGCTTTTTTTTGGATATACCAGCTATAGTTACAGGTTACCTATAAATTACATAAAATCTGCACATTCATCTAGACTTTAAATAATTAAACATGGTATGCAAAACTGCTCAAATGTGGCATGCATTAACCACTTCAGCCCTGGACCATTTTGCTGGTCAATGACCGGGCCACTTTTTGCGATTCGTCACTGCGTCGCTTTAACTGACATTTGCGCGGTCGTGCGACGTGGCTCCCAAACAAAATTGGCGTCCTTTTTTCCCCACAAATAGAGCTTTCTTTTGCTGGTATTTGATCACCTCTGCAGTGTTTATTTTTTGCGCTATAAATAAAAATAGAGTGACAATTTGGAAAAAATTATAATATTTTTTACTTTTTGCTATAATAAATATCCCCCAAAAATATATAAAAAATATTTTTTTCCTCAGTTTAGGCCGATACGTATTCTTCTACATATTTTTCGTAAAAAAAAAAAAAAAAACGCAATAAGCGTTTATTGATTGGTTTGATTGGTTTGCGCAAAAGTTATAGCGTCTACAAAATAGGGGATAGTTTTATGGCATTTGTATTAATAATTGATTTTTACTAGTAATGGCGGCGATCTGCGATTTTTATCGGTACTGTGGACACTTTTGATGAATTTTTGGGAATTTTTGTTTACACACACAGCTCCCGGTTTTCGCTCTGTAACGAGCGATCGCGGGTGCCCGGTGGTGATCGAGCCCGCCGGGCCCTCGCATCGGCACCAGGAGCGAGCAGGGGGAGTGCGCGCACACCCCTAGTGGCCGCAATGCAAAATCACGTAATATTACGTGATTTTGCGCAGCCGAGCCGACCTGCCGCCATTAAAACTACGGTGGGCGGTCGGCAAGCAGTTAAAAGTGCTTTGTTTACTACTATACTACAATTTAATTGTAGTCTATAGTGCAGGAATACCTAATGTGTTTAGATTATTAGTGGTTCTGTGTTTGAGTTCTAATTTGTGTTCACATAGGTATTTGCATGTATATTATATGAGTATATATGTAGTGTATTTTGGAAAAAAATTTTATTCTTTACAGTCACTTTTGCAAGCTCCTACTGTCATAAGGAGCAGCCATACCCTCAAGGTGACATTTAGGCCCCTTTCACACTTGTATGACTTGACCCATGATTTGGGACTGCAAAGTAGCATGAAAAGTCGTTTCCCATGATTTCCAATGACAACCATTCATATTAGTACGACTTCAAGTTGTGCCGACTTCAAAGTAGTCCCTGCACTACTTTGGTCGGACTTTCATGCAAGTTCAGATTCATAGACCTTAAGTCTCCCTGAAAGTGCAGCAAAATCACATCAAAATCGTGGTAAAATCACAGGAAAATCTTGCGACTTTGAAGTCGCTGTAGTGTGAAAGGGTCCTTACACTAAGGCCCACATTGGAGGTTAAGAGACTAAGGTTACCTGGTCATTTTCAGTGGGTTTCATTTCACCAACTACCATTGCTGCCACACATGATCCTATTCAGGGCTCAAGTCCTGCGGGAACACGTGGGAACGGAGTCCCTGCACTTCTTTCACAACAGGAACGCAGTTCCCTTTGCAGGACTAGAGCAGCCTCGAGCAGCCAAGCCGCCCGAGCCAATCCTTCACTAAGCGGCGATGCCCACCTCGAGTCACTGTCGGGGGCAGGCGAACCTTAGTAATCCTTTATGTTACTTTTTTTTAACAAAAGAGTTGTTTAATTATATAAAATAAACAGGTCAAACAGACAATTGCCAGACATTATATACAGAAAATGCACCATGAAATACAGTAGTAAGAGCATAGGAAAAAAACAAAAAAGAAAACCCCAATGAGCTACCACAGAAGGTTACTAGACATGTATTCCACGTTCCCAGTGGGTTAGAGCCAACATACAAGTACAGAGCAAGCCTAATGTAAAAACAACCTCCTGCATCCCCCTAATTTCCCCCAAATCCCCCTCACACAAGAAATATACCCCTTGGAAACCATACTTATAGCTCATATACCGCCGCCCGGACGGACGTGGTTTCCTCTTTCAGGGCAGAAGGAGAATCTGAATCTTCCCCCCAACCCACCTGAGAATGTGCAAGTAGGAGAAAAGAAAGGAGGGGAGGGGGCAGGAGGGGAGGGGGGGCAGATGGGGAGGAGGGGGGGAGCAGGCCTCTCGGCACCAAACCCTCAAGTCATCGTATTCCACACAGTCATCCCAAAAGAATCCCACGTGGCTCCCAGAACAATCCTTTATGTTACTGGCCGCTTCCTGTATATGGATTCATCGGGCAGTGTGCGGGTATTCCCTCACTTCCTCGATGCCGCAATATCTCCTGGGAGCTTTTGTCATTGTTCCCAGGAGACATTGCGGAGGTCTACCGCAAGTTATCGCAGGATTTAGAAAGAACTTGCTTAAGTGGATCTTGGGTGGGAGTTCCCACACTTTTTTCCCCAGGACTTGACCCCTGATCCTATTCATATCTAAGAGGGTGCTTTTTTATGGTAGACATCATGAGTTTAGATCTGAGACATCATGAATTTAGACAAACTCCTGGTGTCTCTGCTTTATTCTGAAAATAGAGACTGGTATCTGCTCACCACATGGCCAATACATGTGACATTTTCAGCATTAAGCTGTTCCAGGTTTGTGCTGAAGGAACAAGAACCAGAAGAAAGGAGGGCGCCTCCTTTCTTCTCCCAATATAAATGTGGTCAGTAGATCAGTTGCAGAATCATATTCCCATTTACTGTGGGAAACCCCATGTAGAAACAGGCACAAGCTGAAGTTAAAGCAGACGTTGAAGAAATAAATGTAACATGTTTGTTCTGCCAATAAAGAACATATTTAAAAGTTAATCTAAACAGTTAACATCTTTAAAAGTTAATTTAAAAATACATTTTGAGACTTTCAAGTGCCCAATCTAAGCAGAAAACATAATTCCCAAAGTCACAAAGCTTCATCATGTACCCTTGCTCACAAGCTATTAAGTAATTCTATCTTTGAATATATTAAAACATTTAAAGGTATTACCTCTGACACTATTGCATTATTATTTTTATTATAATACAGGATTTATATTGCATCAACAGTTTGCGTGGCGCTTTTACAACATGAGGGCAGACAGTACATTTACAATACAAATCAATACAGAGGGCCCTGTTCGTTAGAGCTTACAATCTAGAAAGGGAGGGTCAAGTGGAACAAAAGGTAATAACTGTGGGGGGTGAGCTGATGGAGAAAATGAAAATACAGTTGTTAGGTGTGGGTAGGATAGGATTCTCTGTAGAGGAGGGTTTCCAGGGATCGTCTAAAGCTAATAGAGTAGGAGATTTACGGACAGATTTGGGTAAGGCATTACATAGGATTGGAGATGCTCTGCATAGTGTCTGTTACTTTTTTTTCTTCTTTTGGATGTATCTATGTAGTCATTGGAAGATTGGACAGCAAGAATTATGGTTAACCTCCCAAAGGATGGGTTAAGTGAACACTGCAAAACCAACAAACCTCTACCGGAAGGATATACGCTTCAATTGCTTGCCACTAACAGGTAAGCTGGAATTAATCTTTGAAGTCTATTTTAAATATTGTACACCAGTATAATAAATACTGGTGTACATATTAACGTATTGGCATTTGCTAATTAATTAAAATGAAATCTGTCAGTCTCTCTCCTGAGTATTGATGTAATTATACTCAATTAAACAGTTTAATTGCGTATTTATTTTACATTTCAGTTGTTTAAGCTTATATCCATCTCTTTGATTGTTTTTTAATGCACCACTAAACCTTTTTACTTTAATTTGGGAGGGGGTTTAATTAAAGTCTTCATACTCCAGTAAAATCAATAAAATAAACACTTTAGTGCTCTGTTTCATCACATAAATGGCAGGGGATTTACCATAGCCGAAAAGATTGTAATGAAAAAGCTGGACACTAGGTGGCAGTCTTATTCACATATCAAATCATCTCTCTAACAAATGTAAGATCTTTCTTCCACTGTCATTTTCTATATATAATTGGGGTTGTAACAATTGTGACATTTGAAATTACAGTTGGAGAAATCAAATCTGTATAAGAAACACATTTTAGTAATATGTCTTATCGTAGGAAGACCTTGTTGCATGATTCATGACAAACAATAGCTGTGCCAGGAATTTCTGCAAAATAATCCTAATATTTATGTGAATGTCTTCTATCTGTTGTTATCCTTTTCTCTTACAGGATTGCACTGCTGAATACATCTGTGTGCCTGGACCCAGACAGAGAATACCTAATAGATGTTTATTTCACTCAAGTATCAAATATTCATACAAATAAGCAATATATTCTTGTTGATTCAGTAAGTAAATGTACATATAAAAAAAGACGTATGTGTTGGTTGCATATAACCATTTACATACTATAGGTCAAATGGTTCTTGTCTAATGACGATAAGCTATGATTTCATTGCTGCAGAATTCATAATATACGATTAGGTGTTGATGGCATTATTGTGTATGTTAAAAATAATAATTTTTGGGAGCTGCGGTGGCTCAACGCGATTGGCACTGCGCTGACAAGCCATTCACCTCTGCAGCTAGAGGTTCGGATCCCGGTCTCGGCTACATGTGAATTGAGTTTGGTGATCTCAGCCCGGCTCCCGGTGGGTGTGCTATGCGAGGTAAGCCTGCGCTTAGTACGCCCACCCCCCTCCCACAAAAACCACCACACTTACTTACACGCACTCGAAATTGGGTTAACATGCACGCACTTTGACCATGCGGTCTCTAAAAAAGAGAGGCAAAGGACTAACGGGGCTGGTTGAGCAGGCAAATCCTCTCACTCCCTTATAGGGAGTCCCTCTGCCCCGTTGGGCTTCAAAGTGGAGCAGGTAGGGCGGGCTGTGTGGGAGGACCCACTCACACACCCGCCATTGCCACCCGGGGCATGGAGAAAGGTGGCAGATTGCCTCTGGGAGAGGCCTGCCTACTCCCAACTCCTGCAGTCCGGCTCCTCTCTCGAGTACACGCACAAAAAAATACACTTAAAAAAAAAAAACATTTTTTATTTGATATTTCTTGGGTGATGCTAATCAAACTGTATAACAAACCTGTAATTCATCCAAGGCAAACTAATTGTTTAGAGAAAGGGGCAAGCACAAACAGTACTTACCTTACATCCACCGCCCGCTGGTGTGTGAATAACGACCAGTGGCGGCTTGTGGTATAATCTTTGGGGGGGGCCAAATCCACCCCGCCCCCGGTCAGTTGGGTCACCGACACCCCTCCCCGGTTGGTCGGTCACCAGCCCTGCACTTACCTCATCTAGGTTGGCAGCGCTTACTCTGTGCGGCGGCTTCACCTTGCATCTCCCCCACCTCAGCTTCATGGCGGTTTCCCCTGCGTCTCCTCCCTCCTCCTCCTCCTCGACGACCAATAGGATCGCGTCTCCTCTCGGCCAGTCGGGTGACGGGTCTCAGGAACCCCTTCCTGATTGGCCGTGAGGAGAATCAGAAAGACAATAAAAGTAAAATACGACGGCTATTCCGTCGTCCATACCTTGCATGGGCTGCGCCACCTATAGAGGTGTTTTATCTTTACGCCGGCGTATGTCTTATGTAAACGGCGTAGCTTACTGCGACAGGCGTACGTACGTTCGTGAATCGGCGTATCTTGCTCGTTTACATATTCGACGCGTAAATCCACGTAACACGCCCCTAGCGGCCAGCGTAAATGTGCAGCCAAGATACGACAGCGTAGGAGACTTACGTCGGTCGTATCTTGGCAACAGTGAGGCGTATCTCAGTTTAAGAATGCACGCAAAGATACGACGGCGCTCATTCGGACTTACAACGTCGTAAGTCTCTCTGGATCTGGCTATACATATATATATATTATTTGGGGTTTATTTACTAAAGGCAAATCCACTTTGCACTGCAAGTGCACTATATATATATATATATATATATATATATATATATATATATATATATATATATATATATATATATATATATATAATACTATATATATGTGTGTGTATACAGTACATAAACAAGTGACATGTATGCCTTACATTCCACAACATAATCCATGACTTACAAAGAGAAAAAAAAAAGTCATCTGTATAAACTACACACAAGTCCTGTCTTGTACACATTCCTTGTAGTTTTTTTTCTCCTTCGGTGTATGGATGGTATCAGAAAAGAGTCATTATACAAGGGTAGGCTTTAGGTCATGCATAACTATGACCCGCTGAGAGCAGGATTGTTTATTGTATGGTGTAATGTATGAGAAATGTTAGCTAGGCTTTTCTTTTTTTTTTCTTTTTTTTTATCTAATTTAATATATTCTCAACATTAGTGTTAAAAGATTTTTAAACGTTGTAGGTCTTAATAATTTCTACAATTGTTAATATATTATTATTTTAAAAAGCATAATAAGTGTTGCATAATGAGAATCTTGCATTAAACACTTTTTTTCTGTAACTTTATCTTGCAATTTATTTCCTTTAAGCTTGGACTGATTCCCCAGATTTCATCTCTAAGCAATCTCTGTACTGAAGCGCAATTAGAAGAATATGATTATTATAACTGCATTGAAATTGCTGCTGACATTGGAACAGCAATTCTGCCAGATGTCTGTGAGAAGCTTATTATTAGCATGTCTGCGCGTATCCACAATGGTGCTGTTAGTAAGTATAAGATTTTTTTTTCTGCTGTTAAGACAATCTGCAATTAAAGCACAACTAAGAACAAAATTAAAAATCATTTGTCAAACACTCTGTCACTAGCATTAACACAGCAGTTTTTAATTTTCAGATTTTTTTTTTTTTTATGTTACCTATTAGTAATCTTGCAATAGATCCATTATTTTTCTTCCGGTAACAGACCAAGCTGTCCATCAAAAGTTGCATTGGTAGGGGTGTTACAGAGGTCAGCTTTTTTTATATATGGATTAATTTTTGGAAAAAAGGGAAAAACAAGTTCAAATGTGATAGCAAGATTTGGGCTTTGATTTGTTTGTCTTTTACGTGTGCCTAAACCCAGGACCCGGCATTCACTAAATCTGGTCTCCCACAATACACAGAACATGGAAATAAAATTATTTTAGTAAATATAAATTGCTAAATACCTTTTCTTATCAGTAGCTGGAGCTGTCTTTTGGCTTCTATTAGTGTCTGGTTAAAGCATGTAGGAGGAGTTTTCATTCTCCTCTGACTGTCCTATGAGGCTGCATGACTCCTCGCCCTCTGTCTGGACATTGCTGATTGGCCCTGTGCTGATATAAAATACTTTTGCGTCCCAGTCCATATATCACCTCTGCGTCCCGGTCAACATGTCACCTCTGCGTCCCTGTCCACATGTCACCTCTGCGTCCCAGTCCACATGTCACCTGTGCATCCCTGTCCACGTTACCTCTGCGTCCCAGTCCACATGTCACCTCTGCGTCCCAGTCCACATGTCACCTCTGCGTCCCAGTCCACATGTCACCTCTGTGTCCCAGTCCACATGTCACCTCTGCGTCCCAGTCCACATGTCACCTCTGTGTCCCAGTCCACATGTCACATCTGCTTCCCAGACCACATGTCACCTCTGTGTCCCAGTCCACATGTCACCTCTGTGTCCCAGTCCACATGTCACCTCTGTGTCCAAGTCCACATGTCACCTCTGCATCCCAGTCCACATGTCACCTCTGCGTCCCCATCCACATGTCACCTCTGCGTCCCTGTTCATATGCCACCTCTGCATCCCAATCCACGTGTCACCTCTGCGTCCCTGTTCATATGTCACTTCTGTGTCCCCATCCACATGTCACCTCTGTGTCCCCGGCCACATATCACCTCTGCGTCCCCGTCCACATGTCACCTCTGCGCCCCAGTCCACATATCATCTCTGCATCCCATTCAACATATCACCTCTGCGTCCCCATCCACATGGTATATGGACAGTATATGTATATGACAGTATATGGTAGAATCTAAACATATCACCTCTGCATCCCACGTCCACATGTCACCTCTGCGTCCCCATTCACATGTCACCTATGCGTCCCCATCTACATGTCACCTCTGTGTTTCTGTCCACATGTCACCTTTGCGTCCCAGTCCATCTCATTTATAAATAAATATAAAACAGTAGTACATAGTACATGGTGTCACTTTAACTCAACTTTAATATAATAAATATGGCCATAGATATTTCAGTAAAAACAAGTAATACTCCTAACTTTTACCAACACTTGCAATTATAATCAATTTCATTGAGAAAGATAGAACCTGAGGCACTGAAAGGCTTTCATTATCATAGAGAGAGGGGGGGGGGATTGGAAATCCTCCCCATGGTCAGTTCTGATCTTTCACGCCTCTGTATAGAAGATTAAAGGACCCAAATTACTGTGTGTGTGTGTTAGTTAAGGATCAGAGGGTCCCAGTAGCCCATCAAGTCATTAAATATCTCCTTACACTTATTCTTTGAGAGATATCTCACCATATTTGAGCACCTAATGAATGAGCCTGAGTGGGCAGTATTCTTTTTTTTATTATTATTATTGTTGAGTAAAATAAAATTGTAAGTATTTTCCTTAGACTAAGTTTTAAAAATATATAATAAAAATAACTAAAGCAAATCATATGTGTATATATATATATATATATATATATATATATATATATATATATATATAATATATATATATATATATATATAATATATATAATATATATTTATTTAGATGTGCATCAGGATTGGTAACTGATATCTGTAAAAACCTATTTGTCAGAAAATTGTAGTTTTGGTTAATTTCATGCCCACAAAGTAATTCTCTGTAAACTGGTATTTCATCAATCGTACTTGTTAAGAGAACCTTTTAACATTCCATTAAAGCAGCACATTCCAACCTGACATTAACCTCGAAGACAGGCATTCTCAAGCATATTATCTTTTGAACACTATAGACTAGATTAAAGGGAGGAATTACCTTAGGTAAAATAATCTAAATGTAAGATGGTGGGTGGTAAGGAAGAAGACATTTGCATTTCTTTTCTCACATAATAAAAGCCTTTTAAAAACCTTAAAAAGGTTTATTCAATATCGGTTAACAACATATTTCACCTAAAATGAATTTAGGTACATTTGGTATCTAATGAGCATGATAGGATAGACACATACATGTGAGCACTTGTTCCTTAATCTCAGCTGTCGCATATGAAAAAGACTTAGGCCCGGATTCAGAAAGAATCGCGTATCTTTAGGCGGGTATAGCGCATTTCATATGCGCTACGCCACTGTAACTTAGTCAGGCGAGTAGTGTATTCAGAAAAAAGTTGCGCCCAAAAACTGATTGACTGCTATGAATTCTATTTGAAGAATAGCTGGTTGCTAAGGAGCAAGCCGGCCACCACATCCTTAACAACTGATGAGTCATCAGCTGTCAGTAGGGTTCCCCGCTGAGAGCTAAATGCAAAAAAAAAGCATTGCCAGCAATAAAAAAATTGTGAAAAAACAGAATGGGTGTCCTCCCCAAAATCCATTTCAGACCCTTATATGAGCATACAGCCCAACAGGCCAGGAAAAGGGGCGGACGAACGAGCGACCCCCCAAAACATACCAAGCCACAGGCCCTCAACATGAGGTGGTGCTTTGGGGAAGGGGGGTTCTCCCCCTCAAAGCACGTTTTCCCCATGTTGATGGGGAAAAACAGTTAACATTCCCGGCATGCCGGAAATGCTAGCTGTCACATTTGCTTGTGCTCTCAACCAAACTGTCAAACCATCCAATGGCTGGTTTCATAACAGGTCACATGTACAGCATTATGGCAGTTACAGATTAAACAGAGGTCAAGATGGCCGCTTCCTTGGCTGAAAATGATTGAAGGGTTTACTTCCACTTTAAAGCGGGGGTTCACCCAAAAATAAATTTTTAACATTACATTCAGCCGAGTTGTCCTAATGACAATCGGCAGTTTTTTTTTTTTTCGTACATACCGTATTTCACCGCCGCTTCCGGGTATGTCTTCTGCGGGACTGGGCGTTCCTATCTGATTGACAGGCTTCCGACCGTCGCATTCAGCTCATCACGAGTTGCCGAAAGAAGCCGAACGCCGGTGCGGCTCTATACGGCGCCTGCGCTATGTTTACTAGCAAGCTTTTGTAGTTCACTGAATGTTTTTACTTGATTCCCAAATGTAATGAAATAAATATTGACTGTTATTGTAATAATTTAATCATTTCAGAGTGTTCCTGTAATTCTGAAGGATCGTTAAGCAATCGTTGCAGCAAAATTGGTGGTCAATGTAAATGCAAGCCCAATGTTGTTGGAAGCTGTTGTGATAAGTGTGCTGTGGGCAGCTATGGATTTGGTCCCACTGGATGTGTAGGTATGATAATCCCACTTTATGCTGATCTGTTACGGTTATTTGTCATCTCTGACACAGGGAAAGGTGGGAAAACATATTTTCCAATGCATACTCAATATCTAATATTTTTTTTTTCAAAATTCTTTATTTACTCACAACAGAGAGCGCGTCCACATGGATCACAGCAAGAGCATATAAACATTAACATCTTCACACGTTCAAAGATAAACTAGTAAAGTGCGGCAGGGTAGTGGGTATAGCAAAGTCCGTGGTCCGTCAGCTCTGTGCTCGTGGCACCGAGCCTACCACCTCTCCTCTCGATGATCCTGCCACTAAAAGAACGTCCATTAGCGGAGTGCGGTGTGGGGTCAGAGATCCGCAGACACGCCCTCTTTTTTTCCAATATCAAGGAAGTAGAAAATGAGGAGAGAGAGTGAAGCAGCAGGGAGTATCTCCTCCCGCCACTCATTCGGAGATTAGAGAAAGGCTGCCGCCTCGGGAGTTGGGGTCCCAACAGCGCCATGGAAAAAAGGAAGAAAAAAGGAAGAGAGAGAGGGGGGGTGAGGGAAATTGCCCACGAGCATGGAGCATGTCAGCCGTCCGGCCTGCCATTGCTCCACAGAGTAACAGAGTCAACTGGGAGGGGGGGCGAAAAGTCTAGGTCTGTCCCCTAAGTGCTTGTCCTTCATCTGAGTAGGTAAACACATTCCATAACTGCCAAGTCTTTTTATATGACTCCTGCCTATCACGGTCCGTGAGGATAAGATCCTCCATTCTATTGATGTCATCGACCCTCCGGAGCCACATTGCTACCGTCGGTGGGTGTGGAGATTTCCAGCAAGCGGGGATGCACGCTTTGGCGGCGTCTAAAAAGTGTCGGATAACCGATTTCTTGTATACGCGTGTGGGATAGGTGTTTCAATATCTAATATTTTAACCCCAAACCTTATCCCCATACTCTGATTCACAACTGTGATATTTGAATGCCTATAGATCATAAGACCAAGAAATGAATAAAATGAAGATTTTCAAGTAGAAACAATTTAATGTTTTAGGATGGTCACAGATCGCAGTCTGATTAAAAAAAAAAATTAAAGCTAAGAGCACCTGGGAGAAACCCTGCTGTCAGACAATTTATTTTACCAAAAATACTATTTAGGCATGCTATTTATTTGTAAATTACCCACTTTTCAGCAGCCCAACCAGACACAGCGCTGTCACTCAACTGACAATCTATAGTATTTTCCCTTCAATCAGAAGCTACATAAGGTTATGTAGAGAGATGAAGGGAGGGCAGAGGGGCTAGACCATCACGGGGGGAACTTAGTCACCTTGTAATTGGGACACGAGTTCTAGTGACATTCCGGGATTCCCTCATCTTGGTGGGAATTTTTCTCGCTTCCTTTTTTCGGTATGGGACAGGAAATAAAGAGAAATCTACCCAATGGGACTCAGATAGCGAAAAAAAAAATACACTGACATGAGTTATAGCCTTCCCCTACTCTATCTAAAATGATTAGAAACATTTGCCATAGTGATATATTTTTTATTTCAATCCTTAAACTCTCAACAGACCACAAAGCAGGAGTGAGAGGGCTGCATGTGGCCCATAAAACACCAGTTTGGCATGCCTGATATACTATATAGATAAGGTGCAGCATGGAATGAACAGTAATAATAAAAAGCATCTAAAACTATAAAAAGTCCCAGAGTTCAAAAATGATTGCTGTAGCGGCGCTCGAATCAAAACCTTGTTTGAAACAGTCCTCTATATCAACTGAATATAGGTAGTGATAGTGATGTGTATGGAAATAGAAAAAAACATCAGTGCAGAGTGCTCCTTTCATCAAAATGATGTCCACCGCGTGGGGGAAAAACTTCCCCTTTTGGGGATGCACTTACCAGAGGTAAGGATCAAATTGGGCATAAACCAATGCTGACCTACTGTCTATAATACTGCACTCTCCACCACTCAGCTTTGCTTCACAGCAGGTCCGAGATCACATATAGGAAGAAAACTCCACATAGACCAGTACTGTTTGAAAGTTTATTGTGCCCCAACAGTGCCCCCTTATAAAATGCTTACAGCACTTTTTTTCGTTTAGATAAGGTGCAGCGCTTGTATAATAAGTCCACAGGATAGAACTCCACACATGAAGGTGAAAAAAGAAGGAAACCACCACCAACACCCGATTACACAGCCGCTTACTCTCCTTAGTGGACCCGCATTACAAAGCCCACATAAGCATTTTGATTACAAAGGAGATCCTTCAATCTCTATACATCCAGATCAGGTGACAGCAGGCAGGAATAAAGATGTAGCAATCCCAGATTAGAGCCTTCCTTTTAGAACCACTCCACCACAACCACCGCAAGTTATTCCATCCCATGTGACAGAAAAGAATAAACCTCATGGTGCAGTGTATCAAATAGTATTTACTGCAGGTAAAAAAGGAGATAAACTCACATACGCCAGAATAAAAACACGTTTGTTTGTTTGTTTGTTTGTAAAAGCACCCAGCAGTCACCACCAGCACGATGGCCGCCATGTCCCAGCATACACCAGCATCACGTCGCTCAGGGGGTTTAATACACGTATGGCTCAGGGGGTTTAATACACGCCCCACACTATATATTGTGTAGTGTGTTGCGGTGGTTAATCACATGCATCCCCTCAACTCCTACCTGTACCTCCTGCTCTCTAGCTCCCTTTGTTAACTCCTCCCATGCTCGCCTTCAGGACTTCTCCAGAGCCTCTCCCATCCTCTGGAACTCCCTGCCCCAGTATGTCTGATCAGCCCCCAACCTCTCCACCTTTAGGAGATCCCTGAAAACTTATTTATTCAGGGAAGCCTATCCCACACCCACCTAACAACTGTCCCTGAACCACCCCCATCAAATCATTCTCTGCAGTTATTACCTTTTGTAACACCACCCCCTCCCTTTAGAATGTAAGCTCTATGAGCAGGGCCCTCCTGTACCCTCTGTATTGAACTGTACTGTAATTGTGCTGCCCCCCCTCTACATTGTAAAGCACTAAAGTAAAGTAAAGTAAAGTAAACTGTTGGCGCTATATACATTGTGTATAATAATAATAATAATCTATGTTGCCTGCCAAGAATTAGAGGTCTATACAGATATTGAGTAGCACAATAAGAAATAATGTGTATGGTCGTGTTTGTTGCCCTGTCTCCTAGGTTGCGACTGTCATATCAATGGTTCAATGAGCACATTGTGTGACCAGATTACTGGACAATGTGCTTGTCGCAAGGATATCCAGGGTCGCCGTTGTGATCGCTGCCTTCCTGGATACTATGGATTTCCAAACTGTAGACCTTGCAAGTGTAATGGGAATTCAGACTCATGTGATCCAATAACTGGGGCCTGCAAGAGCTGCAAAGGATTTGCAACAGGCACCAACTGTGAACGGTATGGACACCTAGAAAAAAATAACACTGTGTATATATATATATATATATATATATATATATATATATATATATTGCAAATGACTGAGAAATGCTTAACATTTAAAAGTATACATTTAACCCATAAAACATTATATGCTTTGAAACTTTGCTTGCAGGTGTCTCGATAATTACTTTGGGAATCCATTAAGTGGACAACCATGCCAGCCATGTATGTGTCCAGGTTCTCCTACAAGCGGCCAATATTTTGCATATTCCTGTCAACAAAACCCTGATACCCTAGAGGTGACCTGCAATTGTCTAGAGGGTTACACAGGTATAAAATCTGTACTTTAAATAGTTTTGTGAATGCTAATGACTGTGCAGATTCTTCTTCACGTACATTATAATGTAGTGGTGCTAGTATTTAAAAAAAAAACAAGACTTTGCAATCTAATAACATGCCTATGTGACCTATGTGTCCAGGAAAGCTTCTTTACATCTGTCCTGAGCGTCAATTGGAGATGACCTAGTCTTTTGTATAGCCTGCAAGCATGTATAAATATAAGAATAGGTAAGTATGGGTGTTGTCAGCGATCACACAAGTAGGTCCCCTGGAGAGATTTTTATTCCACTCTTTGCAGGACGTTCATCCTCGATAGGCAACACTTTTAGCTTTTGGGCTACTTACAGACTTCTGCCGTTAGCCTTTTTGTTGTAGAATGGTATACTCCAGCAATAAACTAGTTACCTGGCTAGCTTCAAGGGTCAGGACTAGATTTAGCTTTGAAACCCTTTAAGCAGTAGAGACTGTATAGTTTGTATCCACACATTTTTCCCATCATCAGCAGAAATACAATCACCTTATATAAGCTTGCTTTATTGCATAGTTTCACAATACTCTAAGCTGGGTTAGGCCCCGTACACACGACCTAGTTTCTCAGCAGAATTCAGCCAGAAACTCGATCGGAGCCGTATTCTGCCGAGAAACCCGGTCGTGTGTACACTTTTGGCCGAGGAAACCGACGAGGATCTCGTCGGGCCAAATAGAGAACATGTTCTCTATTTCCTCGTTAGTCAATGAGGAAACTTGGCTCGCCGAGATCCTCGGACGTGTGTACGGGGCCTAAGGCTCAGTATTTGAAAAGTTAATCCTACTAGAGTACTAGAGTAGGTGCACTGTGAGGCTCCAGTAAATTGACTCCTATGAATAGGTTAAGCTTCATATGTAGTTATTTCCTGCAGTTTTTGTAGATCATGAGTAAGAGCAGACTAGTGTTGCTCACGAATATTCGTATTGCGAATATTCGGCTCGAATATGGCATATTCGAGTATTCGCGATATATTTCGAATTTCGCGGTGAATATTCGCTATTCCGAATATTCGCATTTTTTCAATTTTATTTTTAAAACAGATCACATCCTATCGACGTCTAAAAGCATTGCTGGTATGATTAGAGACCCTGGGCCGAGTAGCTAAGCTGAGGCGATCCTTTTATGTTGCCGAATATAAAAAAAAAAAAATTGCGAATTTTCGCTAATGCGAATGCGAAAATGATTGCGAATTTTCGATAACTGTGGTAGGAGAACTCTGATTGTCTCTGATGCAAAAGGGGGGGGGCTTTGTGTATGTTTCTGTTATGAATATTTGTATGTTTGATATTATTTTTTTTTGTAAGAAGGAAAAAATTGCGCATACCTTAAAAAAAGGGGAGAATACAGCAGCAACTCAAAAATGTTATACAACATAAATTAATACAAGACAGAAAATGGAGTCGCTCTACAAGAATAAAAAATATGTCTAGTGACAAGACATGTGGGCAAATTATAAAATAAGCAAGCGCAAATAACTTGTGAAATACACAGTGAAACAAATATATAAAGAAATATAGTCCCAATAATAGAAAAATAATCTTTCATAAAAATGTCTTTGATATGTGAAGTGAAAAAAAGTCCAAAGCATGCAGCATGAACGTGTTCAATCTTCAAGGTGTTTGATTGACAAACGGCTGTGACAGATGGATAGAGTAAAGAATCACCACCAATGCAAAACACTTTTTATTTTCTATTGTAAAATATCACGAATATTCTGAGCCAATCAGAGTGCTCCTTCCGCATTTGCCGAATATTCGCAATTATTTTGTATTGTAAAATATCAAGAATATTCTGAGCCAATCAGAGTGCTCCTTCCGCATTTGCCGAATATTCGCAATTATTTTGTATTGTAAAATATCAAGAATATTCTGAGCCAATCAGAGTGCTCCTTCCGCATTTGCCGAATATTCGCAATTATTTTGTATTGTAAAATATCACAAATATTCTGAGCCAATCAGAGTGCTCCTTCCGCATTTGCCGAATATTCGCAATTATCTTGTATTGTAAAATATCAAGAATATTCTGAGCCAATCAGAGTGCTCCTTCCGCATTTGCCGAATATTCGCAATTATTTTGTATTGTAAAATATCACGAATATTCTGAGCCAATCAGAGTGCTCCAAGCGCTGTTGTCGAAATTTCGCCATTAATATCGCATTCGCATTTTGTGAAATTTCGATAAAATATCACGAATATTCTGAGCCAATCAGAGTGCTCCTACCGCAGTTATCGAAATTTCGCAATTATTTTCGCATTCGCAATAGCGAAAATTCGCAATCATTTCATTTCGATAAAATATCACGAATATTCAAATTTAGCGAATATATCTCGAATATTCGACTATATATTCGAGATATATCGCGAAATCGAATATGGCGTATTCTGCTCAACACTAGAGCAGACCATACTTTCACTCTTTGAGAGAATCTGCCACAGAAGCATGGGTAAAAGAACCCTGTAGCTACCAAGTTATGCTAGTAGACACATGTTACAGGACTGAGTACTGTACTACCTGTTGGAGATTATTTGGAGATGGGAGACTCAGAGTGTTTCTGATACTGTAAAGAAGTGTTCTAGAATAAGAGCTGTCTTTCTACACCAGGGATCCTCAAACTACAGCCCTCCAGCTGTTGCGGAACTACACATCCCATGAGGCGTTGTAAAACTCACAGACATGACTGGGCATGATGGGAATTGTAATTCCGGAACAACTGGAGGGCCATAGTTTGAAGACCCATGTTCTACACATTGCTATTGTAAGCTGTCAAGGTGCTGTAGCTCTAAAGACACAGTGACATCATTGCAATTTTCATATTGAAAGGAAAGGACTTGGTCCGCAAAGAACAATTTTGGATTTTGTATAAGAGTGCCCTTCAGTTCACCCTGGAATTTTCTTATAGGGGGATCAGTAAAATGAATGAAGTTCTATAGTGTACCCTATATGTATTTTCCTCTACCCCTTAACATCAATTTTGTATTTTGTATAAGAGTGCCTCCAGTTCCCCTTAACATCAATTTTACCTTATTATGGCTAGTGCGAAAAGCATTATTTTGTGAGTCTAATTATCTCTGCACCCAAATAAATGTTGACATGATGACAATACATGACTATACATAGGGACTTGACTGTAGGCATGGAGTATAGTATGTACAGTATATATAGTGTGTGTTTGAATATAGTTTAATAGAATATGAAAGTTAACATAGAATATGAAAGTTATTCTTTTTGGAAAATATGTAATTAACTGGTAATATTGATTGTTTCCTCTTACTGTAAGTGCTTTGTAAAATTGATTGTTTTCTCTTTTAGGAAAGAACTGTGATGAGTGTCCTGTTGGTTTTTATGGAAATATAGAAAAAGGAGAAACATGTTTACCATGTCAGTGCAATAACAATATAGATATAAAAGACCCTAACGCATGTGATAAAGTCACAGGGGAGTGTTTAAAGTGTTTAAATAACACATATGGACGCCATTGTGATCGCTGCCCCCCTGCATATTATGGATATCCAAATTGTAGACCCTGCCGGTGTAGTGGCAATTCGGACTCATGTGATCCAACAACTGGGGCCTGCAAGAGCTGCAAGGGATTTGCCACTGGCAACAACTGTGAGCGGTATGGAAACCTAAAACATATATGCATATTTTATATAATATAAAAAATATATATTTTATTGTGGACAGAGTCATATTGGATGACAAGTGAGCAATGTTCAAGAGTCAATTGTTTACATTTTTTTTTAATGAATTAGGATGGTATTAGGAATTCCACGATAGAAAGTCCTAAAAATATATACAGATCTCTGTGAGACATAACATACATGGTTATTTTTTTTATTTTTTTAACAGCACAGAGATTAGAGCAGTAAACAGAACATGGAGAAGACGAGTTTATTGACCTTGTTGTGTTTAACCTACATTGACTTTATGTGCTTTAAATCTTTGCACTGCAGGTGTCTCGATAATTACTTTGGGAATCCATTAAAAGGGCAGCCTTGCCGCCCATGTATGTGTCCAGGTTCTCCTACAGGCAACCAATATTTTGCACATTCCTGTCAACAAAGTCCTGAAACCCTAGAGGTGACCTGCAACTGTTTAGAAGGTTACACAGGTAAAAAAAAAAAAAAAACACAACTTCATATAATTTTGTGAATGATTATGACTGCACTGGTAGGAATTACAGTTAGTAGAAAGGCCAAGCGACTGTCTGATGATGTGATAGGTTTACATGCTTGTGCGACCAGTGTGTCCAGGAAGGCTTTCTATTATGTAGGATCTCATTTAAGCAGTAGTTGGAGCCAGTGTGGTCTTGGGTTCAGCCTGCAAGCATTAATAGGTGCAGGGGTGGAAAAGTATTGCAGTTGAGGGCACAAGTCCGTCTCCTAGAGAGATTTGTGTGACAATATTTGAAGGAGCATTAAGCTTTCTTCTTTGCAAGGCAGGGTTTTAGATTAGGCTACAAGCAGAGTTCTGCTGTGAGCTTTTGCATTGTAAGTTTGTGTGCCTTAGCATTAGGCTGGATTCACACCAATGCATTTTTAGTGCTTTTTGCATTTTGCAGAATTGTACTTTTGCACTACAGAACGGGTTCCATATGAAACAATGTAAAATGGACTGTAGGGCAAATCTGCAAAATGCAAAAAACACTAAAAATACATAGGTGTAAATCCAGCCTTAAACTGGTTACCTGGCTAGCAGTAGCTGTAAAGGTAAGGCCCCGTACACACGGTCGAACATGTCCGCTGAAACTGGTCCGCGGACCACTTTCATCGGACATGTTCGGTCGTGTGTACGGCCTATCGGACCGTTTTCCAGCGGACATTTTTCCAGTGGACCGTTTTCCAGCGGACAAAAGTTTCTAAGCATGCTTAGAAACTTGTCCGCTGGAAACATGTCCGTCGGACATGTCCGATGGTTAGTACCTTTAATCGGACATGTCCGCTGGTTATTACGTCTAACCGGCGGACTGAAATCCCGCGCATGAGTCAAATTGATTCGACGCATGCGTGGAAGCATTGAACTTCCTGGTTTGTGCACGTCACCGTCACGTCACCGCGTTCTCTGTCCGCGGGGATTTTGGTCTGATGGTGTGTACACACATCAGACCAAAATATCCCAGGAGTCATGTCCGATGAAAACGGTCCGCGGACCGATTTCATCGGACATGTCTCCTCGTGTGTACGGGGCCTAAGGGTTGGATTTACTGTTAACTTTGAACCTTTAAGCAGTAGATATGAATAGGCAGCTACCCTCTCTGTATAATCCTCAGCCACACATTTTCCCATCATCAGCAGAAATACAGTCACCTCATAAATTTATTTGCACAATGCCACAATAATCTAAGACAGAATAGACTCCGTAAAATTAAAAATGTTTTATTCTTTCCTGGATGTTTCCTTATAGAGTTTTTATAGACCATGAGTTTTATAGACCCAGAGTACAAATAGATCATACGCTCACTTTGAGAAAGAATCTGTTAGAGAAACAAGGGTAAAGGGGGTAGGTAAACTGTATACAGTGCTACCAGCTGGGCCGCTAGAGATACCTGGAGATGGGATACTTTTAAGAGGAGTCTCAGATGATGTAAAAAATGTTCTTGAGTAAGGGCTGCCCTTATTTAAGAGCACTTACTGAAGTTTTACAATTGCAGAGCCGGATAATCAGGGACTATAGCACTAAAACTGGCCAAACATGGGTCGAATTCTGAAAGAATGGTAACGAAGGAAAAATGGTAACTAAGAACTGTCATTAGAATTTCTCACCATTAATGGGCCGCAGCAACGATTGATTTTCGTGAGGCCATTGGAAATCGAGCATGTTTGACATTTTTCGAAAAACAAACGATTTTCGAATCAATGATGGGAGAATCATGTGAGAAATAAAATCAACAAAGAAATGTGAAAATTCCCAGACAGAAAAGAAGATTCCCAGCCACGAAAATTCTTTTCTGTAACATGAGGTGAAATTGAAGGCTCCGTTGGTCGAATTCCGAAATCAATGGTGGCATCATCGGATCACAAAACGCACAAAATGTCTGATTTTCGAAAGAAAATGTGTTCAGAATTCGACCCATGTATGGCCTGCATAAGGATGCATCTACATTTTTATTAAGATTGTCTGTAGTTCCTCTAGACATTCTTTTCTATTAGAGGATCTGTAAAATTACTAAAGTGAGTCTTATATATATATATATATGTATATATATATATATATATATATATATATATATATAGAATATATGTAAATGTAAAAAATCATTATTTGGTCGATTGAATTGCCTCCTTTCCTGTCTGCTGTATGTTGACTAAACATGGAGATTTTACTGATTTTTTCTTTTATTGTAGCAACAGAGCATCACATCTGTAGTCATGGATTATAATACATGTATGAATATAGTTTAATGTTAGTATGAAAGTAATTTTTTTTAGAAAATATATACTGTAAGTGCTTTGTAATATTGATTATTGTTTTCTCTTTTAGGAAAGAACTGTGATGAGTGTCCTGTTGGTTTTTATGGAAATATAGAAAAAGGAGAAACATGTTTACCATGTCAGTGCAACAACAATATAGATATAAAAGACCCTAACGCATGTGATAAAGTCACAGGGGAGTGTTTAAAGTGTTTAAATAACACATATGGACGCCATTGTGATCGCTGCCCTCCTGCATACTATGGATATCCAAATTGTAGACCTTGCCAGTGTAGTGGCAATTCCGAGTCATGTGATCCAATAACTGGGGCCTGCAAGAGCTGCAAGGGATTTGCCACTGGCAACAACTGTGAGCGGTATGGAAACCTAAAGCATATTTTACATAATATAAAAAAATATATATTTTATCATGGACAGAGTCATAGTGGATGACAAGTGATTAATTTTGAGTCAATTGTTTACATTTTTTGAATGAATTGGGATTGTATTAGAAATTCCACGAAAGAAAGTCCTAAAAATATATACATACCTTTGTGAGACATAACATACATATCACTTTTTCTTTGGCATTGTCTAGAAAATTGTGTTTTTTAAAGAAAGCAGCACAGAGATTAGACCAGTAAAAGCAGAACATGGAGAAGACGAGTTAAAGGGGTTGTAAAGGTTTGTGTTTTTTCACCTTAATGCATCCTATGCATTAAGGTGAAAAAACACCTGGCAATGACGGGCCCCCCAGCCCCCAATCTCCCCCCCCCGTTTTTCTTACCTGAGCCCGTTCACCTGCTTGGCTTGTCTCCGGTGTCCTCTTCATCTCGGCATTGATTGGACAGATGGCCATTGGCTCCCACTGCTGTCAATCAAATACAATGACGCGGCCACCGTCTATTGACGCAGAGTGTATGAGACGGGAGCGCACCCGCAAGGTAACCCCTTCCGGAGAGAGCTTCCCCGAGGGGGTTAGCTATTGCGGGGAGGAGCCGAGAGAGCCACCGTGGGACCCCAGAACAGGAGGATCGGGGCAAAACAAACTGCACAGTGGAGGTAAGTATGACATGTTTGTTATTTTAAAAAAATTGAAAATTAGCCTTTAATATCACTTTTATTAATCTTGTTATATTTAACCTACATCGACTTTATGTGCTTGAATTTTTTGCAATGTAGGTGTCTCGATAATTACTTTGGGAATCCATTAAAAGGACAGCCTTGCCGCCCATGTATGTGTCCAGGTTCTCCTACAGGCAACCAATATTTTGCACATTCCTGTCAACAAAATCCTGAAACCCTAGAGGTGACCTGCAACTGTTTAGAAGGTTACACAGGTAGGAAAAAAAAACATAACTTCATATAGTTTTGTGAATGATTATGACTGTACAGGTAATAGTTACAGTCAGTAGAAAGGCCAAGTGACTGTTTGAGGCCAGTGTGGTCTTGGGTTCAGCCTGCAAGCATTAATAGGTACAGGGGGTGGAAAAGTATTGCAGTTAAGGGTACAAGTCCATTTCCTAGAGAAATGTATGTGCTGTTCTTTGTAGGATCAGTAGGATTAAGCTTTCTTCTTTGCAAGGCAGGGTTTTAGCCAGGGGCGTTGCTAGGTGCCAAAAAGACCAGGGGCTTCAGCCCGAAGCCAAGCCGGCACCATGGGGTGCCCTGACTACACTGACCAGTGACCTGACTACACTGACCTGTGATCTGACTACACTGACCTGTGACCTGACTACACTGACCTGTGACCTGACTACACTGACCTGTGACCTGACTACACTGACCTGTGACCTGTCTACACTGACTTCAGACACTGACCAATGACCTGACTACACTGACCTGCATACACTGACTTGACCTGACCTACATACATACACAACCACTGACGTCACCTACCTCAGCCGTGATGTGCCTGTCATAGCGATGGAGCCAAGGAGGAGAGCCGCCGAGCAGGGAGTGGGGATGTGGCGCGGTGGGCAGCTGTGGTGCCAGAGGAGAGGAGGCTCAGTCAGCCAGAAGAGAGGAGGCTCAGGAGCTGTGGAGAGCCTCTGAACCCAGCGGGGATGTCGCATTGCGCGCCATTGTAATTCCCGCCTTCTAAGCTTGCGGCGCCTATGATGGATGTCACACGTCCATCATAGGCGCTGCAGGGCTCCAGAAGGCGGGACCTGCTCTGTCACTCCAGGGGCAGATCCAGAGTCTAGTCTTGGGAGGGTCACTGCCAGAAAATTGTATGTATAATACAGTGTACAGAGGTCAGTAGGATTTGGGGAAGTGTGCAGGGAACAGCAGGACAGAGGTCATTAGGATGAAGAGCAGAGTACAGGGATCAGAAGAGCAAAGGACTATGTGTCACCAGGGGGGAAAAAACAGCACACACTGGGGGAACAGAACAGCTGGGGGGGACCAGGAGAGCATACACTGGGGGGGAGGGTATCAGGAGAGCTTACACTGGGAAGAGAGGATCAGGAGAGCTCACACTGGGGGGGGGGGGTTAGGAGAGCTTACACTGGGGGATGGGGGTGGTCAGGAGAGCTCACTAATCTCACTAATCTACATGAATAGAAGATGAAGAAGGAAGATCCCATTTGTCAGCTAACAGCACCTCTATGCCAAGCTGCAATAACTCAGCAGACTCGGCATATAGGTGCCTATGAACATATCCACACTGTAGTGCAAACAGCAGAGCAGAGCTCACCTCCATTAACTTTGAATCCACTCCCTCTGCTCAGCACTCAGCACTGCAGTTAGTCACACGGCTCCCTCTTCCACATGAGCATGACCTCAGAAGAAAAGACACATCCCCACCCCTCCCACTCAAGCAGCAGCCTGCAGGAGAGACTGAAAACTGCTGTGGGAGGTACAGGGGGCGGAGAGTGCAGTCCGAGGTTTCTGAGCAGTTTCTCATGCTGAGAATGGCTGCCAAGTGTCCCGACCGTGACTATGGTTACCCGGGGAGCGCTCAGAGTTAGTAATATTTTCTGGGGGGGGGGGCCCAGTCCCTTCATGGCCGGGAGGCTTTTCGGCGACCCATTCGGGGCTCCGGCCTCCCCAGCCCACCCCTAACAACGCCCCTGGTTAGCTTTTGGGCTACAAGCAGAGTTCTGCTGTGAGCTTTTTCCATCATAAGTTTGTGTACCTTCCAATTAAACTAATTACCTGGCTAGCAGTAGCTGTAAGGCTAAGGGTTGGATTTACCATTAGCTTTGGATCTATAAGCAGTAGATATTAATAGGCAGCTACCCTCTCTGTATAATCCTCAGCCACACATTTTTTCCATCATAAGCAAATATACAGTCACCTCATATAAGTTTATTTGCACAATGCCACAATAATCTAAGACAGAAAAGACTCAGTAAAAAAAAAAAAAAATTCTGGATGTTTCCTTATGGAGTTTTTATAGACCCAGATTACGAATAGATCATACGCTCACTTTGAGAAATAATCTGTTAGAGAAACAAGGGTAAAGGGGGTAGGTAAACTGTATACAGTGCTACCAGCTGGGCCACTAGAGATATATGGAGATGGAAAACTTTCAAGAGGCATCTCAGATGATGTAAAAAATGTTCTTGAGTAAGGGCTGCCCTTACTCTAGAACACTTACTGAAGTTTTACCTTTGCACAGCCGGATAATCAGGGACTATAGCACTAAAACCGGCATGGGTCGAATTCCAAAAGAATGGTAACCAAGGAAAAATGGTAACTAAGAATTTTCGTCCTAATTTCTCAACATTTGTGGCCTGCAGCAACAACTGATTTTTGCGAGGCCATCGAATTTGAGTAACCGGGCATGTTGGAAATTTTTCGAAAAAACAAACGATTCTCTAATCAATGATGGGAGAATCATGCAAGAAATATAATCAAAAAAGAAATGTGCATGAAAAGAAAATTCCTGGACAAAAAAGAAGATTCCCAGCCATGAAAATTCTTTTCTGTAACATGAGGTGAAATTGAAGGCTTGGTTGGTCAAATTTCAAAATCAATGGTGGCATCATCGGATCACAAAACGTACAAAACATCTTATTTTCAAAAGAAAATTTGTTCATAATTTGACCCATGTATGGCCTGCATAAGGATGCATCTACATTTTGTATGAGAGTGTCTGTAGTTCCTCTGAACATTCTTCCCTATTAGAGGATCTGTAAAATTATTAAAGTGAGTCTTATATATATATATATATATATATATATATATATATATATATATATATATATATATATATATATATATATATATATATATATATATATATATATATATATATATATATATACTGTATGTTCTGTATCTCCTAACATCAATTTTACCTTATTACAAATTTGGTAAAAATCAGTATTTGAAAGGTTGAATTGCCTCTTTTCCTGTCTGCACACAAATAAATGCTGTATGTTGACTAAACATGGAGATTTTACTGATTTTACCTTTTATTGTAGCAGCAGAGCATCATCTCTGTAGTCATGGATTATAATACATGTATGAATATAGTTTAATGTTAGTATGAAAGTTAATATTTTTAGAAAATATATACTGTAAGTGCTTTGTAATATTGATTGTTTTCTCTTTCAGGAAAGAACTGTGATGAGTGTCCTGTTGGTTTTTATGGAGATTTAAAACAAGGAGAAAAATGTTCACCATGTCAGTGCAATAAAAATATAGATATAACAGATCCTGAGGCATGTGATAGTGTCACAGGGGAGTGTTTAAAGTGTTTGAATAACACATATGGACGTGACTGTGCTTCCTGCCTACCAGGATACTTTGGATCTGGACGTTATCAGAATTGTACAAGTAAGCAAGTTCTAAAGTTCTTCACTTTTTTTATTTGCTATTTTTATTTTATGCTTTTACCCTTTAACAATATATTACAAATAGGAGTAAATATGGTACTTTTTGAACTTCTGGCTTCTCCATTTACCATGTATTTTAATGCTGTTCTAAATGCCTCATTTATATCTCAGATGTGTAAAAAAAATATTATACGCTAGATCAGAGGTCATTTGTGGCTCCCCTTTCAGACTGTGTTGGAAATATGCTGTAGATATGACTGCAGACATGGCATTTTACCAGTCTGATGCTGCTTTCTAATGGGTTATTGGCCTGGCTACAGACAAAGTGTGAGGCCCCGTACACACGACCGAGTTTCTCGGCAGAATTCAGCCAGAAACTCGGTTCAGAGCTGAATTCTGCCGAGAAACCCGGCCGTGTGTACACTTTCGGCCGAGGAAGCCGACGAGGATCTCGGCGAGGAAATAGAGAACATGTTCTCTATTTCCTCGTTCTTCTATGGGAGAACTCGGCCCGCCGAGCTCCTCGGCGGCTCCAGGACTGAACACGCCGAGGAACTCGATGTGTTTGGCACGTCGAGTTCCTCGGCCGTGTGTACGGGGACAGACACATTTCAGAAAGTATACATAATGGCAACTTACATTGTTTCCTTAACATTTTTAGTCTAATCAACTTCTGGTGAGTGGGGCAGCCCAAACACTGATCACAATTTCTATCAGTGTATGGCCAACTTTAGGATATCTCCTAAAGCATATCCCCAGTCCCCAACAACTCCTAAGGCCGCGTACACACGGTCGTTCCAAACCGATGAGAATGGTCCGACGGGCCATTTCCATCGGTTCACCGCTGACGTGGCCTAATGGTCTGATGTGCGTACACACCATCGTTCCAAAAAATGATCGGGTCAGAACGCGGTGACGTCAAACACACGACGTGCTGAATAAAACGAAGTTTAATGCTTCCAAGCATGCGTCGACTTGATTCTGAGCATGCGTGGGTTTTGAACCGATGCTTTCTGTACTAACCATCGGTTTGGACCGATCGGGCAGCGGTCCATCGGTTCGATTTTAAAGCATGTTTTAAAATTTTGGACCAAAGGACAACGGAACGATGGGCCGTACACACGGTTGGATTTGACCGATGAAACTGGACTTAAGGTCGTTTTCATCATTTTGGACCGACCGTGTGTACGCGGCCTAAGACGTGTTTGCAGTCTCTGATCATCTCTTGTTGCATGCCTTTGTAAGGGGCCACACTTCCCACCCCAATATATAGTAAGTTGATCACTACTGTTTTAAACTTTTGATCATTATCTATATCCCAAGACTAAAGCCTAGTACACACTAGCAGTTTTTTTTTCGTTCAACCCTAAAGAGCTCGGCATGAGATCCTGTACTAACAATCCAATGTTACTTCAGAAATCTCCCCCGCTGAGCTACTGTGTTCTGACAGAGGGACGCCCCCCCCCCCCCCCCCCTTGCCAGAACACAACAGTCAGCGCTCTCGGCCATTGGTCTTTTTTGGTCATGGCCCTTCGGCAGAAGCCAGACGTTCAGCCGGCTTCTGTCGGACCGGCTGCTGTACACAAAGGCTGAATGTAATTTCTATTGAAACAGCTGATACTGCCCAATATTTTCTTCTCACTACCAAGATTTGCATGATGTCCGCTCATCCTTTATACTCTTTTACTCTGTATCCAGATAATCTAGATTTATTTAAATTAAACAACACAGAAACAATCAAAAGGGAACTGTTCTACTAATAGTACCACACCTGCATTTGAGAATATTTTTAAACAAGAAAACAGTAAGTGGTATTTGGGCACCTTGTCACCCATCTATTAGAGGAAACACATAGGGAAGAAAAATATATAGGCAGCCATTTCTGACTTACTTCTGAAAAGACTCTTGTTTCAACACTTTTTGAGTCACTGGCCTCCAACAAGCATGTGGCAAGTCAGAGTCTCTGATCTGAATACTTGATAAATAACAAAGTACTGAAGCCACTAGATCAGCACATCAACCAGGAAAATTGGTGTTTTCAGAGGGATAAGTCAGCAATGGCCTTTAAAACCTAAGTCTCAATAATATATTAATGTGCACATAACAAAAACTGCAAAAGACAAATTCCTGTCATACTATTGCCGATAACCTATGTGAGTGCTTCTGCCAACGTTTATACACTGTGTCAACGCCAACTATGTACAAGGAAATGTAAGTGCCAAGTTCCTGTGTTTATAATACATTGATGGAAATGCCTGAAAATACAGGCAAATGTATTACGAAAACTGGCAGGTAGACATTTGTGCGTCCTTAAACCCGCCAATCAATCTTATAGGTGACTCTGCCTAATTCAAATGTGTATGAATGGTGCGCTTGTTCTGAGTAATGTTTAATAACTGTATATTCCTTATTAGTACAACAAATTCACATTAAAATATTAAAGCACAAATCATAGCACATTCTACAAATTATTTAAAAAATGCATACAGTGTCCACATCTGGTACAGTCAAAAATGACAAATCAAACAAAAAAAAAAAAACACAAATTAGTCCAAACAAATTGTTTCTGTGACAGCGAAGAAACAAAAAAAGCATAAATCTTCTGCTACTAGCTGTGTCCGTGTGATCCTTTAAACTTCACAAAGAAACCACCACCAGCCACCACTGAGTGAATTGGTGGCTCACCTTGCAGTATGACCAAAAACATAAATGTATTTTATGTGATAGACCAATACAAAGTGGCACATAATTGTGAAGTGGAAGGAAAATAATAAATAGTTTTCAATTTTTTTTTTACAAATAAATATCTGAAAAATGTGAAGTGCATTTGTATTCAGCCCCCTTTACTCTGATACCCCTAACTAAAATCCAGTGGAACCAATTGTCTTCAGAAGATACCTAATTAGTAAATAGAGTCCACCTGTGGTAATTTAATCTTAATATAAATACAGCTATTCTGTGAAGCCCTCAGGGGTTTGTTAGAGAACCTCAGTGAACAAACAGCATAATGAAGGCCAAGGAACACTCCACACAGATCAGGGATAAAGTTGTGGTGAAGTTTAAAGCAGGATTAGGTTATAAAAAAAATCCCAAGTCTTGAATATATCACAGAGCACGGTTCAAATTGACAGGCTGGGCAAGGAGAGCATTAATCTGAGAAATAGACAAGAGGCCCATGCTAACTCTGGAGGAGCTGTAAGCCATTGTTAAAAGAAAGCCATAAGAAGTCCCATTTGCAGTTTGCGTGAACCCATGTGGGGGGGTACAGCAAACATGTGGAAGAAGGTGCTCGGGTCAGATGAGACCAAAATTGAACTTTTTGGCCAAAAAGCAAAACCCTATGTGTGGTGGAAAAATAATATTGCACATCACCCTGAACACACCATGTTGAAACATGGTGGTGGTAGCATCATATTGTGGGGATGCTTTACTTCAGCAGGGACAGGGAAGCTGGTCAGAGTGGATCAGAAGAAAGATGGAGCCAAATACAGGGCAATCTGAGGCCCCGTACACACGACCGAGTTTCTCGGCAGAATTCAGCCAGAAACTCGATCGGAGCCGTATTCTGCCGAGAAACCCGGTCGTGTGTACACTTTTGGCTGAGGAAGCCGACGAGGATCTCGTCGGGCCAAATAGAGAACATGTTCTCTATTTCCTCGATGTTCAATGGGAAATTTCGGCTCGCCAAGGTCCTTGGCGGCTTCACAAGGAACTCGACGAGCAAAACGATGTGTTTTGCCCGTCGAGTTTCTCGGACGTGTGTACGGGGCCTCAGAAGAAAACCTGGTAGAGTTTGCAAAAGACTTGAGACTGGTGTAGAGGTTTACCTTCCAGCAGAAAAACAACCCAACACATACAGCCAGAGCTACAATGGAATGGTTTTGATCAAAGCATATTCATGTGTTAGGCCCCGTACACACGGCCGAGGAACTCGACGTGCCAAACACATCGAGTTCCTCGGCCAGTTCAGCCCTGAAGCCGCCAAGGAGCTCGGCGGGACGAGAGCTCCCATAGAACAACGAGGAAATAGAGAACATGTTCTCTATTTCCTCGCCGAGGTCCTCGTCGGCTTCCTCGGCCGAAAGTGTACACACGGCCGGGTTTCTCGGCAGAATTCAGCCAGAAACTCGGTCGGAAGCTGAATTCTGCCGAGGAAACTGGTCGTGTGTACGGGGCCTCAGAATGGCCCAGTCAAAGTCCAGACCTAAATCCAATTGAGAATCTGTGACAAGACTTGAAAATTGCTGTTAACAGACACTCTCCATTCAATCTGACAGAGCTTGAGCTATTTTGCTAAGAAGAATGGGCAAAAATGTCACTCTCTAGATGTGCAAAGCTGGTAGAGACATCCCCAAAAGACTTGCAGCTGTAATTGCAGGAAAAAGTGGTTCTACAAAGTATTGACTCTGGGGGCTGAATACAAATGTACACCTCAATTTTCAGATATATTAATTTGTAAAAAAAGTTGGAAACTTACTTGTGGTTTTACTTCCACTTCACAATTATGTGTCACTTTGTGTTGGTCTATCAAATAAAATCTCAATAAAATAAATTTATGTTTTTGGTTGTGACATGACAAAATGTGGAAAATTTTAAGGGATATGAATACTTTTGCAAGGCACTGTATATTCCACCAGATTCTCCCCTCTTGGATTTGCCTGGATCCACACCTCTCATTTGCCTCTCCTCCAGAAGATAGGATGATTATGAGATTTGTTTCAAACACAAATGGAGTTATTTACGAAAGGCAAATCCACTTCACACTACAAGTGCAAACTACAAATGCAAAGTACACTTTAAATTGCACTGAAAGTGCACTTGGAAGTGCAGTCACTGTAAATATAAGGAGTAGATCTTAAATGAGGGGAAGCACTGCTGATTTTATCATCCGATCATGTGCAAGCTAAAATGCTGTTTTTTTATTTTTGTTGCATGCCCCCCTCGGATCTACAGCAACTGCACTTCCAAGTGCACTTTCAGTGCAATTTCAAGTGCACTTTGCACTTGTAGTTTGCACTTGTAGTGCAAAGCAGATTTGCCTTTAGTAAATAACCCCCAAAGTCTGTGTCTCTAGTTGGGTCAATGTAATGAAGATTTCTCACATATTTGTGCAACCAGTAGGTCAAAGTCTGGGCAGCATCAAGATCCCCTTGCCACAGACAGCAAAACTGCCAACAACCGGCCAGAAGCTTAATGATTTGTCATTTTTGATTGCACCGGCTGTGGACACTATATTAATTTTTTAATAATTTGTTGGAATGTGCTATAATATGTGCTATAATATTTTAATGTGAATTTGTTGTACTGATAAGGAATATACAGATGTTAAACACTACTCCGAACAAGGGCACCATTCATACACATTTGTTGATTGATATATAGTGACTGAGTTCACTAATACAATGGTTGCAGTGGTTCATTAAATATTTTTAGGTGGAGGTTTTTTTATTATTATTTTTTATTATAGCAGCACATGAGTATACTACGACTTAAAGGTTGTAATAAGCTTCCTTTCTATTTCGCTACATAAATTAGAAGAATCAAAACGTATTACTCCACAGATCAAAATCACTCCATATCCCCTTCCCTTTTTCCCAACTGTCGAGTTCCTTGTTAGGCTGTCGAGGATCTCGGCGAGCCAAATTTCTCCATTGCTGTCGAAGAAAAAGTAGACATGCTTTCTTTTTGGCTCGACGAGATCCTCGACATTTTCCTCGTCGAAAAGTGTACACACGACCTGTTTCCTCGGCAAAAAACAAACAAAAAACAGCAAGTAACTCGGTCGTGTGTACGAGGCTTCAGAGGTGATGCCTGATTAGTGCAGGAATTGGCCATGTATTACAATCCTTACACAGAACTATGGTATAAAATTAGGAATTAAAACCTCAGACCAGAGGCAACCCATAAATTGCAAGCAACCCCTAACATTGGTGATGTGAATAAACACTCTGGCCTTGTACACATGACCGAGAATCTCGTCGTAAAAGAAACGTTGTTTTCCTCAACGAGGTTCTTGTCAGGCTTGACGAGAATCTTGTCAAGCTTTCCTTGCATACACCCTGTCAAGACAAAATCTCGTTGTTCTCAAACGTGCTGCGATTCAGGGCATGCGTGGAATTTTGTGCGTCGGAATTGGCTACACACGATCGGAATTTACAAGAACGGATTTTGCTGTCGGAAAATTTAAACACAAGCTCTCAAATTTTTGTTATCGGAAATTCCGACAGAAAATGTCCGATGGAGCCTACACAAGGTCGGAATTTCCAACAACAAGCTCCCATCGAACATTGTTGTCGGAATGTCTGGTCGTCTGTACCTATGCAGGCACAGAGAGAACATGAGAGCAAGTAGGTAGTTGCCTTGGCTGGGATTCAAACCAACTACCCTAGTGCTACCAGACAGAAGTGCTAACCACTTACTTACTATGCCTACAGCTTGTCCCTCTTAGGAAGATTCACACTGCCAAATTGTCCTAATCACCAGAAATAATTTAAATACAACATTTTAGGTTGCTCCCAGAACAGGATAACGGGGGAAATATTCCAATAGGTATATTCTTTAATTTCATGTTGAGTCTGTAGGCCATGATGTAAAGGAAAATCTCTCTAATGAAAAAAAAGAAGACATGGAAGTTATTTTAAAACCTTTCCTACCCTTATCCACAAAAAAGTTTTAACTTTTTATTTTAAGTTTTAAGTGCTGACAATCTCCTATAATAGGCTAGATTTCTTACTAATGCACATTTAAATATACCTGTATACTGTATGTGTGTATATATATATATACAGTTGTATTCAAAATTATTCAACCCCCACTGAAATTGATTGTTTTGCCCAGTTTGACATTGATTTTGATCATTCAGTCATCCTGCTTACAATTAAATCAAAGAGGCACGTGTAGGTCAGACAAATATAACATAACATTTATAATGAAATAACCACAAATGTCTTTTCTGTGCTCACATCATTATCAGTTTTATTCAACCCCCAATTGACATTCAATCTTAGTACTTAGTACAACATCCTTTTACAGTTATAACAGCTTTTAAACGTGAAGCATAGCTTGACACAAGTGTCTTGCAGCGATCTACGGGTATCTTCGCCCATTCGTCATGGGCAAAAGCCTCCAGTTCAGTCACATTCTTAGGCTTGCGCACTGCAACTGCTTTCTTTAAGTCCCACCAGAGGTTCTCAATCGGATTTAAGTCTGGTGACTGCGATGGCCACTCCAAAATGTTCCAGCCTTTAATCTGCAACCATGCTCTAGTGGACTTGGAGGTATGCTTGGGATCATTGTCCTGTTGAAAGGTCCAACGTCTCCCAAGCCTCAGGTTTGTGACGGACTGCATCACATTGTTATCCAATATCTCCTGGTACTGAAGAGAATTCATGGTACCTTGCACACGCTGAAGCTTCCCTGTACCTGCAGAAGCAAAACAGCCCCAAAGCATGATTGACCCCCCGCCATGCTTCACAGTAGGCAAGGTGTTCTTTTCATCATAGGCCTTGTTCTTCCTCCTCCAAACATAGCGTTGATCCATGGGCCCAAACACTTCTAATTTTGTTTCATCAGTCCACAGAACACAATCCCAAAACTTCTGTGGTTTGTCCACATGATTTTTACATACTGCAGTCGACTCTTCTTATTCTTTGGAGACAGCAAGGGGGTGCGCCTGGGAGTTCTGGCATGGAGGCCTTCATTACGCAGTGTGCGCCGTATTGTCTGAGCAGAAACTTCAGTACCCACATCTGACAACTCTTTTCTCAGTTACTCAGCAGTCACAAGGGGACTTTTCTCCACTCTACACTTCAGGTAGCGCACAGCAGTCAAAGTCAGCATCTTCTTTCTGCCACGACCAGGTAGCGTTTCAACAGTGCCCTTTGCCTTGAATTTGCGAATGATGCTTCCTATGGTGTCTCTTGGTATGTTTAACATCTTTGCAATCTTCTTATAGCCATTGCCCTTCCTGTGAAGAGTAATCACCTCTTCTCTTGTCTTCCCGGACCATTCTCTTGACTTCACCATGTTTGTAACCACACCAGTAAATGTCTAGAAGGAGCTGAGTATCACAGTCATTTTAAAGCTGCCTGATTGGTGCTTATTAGCCTTTATTGCTGCTCCCTGACATCCACAGGTGTTTTCAATACCTGATTGAAAACACGTCAATGAACCTCTGTTCTTCAGAGTGGTAGTCTTTAAGGGGTTGAATAATTGTGTAAATGAAGAATTCACAAAATAAACATTTACTACTGTATTACAAAACCAATTGATGTCATTTTAGTTGCATATGGTTCTTTAAGAAGTCCTTGTAGGATTTCATTCTGAATACAATTACAAATGTACACTAAATTCCCTAAAACCCTTTACAGCATTGGGGGGTTGAATAATTTTGAACACAACTGTATATATATATATATATATATATATATATATATATATATATATATATATATATATATATATTTTGTGACAGGAAGTCAGGTAAATCTGTGGGTGTTGTCACAGACGGGAGATACATTTCTGCCTTGTTTAGACAATACACCAATTGTTATTAGGCGTCGGCTGCAGAAGTAGCCAGAAAAGGTTTAAGGGCGTTGGAAAACTTCAGCTGTTCAGAATGAGGCAATTAAGGCCTCTATAATTAATCCAGAGGATTACCACTGATTTGCTACATCCTGAGGCTTTGTGAGTAAGGAGAGCAGTAGCTGAAAGTCTTCTGAGGAGGTGAGGTGGTGATTGATTTTTCTGTGTGATAAAAATCAAAAAGAGACTATTGTTTTTCTGCTGTATGACCAGCAGTGTCTGCCCAGCACTAGGCTGTGCCAGACTCCTTAGATAGGTTCCTGTGTGGTGAAGGTAGACGCCTCAAGTGGCCAGGGTTTATTTTATGTTTGATTTTGTTTATGCTGTTTGGATGCTTGTACTTGTTTCCAGCAAGATGGAAGAATAAACCAAAATCTTTGTTTTTCAACCGTCTTCGACTGCCTTTCTGTAAAAAATCAGTGTGTAGTGAACCCACCCAGGGGGTCACACACCCCGCTACCGAGCTAACCCCTTACAATATATAATTTATTTATTTTTTTAAGGCTGTGTCTGCAACTCCACGGGAACAAAGGATGAGACCTGCTCAATTTATGAGGAGGTTGGGGAATGCGTATGTGACAGAACTACAGGACAGTGCCCTTGTTTGCCTAATGTAATTGGGATTCGGTGTGACAACTGTGCTCCTGGCTACTGGGGCTTTTCCAGTGGAAAAGGATGTAAACCTTGCAACTGTTCCCTGAATAATTCCCAAGAAAAGCAATGCAATCAGGTAAATATTTCTGAAATAATTTTATATGACTGCATTATTATGAGAACTGACAACTTAGTGAGAATTAGTGGTGTATATTAATGTAACAAATAGTAGTATACTGAGTTTATTAAAAATATAAACTAATGACCAGGTATCCTTGTATTGGCTATTCTTGCATGATTAAAAGTGAAAAACAACGGGATATTTGTTAATATATTTTATACATTATCTCTGCTGCTTGCATTTTAGTACAGTACATAAGCATGACTGAACTCTTAAAGAGGAAGTAAACCCTCTAAAACATCTCCTAAAAAAAACCTGCAAGAGAAAGGCATAATGAGCTAGTATGCTAGCTCATTATGAATTACTTACCTGAGATCGAAGCCCCCGCAGCAGTCCTGGGTGACCTCCTCCATCGCCGCCATTAAACCCGGAGTGACTTCCGGGTATCACTGCTCTGGCACTGTGACTGGCCGGAGCAGCGATGACGTCACTCCCGCATTATCGCTGTTAGAAGCGCCACGCTCAGTGCGCCTGCGCCCGATGTCTACGATGTATGCGCCGTAGACATCGGTGGCGGTATTTTCTGCAAATATCTCCTAAACCTTTTAGGTTTGGGAGATATTTGTTGCATTTGTAGATTAAGGCTTACCTGTAGGGCAGGGGTGTCTAAACTTTTTTCAAAGAGGGCCAGATTTGATGAAGTTAACATGCGTGAGGGCCGACCATTTAGCCTGATATTCTTTGAACCATTAAAATTCAGTCTAAGTGTGTTAGTTCGAGCACTAATACACTGCCCAACAAGAATTATCTTGCCTTTGTGGCTCTATGTGCTTAAAGAGATGAGCTTGGGCGTATTTTTTGGATATACCGTATTTATTGGCGTATAACAAGCACCTTCACTTTAAGAGCGAAATTTCAGGAAAAAAATATGTAATTTTAAATAAAGAACTGTGAAGCAAAATGTTATATTCTCTGTGTTGTGAGAGACACAAGACTCTGGTCTGGAACAATGGATGTTTATTTCAGGTCATCTGTACACTGCCACATGCATCCCAGGACAGTACATCTTATCTGGTTCCTTACATGTGCTTTCCAAGATGGCTACTATGCCCCTTGCCCCTTGTCATCACTGCTGCGTGGAGCCAGCCTTAAAGTGATAGTACATGTTGAACCCTTTAGGTATAACACCTAATAAGGGTCAGTGCCCATCTGCAGCCTCACAAGTGCCCATCTGCAGACCCACCATTGCCAGGAATGCAGCACCCACCATTGCCAGGAATGCACCCACCTTTGCCAGGAATGCACTCACGAGCGCCAAAGATTACATACAGGAGAATCTCCTGTTTACACGGCGGCCTCTTTAATAGAAAGTACCGCTCTCATTTCATGGACAGAACAGTAGTCGAATGGCAGCGCCAGAGATGGGACTTCCTATTACAGAGGCCGCTCGTAAACAGGAACTTCTCCTGTGTATGGCACTCATCCCGTCTCCTCCCTTTCCCCTCCAATTCATATACATCTTTTGTGGCCCTGGCACAAATAACCAGGTGGGCCGTTCAAAACCGGAGCGCGGGCTCCAATTGGCCCGTGGGCAGGACCTTGGACATGCCTGCTGTAGGGGTTAAAGTGGTTATAATGGGTTTACAACCACTTTGAAGCAGAACTGGATTTTCAGGAAGTCAGGTCTGTGATTCAAAAATGCTGCATGTATTCTGGCAAAGAGGAGGTGTTAGAAAAGGGATTGCATCATATTCTCTTCTCTCTGTAAACTGTAATCAGCCTACATTTTCCATGAATCCTTGGGATTGGAGTGAATGTGGGAGGTACACTAGGCTTGTACATGTAAATGTGAACTCTTTAATCCACTTCAACATAAATCACATCCCTCATTCTGCAACCAGCAAGCCATACATAACACACGGTATGATAGGTTACAGCCTTATAAATGCAAAGCATTTTAATATAAATACTGTACATATTAATATAATATTAATTTAATGCATTTAATATAAATGCAAACCAGTGTAATGTGTCTGTGTCCACCAGAGCAGCATGTCAGGGACCACCAGTGCCGCATGTCAGGGACCACCAGTGCCGCATGTCAGGGACCACCAGTGCTACATGTCAGGGACCACCAGTGCCACATATCAGGGACCACCAGTGCCGCATGTCAGGGACCACCAGTGCCGAATGTCAGGGATCACAAGGGCCAAATGTCAGGGAGCACCAGTGCCGCATGTCAGGGACCACCAGCTCCACATATCAGGGACCACCAGTGCTGAATATCAGGGACCACAAGTGCCAAATGTCAGGGACCACCAGTGCCACATGTCAGGGACCAATAGTGCCACATATCAGGGACCACCAGTGCTGAATGTCAGGGACCACAAGTGCCAAATTCAGGGACCACCAGTACTGCATGTCAGGGACCACCAGTGCCGCATGTCAGGGACCACCAGTGCCACATATCAGGGACCACCAGTGCCGCATATCAGCGACCACAAGTGCCAAATGTCAGGGACCACCAGTGCTGAATGTCAGGGATCACCAGTGCCAAATGTCAGGGACCACCAGGCGGGGCTGTTTGACAAGCAGTGTTTTCACATACAGACCTGTCAGCCCAAAATCCGCTCTAACTTTAACTACTTCAATACAAGGCACTTTTCCCCCCTTGCGCAGGCCAATTTTTAGCATTCGGTGCTCTCACAATTTGAATGACAATTATTCAGTCATGCAACACTGTACCCAATCTAATTTTTTTATAATTTTTTTACACAGATAGAGCTTTCTTTTGGCAATATTTAATCAGCAATGAGTTTTAATTTCTTTTTCGATATAAGCAAATTAAAAAAATAATAATATTTTTTTAGTTCATATTATAACATTTTGCAAATAAATATATTTTCTTCATACATTTATGGCAACAGTTATATTGCCACATTTCTTTGGTAAAAATAACCCAAATTAGTGTATAATATTTAGTCTGTGTGAAAGTTATAGAGTCTACAAGCTATGGTATGTACCATTGAAAATCGATAAATCTGGAAGTACATATACCCCCCAAATTAACCCTTTTTGGAAAGTAGAAAGGTATTAATAAGAGGCACAGTGAATTTTTTAAAGTTGTAATTTTTGATAGGCTGCATTGATGGCTGCTGTAACAGGTACACTGATAGGCAGCATTGATGGATGCAGTGACAGGTAAACAGATAGGCTGCATTAATGGCTGCGGTGACAGGTAGACTGATAGGGTGCATTGATGGCTACAGTGACAGGAACACTGATAGGCTACATTGATTGTTGCAGTGACAGGTACACTGATAGACTGCACTGATGGCTGCGGTGACAGGTACACTGATAGCCTGCACTGATGGGTGCTGTGATACTGACAGGTACACTGATGGCTGCTGTGACAGATACTCTTAATTATGGGGCAATCAAGGCAGTGATGGGCACAGCAAACAAGGAGTTAAGTCGGTACCTCACTGTTCCTGTATTCTTCTCCTCACACAGGATCAGTGTGTGAAGAGAAGAAGCCAGTAACAGCATGTTACTGGCCTTTGTTTACAGTTGTGATTAGCTGGATTGGACACAGCGATCATATGGTAAAGAGCCAATGTCACTGGCTCCTTACACTAATCGGTGATGCGATTACCACTGATCGCTGCACTGTGCTCCCCCAGGGGTGTGCACGAGTGGCGAGACCGGGAGGATGTCAAATGATGTCCACCCGGAAGGACGAAAAGCCTGCACAGCCGTCAATCTGCTATAGGCTGGGAGGGAAAAGGTTTAAGTGTAACTGTTACCAGGGTATGGGCATTCAAATATATTTAGGCAATGTCTACAAGTGGTAAATAAGCTTTAAAAAAATAAACCTTTACAGTCCCTGGGTGACCCTTTTCCTTATTGCCCAGTTTCCAGTGATGTCACAAGTCCTATTCCATCCTCTTTTTTTCTTTTGGCCATGAACATATCTGAAGTTCTGCAGACATATCATGTATTGAGGTGCCACCACTCTCTGCTCTATTTTCCGGTGAGTGCAGAGTGAGGAGCTTTGATACCCTTGGTTCACAGGAAGTTGCCTAAAAGTAGCTGGGTGTCATCAAACATGGAAGTGACAAAGCACCAGATTGGTGACTATATGAGACTGCAGGGGACAGTGCCAGAGAAAGCATGAGTATAGCAGATGAAGCTGCTTTTTATTTTTAACTCAGGCTGCCAACTACATTATTGTATTTCTATCAACATTTTAAATCATGTTATGTACTATTTCACATTCCAATTTAATGTTACTGTATTACATTTACATATACTTTTTTCAATTGTTTGCCTGTTAACCTTTACAGTGAATCAGTCATTAATAAGTAAATAAGTAATAACCTTTAGGCGGGGTTCACACCTTTGCGAATTGAATGCGTGTTTCCCCGCATTCATATAGCAGGAAAATTTGACTGGATCTCTATGGAGCCAGTTCACATATGTCCGCTGCGGTGTGCCGGAAAAACACTTGCGTTTTTTGGTGCATTTCAGGTTCTATTAAAGCCAAAAATTCGGGCTGAAATCGGACCTGAACCGGTGAACCAGCACGCACCGGACCCCTGCTTTGAGCCGCATGCGGGAGACGGTGTGAACCCGCCCTGAGATGGAAGCTGCTGTTCTCCTGGACTTTGTTTTAGTTCACACAAAGTGAAGCTGAGTATGCTACGTTTTACTGCCCTGGAACAATTGTGTAGTCCAGGAGTCAGGCCGGGTTCACACCTATACGAATTGAGTGTGGCTTAAACCACATCCAATTCGCATAACATTCTAAAATACATTGGCCCGGATTCACATACATCGGCGCATATTTATGCGGGCATAGCGTATCTAATATACGCTACGCCGCTGCAGCGCACAGATGCAAGCACTGGATTCACAAAGCACTCGCTCCCACTCACTCTTAAAGATACGCTGGGTTTCCTCGCGTAAGCCAGCATAGGTGGAAGTGGGCGTGAGCCATGCTAATGAGGCGTGACCCCATGCAAATGATGGATTGAGCGTCATAAAGATATGAATAACGTACAGGGCATGCGCTGTCCCGTGGACGCATCCCAGTGCGCATGCGCAGAATCACGTCAGAACTACTCCCTAAGATACGACGGATCACTGCCTACGACTTGAACGTAACTTACGCCCAGCCCTATTCACGTACTACGTAAACGACAAAAGATACGACGGCTTGTGTTCCCTGGTCCATACCTTTGCATGAGTTGCGCCTCCTATATGGGGAATAACTTTACGCCGGACATACGACTTACGCAAACCGTGTATATTATGCGCCGGCTGCAACTACGTTCGTGAATCGGCGTATCTCCCTCATTTGCATATGTGCATAGAAAATCTATGGGAGCGGCAAATGCGCCCAGCGTAAATATGCGTCCACGATACGACGGCGTAGGAAAGTTACGTCGGTCGGATGAAGCTTATTTTCAGGCGTATCTCAGTTTATGGGCACGGCGCATAGATACGACGGCGCATACTTACATATTATCTGGAGATACGTCGGCATAAGTGCTTTGTGAATCCGGGCCATTGATTTTAATGAGGCTGGTTTACATATGAGCGATGCATTCGCATTGCGCATTACCAAAAAAATGTGTGCGTTTTCTAGGCATTGCGGTGCGGCTCAGGTGCGAATTCAGGCCCATTATCTTCTATGGGCACGCATCTGATTCACAGATATGTTAATTTCTCATCAGGATTTCTCTCATTCTCCTCAATACTTTCCCCCTCCCCCTCCCCTCTCCCAGGTCTCCAAATTTGCAGCTAAAACAGAGATGATCTGCTGAAAAGCTCTCTTATCTCTTTGCAGAGATAACAGAGCTGGAATTTGCATTCACTAGTGTGAATCCAGCCTCAGAGAAAAGTCTATTCCCTGCTACATCTTCTCACAAACATATTTGGATTCAGATCCAGACTCCCTTTCACATGTTTTTGCAGCATGAATAAATATTATCTGATACATTAACATCTGTTCCGTGCAAGGCCCTTGAGCATTGTTTTATTTATAGTATTTAACAGTTTACAGGTCAGTGCCTATGCAAACCCCAATACAAAGGAAAGAAATGTGACCAATGTGAAGAAAATTTTTATGGAAATCCCAAGGTGAAATGCATACGTGAGTATGTTTGTAACAGATTAATTGCAGTAGTCATTATGCAACAACTATAACAAAAAATAGTGACTATTTACAATGAAAATGGTTATATTCCCTTATCATTTCTGTAGATATTACCTGGTATTTTATATAAAATGAATTGCAGTTGGAGGGCTAGTGTAGCTGCTGACACACCAACTGACAAAATTTGTTAAAGAACTTATATAAAAATACGTGCACCACTATATAATATTAACAAACAGGACTGAAGTGATGCAACAACAATACTGCCCTCTGCGAACCTCTGCTGGTCTCAATACAAAGTTAATGACACCCCAAGATCGGTTCACAGATCGCAGTGCAAACTGTGGATTCGGACAGGAATTGGATTGCATGGGTGTGAACACCCATGCAATCCAATTCCAGTGCGGGAAAAAAAACAGGCTAAAGTGTAAAAACAGATATATACAAAATAGTGCAGCGCTAAAATCCGCAAGTGTGTAACAGAAAATTAACCATGTGACAATGCAAAAATTATAAAATATTTTTATGCAAAGAATAAATTATAAATTCATCACATAGATCAGGGGTGCCCAACCTTTTGAAGGCCAAGGGCCACTTAAGCGACTTAGTAACCAGTCGCAGGCCACAATGAGCGTAGTTGGCAGGTGACAGGTCTGTGTCCAGTCTGCATATGCAACACAGACACAGCCCAATCTACTCTAGGGGCCCTCCAATCCAATCAGATAGAAGTGGGGCAGATCCTTTTAATGTTTCTCTTTCCTTATGGATGCTGCTTGCAAGCTCCAATCAGGGCAAAGAAAATGTAAAGCAATCAAAGCAATGCAAAAGTGCTTTATCCTTTTTAAAAGATTTATTTTAACCATACAACATATATGCACTCAAATTTAAAAACACTTCAATAGGCATGTGCGTATTCCATATATAGCTTGTGTAGGGATGAGTGTTTTCAACTGTCTGCAGGTTCTGCAGCTCCGGCCATCAGAATAACCTCCGTCCATGTGACACAGTCTTTCCCTTCCTCATAACACATTTGTCAGCCTCTCAGTTCCCTCCTACTTATTTCGTCACTCCTCGTGTCTTCCTCAGGGAAGTGTTAAAGTGTAAACATTTAGGGCCAGATCCACGAAGCGCGGCGCTTCTTTACGGCCGGCGTAGTGTACAGATACACTACGCCGCCGTAACTTACAGCCTATTTCCCGTATTCTCAAAGAATTTGCGCCGTAAGTTACGGCGGCGTAGTGTAACTGTGTCGGCGTAAGGGTGCGCAATTCAAATGGATAAGATGGGGGCGTGTTTTATGGTAATACGTCTTGACCTGACGTAAATGAAGTTTTTTCTGAACGGCGCATGCTGTGCGCATGCTCGAAATTAACCCGCAACAAGCCAATGCTTACGACGTGAACATCATTCTACGCAAAGCCCTTTTCTCGAACGACTTACGCAAACGACGTAAAATTTTCAAAATTTGACGGGGGAACGACGTCCATACTTAACATAGGATACGCCTCATATAGCAGGGGTAACTATACGCCGAAAAAAGCCTTACGGAAACGACGTAAAAAAATGCGCCGGCCGGACGTACATTCGTGGATCGCCGTATCTAGCTAATTTGCATACTCGACGCGGAAATCGACGGAGACGCCACCTAGGGGCCAGCGTAAATATGCACCTTAGATCCGACGGCGTACTGAGACGTACGCCAGTCGGATCTAGCCCAGCTTCAGGCGTATCTTGTTTTGTGGATACAAAACAAAGATACGCCGGAGCAAACTAGAAGTTACGCGGTGTATCAATAGATACGCCAGCGTAACTTCTTTGTGGATCTGGCCCTTAGTTGGCAAGTCCCAAATTTAAATCCAGAGGTCATCCAAAAGTATGTCTGTGTTGAGCAGAAAGTAATTCATAAATAGTGACTTCACTCAGTGTTCCACCACCTCATGTAAATGGTATGTGCTTACCAGAAGCCGTGGACCATTATACAGTAAAGTAAAGCGTCAGATGCACTTGTGTAATGGCGTATCACCACTTGACAAAACTTTCACTGCTGGAGAGGATTCCCTCAAAGTAATTTTTTCATAGGTAACCAGAGTAATCAGTGACATCCACCAGCATCCCAAAAAATCAGCATATGGAAAAGGACATCGGACATGGGACAAAAATCCATAGTGTAAAACCGTTATATAAAGTTTATTTAAAAAATGCTAAAACACTAACAGAATGTATGCAGTAAACAGCAGCATACAAACAATCAATCGCGGGGATCGTGCAGGACACTTCCTGGATCCAAGTACGCAATGATGTCACAGGCACGGACTCCACCAAAGCACATCTCACTCTTTACTTTACTGTATAAGAATTGGTTTCAGGTAAGAGCATACCATTTATATGAGGTGGTAGAACACTGAGGGAAGTCACTATTCAAAGGTTATTTTCTGCTTAACACAAGACATGCTTTTTGGTGATCTCTGTATTGAAATTTGAGACTTGCCAACTACATTTTTACACCTTGGACTCTATTCACTTCACCTTTATCAACTTTATTACGTTTTCACTATTATTAGTATTACATTGTATATTGTTTCATCACTTCAGTCATGTTTTGTTAATATTATATAGCGCTGATTATATTTTTATATTGATTACCTGGTATTTGTCTCCTATAAGAAAATCAACTGTAACATTTCCTACATAAACTAATAGCAAATATACCCTAGACTTTCCACACTTTTTGTTAGATGCTCCTTATTTAGATGGTTTAAGCCTCAAGTTAAATTGGACTGGTGATAAAAATTGAGCTAGAAAAGGGATCCACAGTAATAACTCCAGAGCACAGCTGTAGGGGACTTCCATTAAAGAACACTTTTCAGATCAACTGTACCCTGATATTAAATTAGTTATTAGCATGTACACACTGGTAAAATAAGAGCATACGTGTGTACATGAATACTTTAGAGAATATATTATCTAGGTAATACATTGTTTATATGGCCAGGTGTAGATTTGCAGAACAGGCCCAAGTGTTTGTATCAAGCATTCCACATGAATATGTAAGTTTCATCCATTCTTATACGTTCTCATAACTGGATTTCTCAACAGGTCAAGTTTTAATCTTAAAAAAAAAAAAGGTTTCATTGTGATAGAACATGTTTTATATCTCATGCCATTGTGATTTTGCAGCTTGCAGGTGCAATTTGAAAGGCAGTAATAAGCCTATGTGTGATAAAGACACCGGGGCATGCAACTGCAAAGTAGGAGTTACTGGAAGATACTGTGACCAATGTGCTCCTAAATTCAAGCAAGAGTTCCCAGCCTGCCCTCGATGCCATATGTGCTTTGACGAATATGAAGCTGATGTATCCTCCCTGGCTGACTCTGTTCATGACTTAGTTAAATTAGCTGCCAACATTGGCCCCACCAGATCGCCAATGGGCTGTGATGTTCAGATGAGCATTCTAAAGGATAGACTTTCTGTTATTGAGAAAATGTTTAAGAGTCGAATTCTTTCTCCTGACAAGTATGCAAAAGTCAAGGACTTCTACGAAAGTATAAGGTAATCTGTTTGTAACCATATCTAGAAATGCTAAATGTATTCCAAAAACAATTTTTCCTGCATTTCGGATATATAAGAAAACATTAGGCCCCATACTCACGAGCAAACATGTCTGCTGAAACTGGCCCGCAGGCCAGTTTCAGCAGACATGTTTGCTCGTGTGTGGGCGCGAGCGGGCCGAATTCCAGCAAACATTTGCCCGCCGGGCCTTTTCCCAGCGGGCAAATATTCCTGGACTTGTTTTAAAACAGCCCGCTGGAATTCAGCCCGCTCGGACATGTACGGTCGTCAGTACAGACCTACCGTACATGTCCAGGCGCCCGCCGTCCCTCGCATGCGTCGAATGACTTCGACGCATGCGTGGAAGCATTTTAAAGGCGGGCCGCCCACGTCGCCGCGTCATTGTCGCGGCGACACCGCGTCATCGACGCGGCGACACCGCGGACACGCCCCGCGTATTGTTTACGCGCGGACTTCTGTACGATGGTGTGTACAACCATCGTACAGAAGCCCTCTGGCAGACATGTATGGTGAAAACGGTCCGACGGACCGCTTTCACCATACATGTTTGTCCGTGTGTACCCGGCCTTAGAATAAGAAAAATAGCTGTGCTGCCTTTAGCAACCAGTTATCATTTCCCCTTCATTTTCCCATGGCATGTGAGGTATCTAATTAAATAATCTGTGTGTTTACCATGGGCAACATTAAAGGGCACTTAAAACTAAAAAATAATATATTACAGCTTAACAGGCATCAGTTGTGGTGCCTGATTTAGATTTCTTTTTCAGTCTAAAAATATTTATAGCAAGAACTAAAATGAAGATGTGGATAGAAATGCAGAGTCCTTGTTGCTTTCTGGGAACTGAAAAGACAGCAAAGACAATGTTATTATTATAGTGTAAACGACTTGCCCCATTAACTTGCAATTGATGCAGATGAATTACGGCAGCCATGTTTGAAGTTCTGCCTATGTTACAACTATGGCTGTCTCTATACAATGGAGAAGTGAGTGTAGCCATACAGGGACAGGAAGTGTATTATTTTCAGAATTGGGAAAAAAAAGCCTGAAGAAAAAGAATTTGCACTACGTGCAAGACACTACATTTAAGGGATCTGATAATTGATCCAAATGATGATGTTTATTATTCATTTATTATTTTACATTATTATAGGCCATTGGTGAGGCATGCAGAAAAATTTGTTTTTCATTGACCTTTAAACAATTTGTTATGCCTGTATGATATATCAGAGGTACAGTAGGCAACCTACAACTCTATGTTTTGGAACTGGAAGTACCCCTGTGACAATTAACATATTGGTATTTGTAAATTTAAAGCAGTTTTAAATTAAGCCTTTCCCTCTCACAAGCTGTATATTAAGTTTCATTGTTAATAATTGTTAATTGCTCTCCCCTTTAAGAACCAGCACAGTTATGGCTTAGACAAAGTGGTCACATGCATAAACAGTGATAAAACACCTTATAATACAGCTAGCTAGTTTGGTGGAATTTCCTCACATCCTGTCTGGTCATTGAGACACAAAGCGGGAAAAGGGGTAAACCTCACCAATGGCAACACATATAGAAAAAAAAAACATAGTAAACACAAAGGACAAGGAAACGTAAAAATTATTGTATTATTGGAATGTTTAGCTGATTGTATACATTTTTATTACAGGAATAAAGTAAATAAAATTAGGATTTCAGATTTGGGAAAATTCAGTGAGATACCAAAGCTGAATAAAACAATATGGGATATGGAGAAAGAGATTGATGTTTTATTTAAAAACCTAGACATAATAAGGATAAAGAAGCAGAAGGAAAATATAGTCAAGGTTAAAGGTAAGAGAACTGTACCTGTAACATTTACTTATATATATATTTTTGTATTTATTTATTTATTATGTACATTATAGCAAAAGTTTTCAAGCTCTTTTGAAAAAGCACAAAGAAACAAGCAACATTAAGTACCGTAGATGCAAGTGGTCAGTCAAGGAAAAATTAATGCAGCAGAAAAAAGACACATCATGTTTACTTCCCTTTGACATCAGAAGATGTCCAGCAGGCTATCAGTACAGAACTGGTGGAAACCAGTGGGACCCAGGTACACCCATCCACTGTCTAAAGAAGTCTGCCTAGAAGTGGTCTTCATGGAAGAACTGTGGCCAAAAAGCAATGCCTCCAACGTGGAAACAAGGCTAAGCGACCCAACTATGCACAAAAACATAGGAACTGGGGTACAGAAAATGCCAGGAGGTGCTGTGGACTGATGAGTCAAAATGTGAAATATTTGGCTGTAGTAGGATGCAGTTTGTTCTCCAAAGGGCTGGAGAGCCGTACAATAATGAATGTCTGCAGGCAACAGTGATGCACGATGGTGGTTCCTTGCAAATTTGGGGCTGCATTTCTGCAAATGGTGTTGGAGATTTGGTCAGGGTCAGTGGTATCTTTATCCATCATACCATAACATCAGGGAGGCATCTGTTCAGCCCCAAATTTATTCTTCAGGAGGACAAGGACCCTTAAACATACAGCTAATGCCATTAAGAACTATCTTTAGTATCACCCTTTGATTTACTACTCATTCTTACTGTGATATCTTAATGGTTTGCTGAAATAGACTGATCAATATTTAGTATTTTTGCTGTTGTTATACAAGCATTCAATTTGCTACTGGATGTGCAGTTTACTATATCTGTACCATGCAAAATCCTTCAATAAAAAAAAGAAATATCTTTAGTGTAAAGAAGAACAAGTCCTAAAATTGATGGTTTGGCCCCCACAGAACCCTGATCTCAACATCATCTAGTCTGTCTGGGATTACATGAACAGACATGAGGATTTGAGGCAGCCTACATCCAGGGAAGGTCTGTGGTTAGTTCTCCAAGATGACAATGAAAAGATTGAGGTGCCGCTCCAGATAGCTCAAGTTACTCCTACTTATGAGTGAAGGGGTTTAAAGAGCCCATTCCGGCTTTGTGAGCATACTCTGGTAAAAAAAACAAAAAAAAACGAAGCCGCAGCACACCAACCCAGGCCAAAGAGTAAAATCAAGGGATAAATACGGGTTCAGCCTGACTCCATCCAGGCTACACCCCCTGTCACATTTTTCCGTGACCACAGGGCCTCAATGACTTAGCGATGTGGGTGGGGCAAAACATGTCGGGGACATGGCCTGGATGGCACCAAGTTGAAGCCATGTTTGTTAGTGCTGCCAGGCAGAACTACCACTAAACCACTGTGCTTTTTTTTTTTTTAACAGAGTCTACTTATGGTAGGCGCTAAGGGCCAGATTCACAGAAAAAGTATGCCGGAGTATCTGCTGAATAGCTGAAGTTTTGTTTTAAAGTTGTGTCCCTTATTTTTGTCAGTCATCTTTTTCCCACCACTATGGTTTCTGTTATTTGATTATTTGATCCAACATTTAGATGAAAAACTTTAATGTCAATTCAAATGTTGTTAATGGCAAAAACTAGACTTTATCCAATTCAAACATTAAAATATGTGGTTACATTACATCCTTTATTAGACAATGGTCTTGATACAGGGCTCTTGTTGTATATGACAAAATGATTGCTTCCACAGCCAGAATGGTATTTCTGTTGAAAATACAATGAAGATGTGATTAAAAAACAAACCTGCCTGAACATGCCAGAATATGAATGATTTATGAGCTTGTTGAAGAGTTTGCACATGCATCCCAGAAAATGTATGATATTTACTAAAGATATATTTAAATGGTATTGTGCTCTATTCATTTTTTTCAAGATTACATGAAATGTGAATCAGTATGATGTCCATATATTGTGTTTTATTGTTTATTTTGTACTTTTATTATGTAGCAAAGACAAGAGGGCTTACATTCTTGTTCCTTTCCTATTAGACATCCAAGCATATGTTGACAAGATCACCAAACACTATAAAACATCATTATCTGCAGCAGAGAAGGCACGCAACGCTACACCTATTATCCGGACTGCTTCCAAAACTAGAAAAAATATTCTGACTGAACTCAGCAACCTAGATAAAAAAGACAAAAATAATTTAGAAAAGTTAAACAAAATGAAATCTCTGCAAATAAGTAAAATGAATGAAATGGTAAGAGTTATCATTACAATAAATTATTTTTAAAAATAAATCCTGAAAAATTAAACTTTGTATGATGTTTGACTGTTTTCTTAAATGTAATCTTTTAAATATTAATTAAAAATGTATGTATATATATATATATATAATATATATATATATATATATATATATATATATATATATATATATATATTTCACTTTGAATACATTTTCTTTTTTATAGTTTGTATTGTAATACTGTCAAAATCATAAAAATACCAACTGTACAAATTTCGACAGAGGATGTTTGTCCAGCAACTTGGTGTATTTGTGGCTGATTAGATATGTGCTACATCAGGAGGAAGGAACAAACTATTATATACACTACTATTTATTTATTTTTTTACACCACACGATTTCTCCTAATAGCCAGACCAATGTAGACCAAATGCAAATGGCTGTTGAATGGCCAGTCAGTAGTAGTACCCCAAGGACAGACATCTCCAACATTAGACTCGGTGCCCAGCATTAGCGCGGTGGTGGAATCACACTTAAAACCCTTGTAGTTCTGCCACTGGTGTGCTTAGCTTTTTTTTATTATTATTATTATTTTTTATCATATTATTTTATTTACAATTTTTTTTTCATTTTTTGTATTATATTTCTTCCAATTTGTCTTTAGAAACCCAACTGGGGGGCTTTGGTGAAATATCATGGGTCTAAACAGACCTCTGATGTTCCACCTATGACACAGGGGCAAGAAGGTTGAGGACACAGCCCTCCATCTCCCAAGCCTCAGCTGCATAGAATGAATAGACAAAAATAGCATTGTAAAGACCTTTCCATTCATTCACAAACTGAAGCATAGTAAGCACAGTTATGAATGAACACAGTTTACTATGCCTCAGTTATGAGTCAGTGATCAGTACCGATCACTAACTCTGTCTATTCGAATAAGGAAGGGGCCTGTAAATGACATGTTTACCAACCCCTTCCCTGTTTCTCATCCTGACAGCATCCCTCGTAGCAGGGATGGGGGGGGTGGGGGAACCCAGCGGAAGGGGGGCTGCTGAATGCTTGTGGGAGGTAGAGGAGAAGCAGGCATTTACCAGTTGCAGGAGGAATATCAATTAGACTGGTTCCTCTATATGCCACTTTTGATCACTGATTATGCTCTGAGCTGTTGAATAGTATATATATATCTGAAAAACATTTCTGTAAACACAGAAAAAGGAAGGGCTTGTTCTAAACTCATTTTGTAAAGTAGTAATGCGTTAAAATTACACCACTGTCACCAGATGCCTAGTTTTTAAAATGTGTAAATATTGGTTTATGATACTGATATCTGCAGAACATGTCTTCTCGCAGGTTTGTGGAACTGTATGGGACTTTCCTTGCAATATTTCCCCCTGTGGAGGTGCTCTATGCAGAGATAAGTTTGGCAGAAGGAAATGTGGTGGACCAGACTGTAATGGAGCTTTGCCAATTGCCAGAGATGGTCTGAAAAAAGCAAATGAAACAGATGCTAAGTTAAAGAGTGTTGCAATACATCTCCTTGAAGCTGAGAAACAGGTGAATATAAAAGAAATAACACCAGAGACATTTTCACATGAATCATCTTGCTGTGTTGAAGGAATCGGCACACAATACACAAAAATCCACATAAACAGAATGCCATTGTACTGAACACCACTTAAGGACCGGACCAATATGCTGCTAAATGACCCAAGGGGTTTTTACAATTCGGCACTGCGTCGATTTAACAGACAATTGCGCGGTCATGCGACGTGGCTCCCAAACAAAATTGGCGTCCTTTTTCCCCCACAAATAGAGCTTTATTTTGGTGGTATTTGATCACCTCTGCGGTTTTTATTTTTTGCGCTATAAACAAAAATAGAGCGACAATTTTGAAAAAAATGCAATATTTTTTACTTTTTGCTATAATAAATATCCCCCAAAAACATATATAAAAAAATTTTTTCCTCAGTTTAGGCCAATACGTATTTTTCTACCTATTTTTGGTAAAAAAATCGCAATTATTGTTTATCGATTGGTTTGCGCAAAATTTATAGCGTTTATAAAATAGGGGATAGTTTTATTATTATTATTTTTTTTACTACTAATGGCGGCGATCAGCGATTTTTCTTTATCGTACATCACGGGACACAGAGCAGCATAGCCATTACATATGGGTTATATAGTGTACCTTCAGGTGATGGACACTGGCACTCTCCGACAGGAAGTTCCCTCCCTATATAACCCCCACCCATAGTGGGAGTACCTCAGTTTTTTCGCCAGTGTCTTAGGTGTTGGTGCACGTTGAAGGTTGTGCCTGCAGTTTGTCCTTGGGACCAGGGCCAGCCGACCGGATCCGTCCAAGGTGCTTCATAGCCAAAGTGGACGGTACCCGGGCCCCAATTCGTGGATGGGGTTTTGCCTATAATGCCTCTCCTTGGAGGGCTGGACTCTGGGTTCCAGGACTGGGTTTTTTAACCTATGGATACCTGCTGTCAGTAGTGCTGTATAGGTCCAGGTGTGTGGTGTTCCTGACTTGGACCCCGGTCCCTGAAGGTCTATGACCATACCCACGGTGAAGGGGGAAGATTGGGCCTCTTGCGTGAGCAATACCCTGCGGCGTGGAAAGGTAAGCGGGGGGCCTACGGAACTTGGTTTGTCAGTGGGCCCCCCACAGGGGACTCTGGGGTAAAGCCTTTTCTATGCCTCTGTGCATGGGCTAAAAGAGAAACCACAAAGTCTGCATGACTGGATGGCTCAGACACCCAGATATACTGTTCCTCTGGCTGGGCTAATAGACTGCTGCTGCTGCTACAAGGTGTTTTGCTCCATGAGATGTAAAAAGGGGCATGTCAGGTTTAAAGTACTTACTTCCTGATATCTGTGTGTGGCTTCCAGCAGCTCCTGGGCTCCTCTCCCCACATGGCTTCCTGCTTCCTTCAGAGCGGCGTCGGGAGCGCGCGCGCGCGTGCGCGCGCACTGTTATAGACGGCGGGCACGCCAACGCTGCGTGGAGGGGGCGGGGGACGCCCGGGGAGTCCCCTCCCCTCTGTACATCAGAGGGGGAAAACTCTATTTAGCCTGTCAGTCTGCTGAAGGCTGTGAAGGGACACGGAGCAGCGATGCTGAGCTGAGCAGGATAGGTTTGCCTATGTTATGCTGACACAGTGACACCTAGTGGCCGTTTTTTTGTACACACCTCACTAAAGAGCTGTTTAAACTCATATTTTCTCTAGAAAGCCGGTGTACTAAGTAGCAGTCAGAGTACTTGTATTATTAGGTGCTCTCCTAGCCCAGCATTAAGGGAAGCAATATTAGGATGTGATTAAGCCCTTGGGGCACAATATTGTTATCTCTTGTTAGGTTTTGGGAAGTTTAGTTTCTGTCTAACATTACCCTAGCCTAATTTTTTTCCTCATTTATTTAAATGTGTGTTTTTTTCTCCAGCTATTACAGTTAGTTGTATATTAGCGGAGTATCTCAGATTTGTTTATTATGGCTCCTAAGGGTGCAGGGAACGCTAAAAATGCTAAAAGTGCTAAAAAGCCAAAGGGTTCCCCATCGGGCTCGGAGGATATTTCCCAAAATCCAGCTGCCCCTACCTCCCCGGAGGATCCGGAGGTTGCTGCCCTGGGTGAGCCATCGGGGTTGCTAGGTGCTACGGCTGGCCCTATTCAACCAACTCCTTCCTATGTCACGGAAGAGATGTTAGCCTCCACCTTGGGTGGATTTGAGAAAAGGATGGCCGCTTTTATTACGGCCTCTTTATCTGGGAAGAAGCGGGCTAGGTCCCCGTCTCCCAGGTTTGAATCTCCTGAGGAAGATGTCCTTTCCACTGAGGAATTGGAAGATGCAGGAGACCAGGCCGAGGATCACCTGGACCATTTAGGTTCTGAGGATTCTACTATAGAGGAACCTTTTTCAGCTTCTCACGCAGAAAAACTGTGGGTTCAGTCCTTAACGGATATGGTGCGGTCAGCTTTTAAAATGCCTTTGCCTCAGCCTCTGGCTTCCGCTGTGTCCTCATTGGGCTCCCTAAAGGCGCCCCAAGCCAACCTGGTGTTCCCGGTTCATCCTTTGTTAAAGGACCTGATATTTCAGGACTGGGTTAAGCCAGACAGGATTTTTTTGCCTCCTAAAAGGTTCGCAGTTATGTACCCTTTAGAGGAGGAGTTTTCGAAAAAATGGGCTGTCCCCACTGTTGACGCAGCCATATCATGTGTCAATAAAGCTTTAACGTGTCCAGTGGACAATATTCACATGTTCAAAGATCCTGTGGATAAAAGGCTTGAGACCTTACTGAAGGCATCCTTTGCCACAGCGGGGGCAGTGGTCCAGCCAGCCGTAGCTGCCATTGGCGTCTGCCAGGCTTTAAAGGACCAAGCAAAACAGGCCCTAAAGGACCTTCCGGCTCAACAGGCTCAGGACTTGGCCGACCTACCCAGAGCTTTATGTTTCGCGGTAGACGCTATCAAGGATTCAATCCAACAGGCGTCCCGCCTATCCCTGTTTTTGGTTCACATGAGAAGACTACTTTGGTTAAAGAACTGGTCTGCAGAAACCCCCTGCAAAAAGCTCCTTACAGGATTCTCCTTTCAAGGAGAGAGATTGTTTGGAGAAGATCTTGACAAATATATTCAAAAGATCTCTAGTGGTAAGAGCACCCTCTTGCCGGTTAAGAAGAGGTTCCGGGGTCCCTCTTTTAAGCGTCCAACCTCTCCAGTTCCAGGGCCCTCATTCTCTAGGCAGTATCGACGGCCTCCTGGACGCGCAGCTGCAAACAGGCCACAGGGGCAAGCTGCAGGGAACAAGAGACCGTGGAACCGTAAGCCGGTTAAGGCTGCCCCTAAGGCAGCCTTGTGAAGGGGCGCCCCCACTCTCTCGGGTGGGGGGAAGACTCCGGTTCTTCTCGGAGTTGTGGGGGGCCAAAGTTACCGACCAATGGGTTCTGTCCTCAGTGACTCAGGGGTACAAGCTGGAGTTTCGGGAGTTCCCCCCTCCTCACTTTCAAGCGTCAAGACTTCCAGGCGACCCTCAAAAGCAGGCATCACTTCTGTCCGCCCTAGAGCAACTCCTATCTCAAGGAGTGATTATGGAACTACCAGCAGGGGAGCAGGGACAAGGGTTTTACTCAAACCTCTTCATTGTCCCGAAGCCAAACGGCGACGTCAGGCCTATACTGGACCTAAAGTCATTAAACCGCTTTTTAAGAGTCCGGTCCTTTCGAATGGAGTCCATTCGTTCGGTGGTGGCCGCCCTTCAAGGAAGGGAGTTCTTGGCCTCCATCGATATAAAGGACGCGTACCTGCACGTTCCGATTTTCCCAGGCCATTACAGGTTTCTGCGTTTTGCCCTAAACTATCGGCATTATCAGTTCGTGGCTCTTCCGTTCAGACTAGCCACGGCCCCTCGGGTTTTTACGAAAATCCTGGCCCCCGTGTTAGCCATCCTAAGGGAACAGGGCATTCTGGTCATTGCCTACTTAGACGATCTTCTGGTAGTCGACCACTCAGCGGCCGGCTTAAATCGGGCAGTGTTGCTAGTAGTAAACTGCCTAGAGTCCCTGGGTTGGGTTCTAAACCGGGACAAATCGGCCCTACAGCCCACAAGAAGGTTGGAGTATCTAGGTCTGATTTTAGATACAAGACGACAACGGATCTTCCTGCCCCAGTCCAGAGTGGACTCGATAAGGGAGTTAATCCAGATAGTCCTAAGCAGCACAAGGCCATCTATACGCCTCTGCATGCGCCTGTTGGGAAAGCTAGTGGCCACCTTCGAGGCAGTGCCCTATGCCCAGATCCATTCTCGGAGGCTACAGAGAGCAATTCTTACGGCCTGGGACAAAAGACTCCAGGCCTTGGATCTTCCCTTCTTTCTTCCCTATGCGGTAAGGCAGAGTCTGTGTTGGTGGCTAGTCACAAAAAATCTTCTGAAAGGAAGATCGTTCAATCCCCCCTCATGGAGGATAGTAACCACGGATGCCAGCCTATCGGGCTGGGGTGCAGTCCTAGACGATTTAACCCTACAGGGGAAATGGTCAAGGGCAGAATCAGCCCTACCCATAAATATCTTAGAGATCCGAGCAGCTCGGTTGGCTCTGTTGGGCTGGACGGAGATTCTGCAGGGCTCCCCAGTAAGGGTACAATCCGACAATGCCACTGCCGTAGCTTATATAAACCACCAGGGCGGCACCAGGAGTCAGGCAGCCCAGAGGGAGGTAGATCGGATCTTTTCATGGGCAGAAGCCCATGTCCCCTGCATCTCAGCTATCTTTATCCCCGGGGTGGACAATTGGCAAGCGGACTTCCTCAGCCGCCAACAGATGTCCCCAGGGGAGTGGTCCCTCCATCCCGAAGTGTTCCAGGACATCTGCCGGAAGTGGGGTACTCCGGAGGTGGACGTTATGGCGTCCAGATTCAATGCCAAAATAGCAAAGTTTGTCTCTCGAACGAGGGATCCATTGGCCTGCGGGACGGATGCCTTGGTGTGCCCTTGGCATCAGTTTGCGCTAATCTATGCCTTCCCTCCAATACGGATGCTACCCCCTCTTCTTCACAGAATTCAAAGGGAACGCAAGCCAGCGATTCTAGTGGCCCCAGCGTGGCCCCGAAGGCCTTGGTACTCCTTGATAAAAAGGATGACGGTAGAGGAGCCTTGGGTCCTCCCTCTACGTCCGGACCTCCTCTCACAAGGGCCATTCTACCATCCTGCCTTACAGGCCCTAAATTTAACGGCCTGGCGGCTGAGTCCCTGATTCTCAGAAACAGAGGCCTTTCAGGGCAGGTCGTTTCCACCCTTATAAGCGCAAGAAAACCAGTTTCCAGGTTAATATACTATAGGGTGTGGAAGGCCTATATTACCTGGTGTGAAACCAGGAAATGGGATCCCCGCAAATATACCATTGGGAGAATCCTGGAGTTTTTACAGTTGGGAGTGGAAAAAGGTTTGGCGGTCAGCACAATCAAGGGGCAGGTGTCTGCCTTGTCGGTCTTCTTCCAGAGACCTTTGACTGCCCATTCTTTAATGAAATCCTTTTTACAAGGTGTTATCGGGTGAATCCCCCCGATTAAAGCTCCCCTGTATCCTTGGGATCTAAATTTGGTTCTATCGGCCTTGCAAAGGCAGCCCTTTGAGCCCATGTCCGCGATCCCTTTGGTCCTTTTGACTAGGAAACTAGTGTTTCTGGTGGCCATGGCATCCGCCAGAAGAGTGTCGGAGTTGGCAGCCTTGTCATGTAAGGCACCTTATTTATTACTGCATAGGGACAGGGTCGTTTTGCGGCCGCTTCCGTCCTTCCTGCCTAAGGTGGTATCGAATTTTCACCTTAATCAAGATGTGATTCTTCCATCATTTTTTCCAAAGCCTTCTTCTAAGGAAGAGAGGTTACTGCATTCCTTGGATGTAGTTAGAGCTGTAAAGATTTACTTGGAAGCTACAGCCCAGATTCGTAAGACGGACGTCTTATTCATTCTGCCGGAAGGGCCCAAGAAGGGCCAGGCAGCGTCTAAAGCCACTATTTCTAAGTGGATTAGGCAGACTATTATACAGGCCTATGGCCTGAAGGGGAAGAGTCCACCCTTATCGGTTAAGGCTCATTCCACTAGAGCTATGAGTGCCTCTTGGGCAGCGTATCACCAGGTCTCTATGGCTCAGGTCTGCAGGGCAGCAACCTGGTCATCTGTCCACACATTTGCAAAATTTTATCAAATGGACGTTAGGAGGAACGCTGATTCAGCTTTTGGGCAGGCGGTACTCCGGGCCGCAGTTTAATCTCCTCTTGTCCGGTGGCACCTCCTGTTTGGTTTTTTTTCTGGTTGTCTCCCTCCCCCTCATGAAGCATTGCTTGAGGACATCCCATATGTAATGGCTATGCTGCTCTGTGTCCCGTGATGTACGATAAAGAAAAAGGGATTTTTATTAACAGCTTACCTGAAAAATCCTTTTCTTGTAGTACATCACGGGACACAGAGCTCCCACCCCTCTTATGGGGAATTTTGGGAGGCATATTGCTTGCTACAAAACTGAGGTACTCCCACTATGGGTGGGGGTTATATAGGGAGGGAACTTCCTGTCGGAGAGTGCCAGTGTCCATCACCTGAAGGTACACTATATAACCCATATGTAATGGCTATGCTGCTCTGTGTCCCGTGATGTACTACAAGAAAAGGATTTTTCAGGTAAGCTGTTAATAAAAATCCCTTTTTTTCGTGACTGCGACATTATGGCGGACACTTCGGACAATTTTGACACATTTTTGGGACCATTGTCATTTTCACAGCAAAAAATGCATTTAAATTGCATTGTTTATAGTGAAAATGACAGTTGCAGTTTGGGAGTTAACCACAGGGGGCGCTGTAGGAGTTAGGGTTCACCTAGTGTGTGTTTACAACTGTAGGGGGGTGTGGCTGTAGGTCTGACGTCATTGATCGAGTCTCCCTATAAAAGGGATGACACGATCGATGCAGCCGCCACAGTGAAGCACGGGGAAGCCGTGTTTACATACGGTTCTTCAGCTCCGGGGAGCGATCGTGAGGGGGCGGCTAGAAACGAATAGCCGCGCCCTCGTCCTGGATCACTCCCCACGGGTTTCTGACCGCCGCATGTAGCGGGGGGGGGGGGGGGGGTCCCCGATCGTCTAGGCAGGGACGTACAGGTACGCCAATGTGCCTGTACGTGCCATTCTGCCGACGTACATATACATGCGGCGGTCCGGAAGTGGTTAACCTGCCTGGCGGTCTTCCCGAGTCTGACACGGGGTTAGATTTTCCTGCTGCGAGCGGAAACCCCGAGTCAGACTCGGGCTTGCCTCGCTAGATCCACAGGCACAAGTTACTTACCTTGTCCCTGGATCCAGCGATGCCACCGCGCTGTGTGAGCGAGTGGGACCTCGCTCGATTCACACAGTGCCTCCGTGTGACGCCGATCTCCGTTCCCTGCGACGTTACGACGCACGGGGACGGAGAACGGCGCCAAATTCAAAAAAGTAAACAAACACCTTACATACAGTATACTGTAATCTTATAGATTACAGTACTGTATGTAAAAAAAACACACCCCCCCTGTCCCTAGTGGTCTGTCCTGTGTCATGCATGTCATTTTATATAATAAAAACGTTTCTTTCTCCCTGCAAACTGTAGATTGTCCATAGCAACCAAAAGTGTCCCTTTATGTCAAAAATAGTTTTAGATCAGCTAAAAAACAGCGATAATAAATTATAATCACTTGCAGAATTGTGCGATAGCGATTTGTGGGGAAATTCGTCATAAAAAAAAAAAAATAATGACAGCAACAATTCTGCAACTGAGCAAATTTCAGTGATTTTGATTTGATTACATTATTGAATAATTTTTATTATAATTATATTATTATTTGTTATAATTATTTATAATTATTTATTATATTATAATTTATAATTTTGTTTTTAAAAAAATGTCATACCCGGGATGCCTATTAGAAGCTTGTTTGGTCAGATTTAAGTGAGTTATTTCTAAAAATTACAGACCTACAATATAAAACGCCAAATTTCCTTGCAAATAATGGTACCGCTTTTAGCATGTTTTTTCTGACAGAATCATACCGCCAGGGAGGTTAAGGAAAATAGAAAGTATTGTTCATATCTGGGTTTTGCAAGATATTAAAGGCTGATTTGTTGATTTTTGCATTTGTTTTTTTTTAATTTGTAGGTATTATGTTCTTCACATTGCAACTTTAAAGCGGAGTTCCACACAAATTTTGAACTTAAAGGGGTTGTAAAGATACAATTTTTTTTCCCTAAATAGCTTCCTTTACTTACCTCATCCTTCGATTTTGCTTTTAAATGTCCTTATTTCTTCTGAGAAATCCTCACTTCCTGTTCTTCTGTCTGTAACTCCACACAGTAATGCGAGGCTTTCTCCCTGGTGTGGAGTGTCATGTTCGCCCCCTCCCTTGGACCACAGGAGAGTCAGGACGCTCTCTACGTTGCTCTCTACATGTGTTAGTGGGCCTCCTGACTCTCATGTAGTCCAAGGGAGGGGGCGAGCACGACCCTCCACACCAGGGAGAAAGCCTTGCATTACTGTGGTGAGTTACAGACAGAAGAACAGGAAGTGAGGATTTCTCAGAAGAAATAAGGACATTTAAAAGCAAAATCGAAGGATTAGGTAAGTGAAGGAGGACTGCACTAAGGTAAAGGAAGCTATTTAGGGGAAAAAATTGTACCTTTACAACCCCTTTAACATTAATAACATTCTCGCAGTAAAATCATTGTCCAATGGAAAAAAATTATTCCTAAGGGTTACCAGTGTAGGAGAGTTTTCAATGGTGTTTCCGGTCTCTGCCACCCACGGATATGTCCGTCATATACGGCGGCGTACTGTCTCCCGGGAGCTATGTGTTATAATTCCCAGGAGTCAGCGTGGATGGCCGCAATCGCTATCGTGATATTCCGAAATGGGAATTGAAGCGATAACGCCAGTGATTATCTTGGTTGCCATCACAACGGGGCGGGCACTTCCGCCGCCGCCGCCCGTTGTGATGGCAATGTCGGAAGTGTACTGAGCTGCGAGCCGTACATACTGCGCATGCACAAGAACGAGTGGTGCATGCTAGTCACTCAGCTGCACTGAAACCTGGAAGCTTCACATGCCCACAAGCAAAATGGAACATGCCAGGGATAGAAGAATTTAATATAGCGGATGATCGGAAATCGTCAATCGAGCGGCAAACGATCCACAATACGTGAGTGTTTTAAATAATAGTATTCTAAAAACGATATTTAACCAAAAATAAATAAGAAATTATTTAGTAGGAACTCTGCTTTAATATAAGACATTTTGTTGAAGCTGAGGTACAATATTATCTATTTTGTTTTAGATTCAGCACATCAGGCAGCTGGCAGAAGATACAAAGTTGAAAGCCTCGAGACTCGACAAAACCTTGAGTAAAGCCATCAGTCGTATGGAGGCAGATAAAAATCGTTCGAAAGAGCTTATAAAAAATGTTAAAGATTTTCTTCTTGGTAAGTGCAGCATCCACATTCATTATTGCTTCACAGAAACCTTAAAAAGAGAATATGCCTGACACAAAAACTATTCCATGATAGAAACACCTAATGAAAACCAGCATAGTCTAATGTCTAATCGCAAGCTTGTATCTGGTATTAATGTATTTAAAGAAAATAACAAATGAGCTATAGCAATGTGCTATAAAACCCAGCTTACATTGACAACCAGATGTGATTTTGTTTTTTATTTTTTATCCTGGGACATTTTATGATTATGCCACACAGGAATAATATATATATACACTTACATTGTAATAGAAGATGTACATTACAATTAAAATTCTTGTTGCTAAGAAAAATTTCAACACATATTAAACACATAGGCCCGGATTCACGTAGGAGATACGCCGTCGTATCTCTGAGTCTGAGACGTCGTATCTTGGCGCCTGATTCAAAGAATCAGATACGCCAAAATTTCTCTAAGATACGACCAGCGTAAGTCTCCTACGCCGTCGTATCTTAACTGCATATTTACGCTGCCCGCTAGGGGCGTGTACGCTGATTTAAGCCTAGAAATATGTAAATCAGCTAGATACGCCTATTCACGAACGTACGCCCGGCCGACGCAGTACAGATACGCCGTTTACGTTAGGCTTTTTCCGGCGTAAAGTTACCCCTGCTCTATGAGGCGTAGATGAGGCGTACCAATGTTAGGTATGGACGTCGGAACAGCGTCAAATTTTTCACGTTTTAAATTGTTTGCATAAGTCGTTCGCGAATAGGGCTGGGCGTCATTTACGTTCACGTCGAAAGCATTGGCTTTTTGTGGGTTAATTTGGAGCATGCACACTGGGATACTTTCACGGACGGCGCATGCGCTGTTCGTAAAAAGCGTAATTTACGTGGGGTCACAATAAATTTACATAACACACGCCCACATCTTCCACATTTGAATTAGGCGGGCTTACCCGGCTTATTTACGCTACACCGCCGCAACTTTGCTTTGTGAATACTGCACTTGCCTGTCAAAGTTGCGGAGGCGTAACATAAATAGGATACGTTACGCCCGCACAAAGATGCGCTCTCCTACGTGAATCTGGCCCATAGTAGATTGGAGAAAATATGTGGTGGAATAGTGAATAAAAAAAATACCTCTGTTAATTTTTCTCATTAGGTCAAATTTTTGGGAGTATAGACAATAATATATTTATGGGGAAAAAAATATATAATTTTTTTTTTATATACAATGTCCAATACTAATACAGTATGCCCATTGTATTAGGGCATGTAACTGATTTTTTTATTTTTTTGGTTATATGCCATTGATCTATATCAGACACGTCAAACTCTAATGAAACAGCAGGAAAAATTGAATAGAATGATTCTTCAAGGGGCCACAATATGGGCCAGATCCTCAAAAGAGATACGGCGGAGTAACTGCTGTTACTCCGTCGTATCCCTGGTCCTAACTATGGAACTGATCCACAGAATCAGTTTTCCATAGTTAGGACGAAGATCCGACATGTGTAATTGAATTACACTGTCGGATCTTAAGGATGCAATTCTAGGCCGGCCGCTAGGTGGCGAGGCCATTGCGGCCGGCGTAGAATATGCAAATGACCAGTTACGGCGATCCACGAACGCTCCGACGGGCCCGTCGATCTAAATCTACGTCGTTTACGTCGAGTTCCGCCGCGTAAAACTAGGGCTAAGCCCTAGTTGTCTTAAGCCATGTTAAGTATGGCCGTCGTTCCCGCGTCGAATTTTAAATTCTACGTCGTTTGCGTAAGATGTCCGTGAATGGCGCTGGACGCCATTTACGTTAACGTCTAAGCAAATGACGTCGGAGCGACGTCAGTTAGCGCAATGCACGTCGGGTAATTTACCCGACGGAGCATGCGCAGTACGTCCGGCGCGGGAGCGCGCCTAATTTAAATGGGACTCGCCCATTTGAATAGGAACGCCTTGCGCCGGACGGATTTAAGTTACAGCGCCGCAAAATTCCAGGTAAGTGCTTTGTGGATCGGCACCTAACTTGGGAATTTTGCGGCGGAGTAACTTAAATCAGAAAAGTTACGTTGCGCCGCGGCTTTGTGGATAACCCCCTAGGTCTTCTGTTGACCATACCTACTTAGAGTAAAATCAAATGATCGCCGCCATTACTAGTAAAAAATATTTAAATATAAATGCGATAAATCTATCCCATAGTTTGTAGTCGATTGTCAGGGACTGCAGACATGGTACAAGAGATGGTCAGAGACTGCAGACATGGTACAAGAGATGGTCAGAGACTGCAGACATGGTACAAGAGATGGTCAGAGACTGCAGACGTGGTACAAGAGATGGTCAGAGACTGCAGACATGGTACAAGAGATGGTCAGAGACTGCAGACATGGTACAAGAGATGGTCAGAGACTGCAGACGTGGTACAGGAGATGGTCAGAGACTGCAGACGTGGTACAAGAGATGGTCAGAGACTGCAGACATGGTACAAGAAATGGTCAGAGACTGCAGACATGGTACAAGAGATGGTCAGAGACTGCAGACGTGGTACAGGAGATGGTCAGAGACTGCAGACGTGGTACAAGGGATGATCAGAGACTGCAGACGTGGTACAAGAGATGGTCAGAGACTGCAGGCATGGTACAAGGGATGGTCAGAGACTGCAGACATGGTACAAGAGATGGTCAGAGACTGCAGGCATGGTACAAGAGATGGTCAGAGACTGCAGACATGGTACAAGAGATGGTCAGAGACTGCAGACGTGGTACAAGGGATGGTCAGAGACTGCAGACGTGGTACAAGGGATAGTCAAAGTCTGCAGACGTGGTACAAGAGATGGTCAGAGACTGCAGACGTGGTACAGGAGATGATCAGAGACTACAGACGTGGTACAGGAGATGGTCAGAGACTGCAGACATGGTACAGGAGATGGTCAGAGACTGCAGACGTGGTACAAGCAGTGGCGGCCCGTCCATAGAGGGCGCCCGGGCGCCGCCCCCCTCCCCCAATCAGTAAAAAAAAAAAAAAAATCTAAAAAAAAAAAAAAAAAAAAAAATGTTTATTTAAACATGTCCCTTTAAGGAAATTTTTTTTCCAAAAAAGGTACTTAGGTGCACTGTGTCCGAGCGCCGGGCGCTGGACACAGTGTTGTGTGGGTAGCGCCACGTCTGTGCAATCACGGGATTGCAGACGAGGCGCTACATTGGCAAAAAAAAAATGCCTTTGTGGCGTTCTCCATCGCGCCACTTGCTTCAGGCGCGATGGACTGTCTTTCTATGGCTTGGGTGCACACTTTCTGTGTGCACCCGCACGTCTCTGTGCTAGTCCCGACGTCTCAGGAAGAACCGGAAGTGACGTCGGGACTCAGGAGCTGAGTGCGCCTCGAAGCTATCTGCCAGCATGCCTGCAGTAACAGGTATGAACCCCCTCCCTGCCTAATTAAAGTGTGTTTGATGTATGCAAGAGCCAGCAAACGGACCCCTTCCCGCACCCGACCGAACTTCCCCCCCCCCCCCCCCCCCCCCCCGCTTATTCAGATGATTCAGATGTTTTTTTGTCAATGTCAAAAGAGCAGCATTAACGGCACCACCCAAACCAGGCTTGTTAAAAAAAAAAAAAGTATTTAACATTGTTTTTTTTTATTTAATTGGTGGAAATAGCCAAACCATCCCCCCCCCGCTTATTCATTCATTCATTCATTTCTTTTTGGACCTTATCCAATCCCCCCTCCCCTCCGGGCTTGTTAAAATGTTATTTTTTTTTATTTATTTAATTGGTGGAAATAGCGGCAGGAAGGGAACCCATACTCCCCCCCCCCCCCCCCCCCCGCGTATTCAATTGGTTTTTATATTTAATTGGTGGAAATAGCGACTTGGGACTGGAAAGTTGCAGGATAAGTTGGACCTGATCAGAACCGTTCATATCTGTGCAACTTCAAGTCACAGCGACTTCGAAGTAGTCCCTGCATTACTTTTGTCCCACTTTGATGTGACTTGAGGTCCGTAGACCTCCAGAACACACAGGCATTGCTTCAAGTCGCTGCAAAATCGCAGCAAAAAATTGTGGCAGAATCTTGCGACTTTCAGGCTAAAACAGTCTGAAAGTTTGATGCGACTTAAAGCAATGCCTGTGTATTCTGGAGGTCTATGGACCTCAAGTTGCATCAAAGTGCGACCAAAGTAATGCAGGGACTACTTTGAAGTCGCTGTGACTTGAAGTCGCACAGATACGGGGTACGACTTGTCATGCAACGTTGAATTCCCAAGTCGCAGGACAAGTAATGCAGTATGTCTTCAGTCTCTGGTAATCTTGTGCAGTATGTCCACAGTCTCTGATAATTTCGTGCAGTATGTGTGCAGTCTCTGGTCATCTCGTGCAGTATGTCCGCAGTCTCTGGTCATCTCGTGCAGTATGTCCACAGTCTCTGATCATCTCGTGCAGTATGTCCGCAGTCTCTGATAATCTTGTGCAGTATGTCCGCAGTCTCTGGTCATCTCGTGCAGTATGTCCGCAGTCTCTGATCATCTCGTGCAGTATGTCCGCAGTCTCTGATAATCTTGTGCAGTATGTCCGCAGTCTCTGGTCATCTCGTGCAGTATGTCCGCAGTCTCTGATAATCTCGTGCAGTATGTCCGCAGTCTCTGGTAATCTCTTGCAGTATGTCCGCAGTCTCTGGTAATCTCGTGCAGTATGTCTGCAGTCTCTGGTAATCTCGTGCAGTATGTCCGCAGTCTCTGATAATCTCATGCCCATTTAGAGTCCTTCATAACTAACAGTGTAATTTTTTAGTTTGTTTGCGCCAATCTGTAAGCCTGCGCTATATACCATGATTTGTGATGCTGGGGCTATATACTCTGTGCTGTGATGCTGAGCTGTATACTCCTGACAATATGAGTGGAAGCAAGTGGAATACAGGGGACGGAGTGGGTGTATTCTATAGGGGGTGTGGCTTATGAGAAGTGGGAGGGACCAAATGTGGAGGGGCGGGGTCTTGCGCCCCCCCATCCTAAAATGTCACCAGCCGCCACTGGGTACAAGGGATGGTCAGAGACTGCAGACGTGGTACAAGAGATGGTCAGACACTGCAAACGTGGTACAAGGCATGGTCAGAGACTGCAGACATGGTACAGGAGATGGTCAGAGACTGCAGACGTGGTACAGGAGATGGTCAGAGACTGCAGACGTGGTACAGGAGATGGTCAGAGGCTGCAGACGTGGTACAAGAGATGGTCAGAGACTGCAGGCATGGTACAAGGGATGGTCAGAGACTGCAGACGTGGTACAAGGGATGGTCAGAGACTGCAGACGTGGTACAAGGGATGGTCAGAGACTGCAGACGTGGTACAAGAGATGGTCAGAGACTGCAGGCATGGTACAAGGGATGGTCAGAGACTGCAGACGTGGTATAAGAGATGGTCAGAGACTGCAGGCATGGTACAAGGGATGGTCAGAGACTGCAGACGTGGTATAAGAGATGGTCAGAGACTGCAGGCATGGTACAAGGGATGGTCAGAGACTGCAGACGTGGTATAAGAGATGGTCAGAGACTGCAGGCATGGTACAAGGGATGGTCAGAGACTGCAGACATGGTATAAGAGATGGTCAGAGACTGCAGGCATGGTACAAGGGATGGTCAGAGACTGAACACATGGTACAAGAGATCAATGCAGCCTCATCAGTGCCCACCATTGTAGCCTCACTGTGCATATGAACGCAGCCCCACCTTTGTGTATAAATTCAGTCCCACTTTTGTATATTAATGCAGCCCCACTTTTGTATATCAATGCAGCCCCACTTGTGTCTATGACAGTGCCGGCCCAAGACATTGTGCTGCCTGGGACCAAGAATGAAATGCGCCCCCCCCCCCCCCCAGAAAAAAAATCACGCCAACCAAAAGGCCCCCACATTCATTATTTTATATCATGATAACTAAAGGGGACCCGTCATGGCTCTATACATGTATAAAGGAGTATAAAGAGGACCTGTCATTGCTCTATACATGTATAGGAATATAAAGAGGACCTGTCATGGCTCTATTCATGCATATAGGCGTATAAAAGGACCTGCCATGGCTCTATACATGTATAGGAGTATAAAGAAGGCCTGTCATGGCTCTGTACATGCATATAGGCGTATAAAAGGACCTGCCATGGCTCTATACATGTATCCAGGAGTATAAAGGGACCTGTGAATTGCCGGCGGCCACAATGTCTTTTGCACAAACTAATCAATGTTCGCTAATTGTGGTTTTTTTTTGTACCAAAAATATGTAGAATACATATTGGCCTAAACTGAAGAAAATAGTTTATTTTTCAAAATTTTGGGGATATTTATTATAGCAAAAAGTTAAAAAATATATATATTTATAGCACAAAAAAAAAAAAACGCAGAGGTGATCAAATATCACCAAAAGAAAGCTCTATTTGTGGGGAAAAAAGGACATCAATTTTATTTGGGTAGCGGAGCTGGCGGAACGGGCTGGCGGGCATCAGTATACTTCCCCCCTAAAAGTGCTGTCTGGTACCCATGTTACCACCCGGTCCCATCATAGGGCCGGCCCTGGTCTATAAATGCAGCCCCACTTGTGTCTATGAATGCAGCCCCACTTGTGTCTATGAATGCAGTCCCACTTCTGTAATTGAATGCAGTCCCACTTTTGTATATGAATGCAGCCCCACTTTTGTCTATTAATGCAGCCACACTGTGCATGGCACTCACCATGGCATTGCCTCGATCACACACAGCAGGTATCTCCTCTCCCGACGTGTATCATGGAACAAACAGGACCTGTAGGTCTGTGTTCGGCTCTAGCAAAGTCCCCCCCTAGACGGGCTTGTGTGATAGACAAAACACTGGCCAGTGTCATCAAGCAGGAGAGAGGGGGAGCGCTGCAGTCAGCTACAGCTCAAAGCAGCCTCAGGACAGGCAGCTTACCAGCCCTGGTGATGAGAGAGGGAGAGAGAGCGAGAGACTCGGCAGCGGGAGCTGCAGGCACCGAAAAAGCAGTTTAAAAGCCAATGTGACATTATTGCCTCAGGGGGGGAGCAATTGCCATGTTGCCCCCCCCCCCCGGATCCGCCGTTGCCACAAAGCAGTCTAAAAAAATTGTAAATTTTTTAAAGCCAATGTGGCGTGATTGCCTCGGGGGGGGCAATTGCCCTGTTGCCCCCCCTGGATCCGCCGTTGGCATCCAGCGATGCCACCGCGCTGTGTGAGCGAGCGGGACCTCGCTCGATTCACACAGTGTCCTCCTGTGCCGCCGATCTCCGTTCCCTGCGACGTTACGATGCACGGGAGCGGAGAACGGTGCCAAATTCAAAAATGTAAACAAACACAATACATACAGTATACTGTAATCTTATAGATTACAGTACTGTATGTAAAAAATACACACCCCCCTTGTCCCTAGTAGTCTGCCCAGTGCCCTACATGTACTTTTATATAATAAAAACGGTTCTTTCTTCCTGTAGATTGTCCATAGCAACCAAAAGTGTCCCTTTATGTCAAAAATGGTTTTAGAGCAGCTAGAAAACAGCGATAATAAATTATAATCACTTGCAGAATTGTGCGATAGCGATTTGTGGGGAAATCCGTCATAAAAAAATAAAAGTAATGACAGCAACAATTCTGTAACTGAGCAAATTTCAGTGATTTTGAGTTGATTACATTATTGAATAATTGTTATTATAATTATATTATTACTTGTTATAATTATTTATAATTATTTATTATATTATAATTTATAATTTTGTTTTTAAAAAAATGTCATACCCGGGATGCCTACTAGTCTCTTGTTTGGTCAGATTTAAGTGAGTTATTCCTAAAAATTACAGGCCTACAGTGTAAAACGCCAAATTTCCTTGCAAATAATGGTACCGCTTTCAGCACCTTTTTTCTGAAATAATCATACCGCCAGGGAGGTTAAAAGCCCATACTATTTCACCACAAGGGTGTGCATTACATGCGGTTACAGGGCACAGTCCCATTCATTTGTCAAACATGACAAGGGACATCATTTTTTCCCAGGCATGTATACATCCCTGAATGACTAATTGTTCTTCTTTGCGTGGACAGTCAGAGGGTGGTAAAACCATGGCTCAATCACCTGTTTCTACTGCTCCCTGATTTTCCATGTAAACTAGACATTAGAGCGGAAAAGGAGCAAGAAGTAAGTACGTATATGGCACAAAAATATTGTTTTGACATGTTTAGTCTATATTACATGTAATTTTATTGACAACTGGCAGTAAAGAGACAGTGAACAAAAGTTCACTAGCAAAGATCAGATGTAAAATGACTGGTTGCAGGAGAATCATTACTTATTATCCATATAAATTAGAATAATCCTTTACCTGATTTTTTTTTTCTTATTTTTGTGAAAGATGCAACGTGGTTGAAAAGTATTGATGCACAACTATACATTGTAGAGAGTTTGGCCAAATATGTCTATTGTCTAACTGGGGTCGTATTAACCACTTCATTACTGGGCATTTAAACCCCCTTCCTGCCCAGACCAATTTTCAGCTTTCAGCGCTGACGCATTTTGAATGACAATTGCGCGGTCATACAACACTGTACCCAAATTATATTTTTATCATTTTTTCCCCACAAATAGAGATTTCTTTTGGTGGTATTTGATCACCTCTGCGGTTTTTATTTTTTGCGCTATAAACAAAAAAGACAGAAAATTTTAAAAAAAAACACAATATTTTTTACTTTTTGTTATAATAATATCCCAATTAAAACAAAAAAAAAATTCCTCAGTTTAGGCCAATACGTATTCTTCTACATATTTTTGGTAAAAGAAAAAAAAAACGAAATAAGCGTTTATTGATTGGTTTGTGCAAAAGTTATAGCGCCTACAAAATAGGAGATAGATTTATGATTTATTTTTTATTTTTTATTTTTTACTAGTAATGGCGGCGATCTGCGATTTTTGTCAGGCCTGGGATATTGCGGCAGACACATCAGACACTTGACACTATTTTGGAACCATTTACATTTATACAGCGAACAGTGCTATAGTAATGCACTGATTACTGTATAAATGTGACTGGCAGGGAAGGGGTTAACACTAGGGGGCGAGGAATTGGTTAAATGTATTCCCTGGGAGTGATTCTTACTGTGGGGGTAGGGGACAGACTGGGGGAGGTCACCCATCTGTGTCCCTATGTACAAGGGGCAAAGCATCGGTCTCCTCTCTCCCTGACAGGACGTGGAGCTCTGTGTTTACACACAAAGCTCCACGTTCTTGCTCTGTCACTGCCGATAGCAGGTACCTGGCAGACATCGTGGCCACCAGGCACGCGCATCAGCATCTCAGTGATGCGCCGGGCACAGTTTTTCCCCGCTGCGTGCCTCGGGGAATGCAAATAAAAAGTTAAGAGTTGAGAGCCGCGCTGTGGACGTCTTTCGTCTACAGTGCGGGTCTCAACTGGTTAAGAAATAGCAAATGCACAACTACCCATAGTGACCAGTTTCATTAATAAATATACTGACTCTAGATTGACAGCACCCATCTGTTTGTTCTCTGGTTGCAATGGACTACTACATTATGGAGCTGAGTTACTAAAACTGGAGAGTGCAAAATCTGGTGCAGCTGTGCATAGTAGCCAATCAGCTTCTAACTTGAGCTTGTTCAATTAAGCTTTGACAAAAAAAATGGAAGCTGATTTTTATGATGCACCAGATTTTGCATGCTCTGATTTTAGTACATTTTAGTAAATCAGCTCCATTGCATATAGCTCTCCTCCTTAGTGAAAGAGCTGCATCACAAGTGTATTAAAGGGGCTTCCAGTCTAAACTAAAATTTTGACCCCATACTTCAAAACCTTTATGTATTAACTCAAAAGCATGCCCATCTTGTGTATCCCTCTAGTAAACCTAAATGGGGGCCCTAACCCATTGGTTACATTTATTCAGGTACAGTTCCACCCTTTCAGATACAATAATGTTTGGGTCACCATAACCTGTTTCTCCTGCAGGCAAGATCCAATATCACAGTACCTGGTCCTGATAATTTAGGGAGGGTCCCACAGTATTCAAGTTAGCTAAGGTTGGAAAATGTCTCAAAAAAAAAATCACACACATATATATATATATATACACACATTTCTAAGCTGCTTAACCTTACACTGACACTGTTTATTTGTAGACAGCATACCTGTATACCAATGCCAAGGAAAGAGTGGAAGCAAGCCTAAGAAGCCACAGAACGTTGGTAAGGCTTTTCGTATTCAATTTTTGTTGGTGGAAAATCAAAATGTGCTTAGTGGGATTTAAACTTTTCTCCAACATATTTTTACGGCACTAAGGATCTGAACTAGTATAGGGATAGAGGCTTTTCACTTTGAAACGTGCATGTTTACAAAAGGAATGTTCACTTTGAAAAAATTGTGTTTTCATTTTCTAATTTCAATTAGGAAAGCACACCAGCCTATATTCGAGTATATATGATCAAGGTTTTTTCATTCCAGTGTATCGTTACCATCCCTCATTCAGATCAGTACTGAAGATTATGTAGATAATAGATATGGACTGTATTGAATTTCACAGTTTTATCAAAGCATGGCCAATTTATGTCTAGCAGCTCCAAATGACTCATATTGGCACTAAGCTTGCATTTGCTGCTTATTATGCAAATTTTCTTTTTTTTACACTGATATTTATTTTAAATCACCGACTATAATCAGACTGCACTTACAGTGAAATATAAATAGCACACTAAACAAAAGAAGGCAAATTATGATTAAAGTATCCTGTTATTAATGGTGTAAAACTAGTAATTTATTTGAAATTCAAATAATTTTCTGCAAGAAGTAATAGACTTCACTTGGCACCAACGCTGCATAAATTTGTAAAGAAGCATGAATTTATTTGAAATACATATTAATGGAGAAAAAATTTGGCATGGAGTAATTTGACTTCCCTGAGTTTTAATAAATGAAAGTGGATGTAAACCCTCCATACACCCAGTGAAGTGAACAGCCTCAGATGATACACAGAGATTAACCAAATATCCCTACATAGGTTTATGGGCCCGGATTCAGAGAGATCGGCGCATCTTTAGATAGGCGTAGCGCATCTACGTGAAGTGAACAGCCTCAGATGATACACAGAGATTAACCAAATATCCCTACATAGGTTTATGGGCCCGGATTCAGAGAGATCGGCGCATCTTTAGATAGGCGTAGCGCATCTCATATGCGCTACGCCGGCGTAACATTGAGAGGCAAGCTGAGTATTCACAAAGCACTTGCTCCCATATTTACGGCGGCATAACGTAAATGGGCCGGCGTAAGCCCGCGTAATTCAAAGTAGCAAGACAGTGGCCGTGTTGTATTATAATGAAGCGTGACCCCATGTAAATGCATGGCCGAACGAACGGCGCATGCGCGCGCATGCTCAGAATCACGTCTAATTTACTCCCTAAGATACGCCGGGTCCGTTCATGCGACGTGAACGTAACCTACGCCCAGCCCCATTCACGTACGACTTACGTAAACAACGTAAAATACGACGCTGTTCCCGTGCCCATACCTTAACATGACTTACCCCTGCTTTATGAGGGGTAAGCTTACGCCGGACGTACACCTTACGTAAACGGCGTAGCTTACTGCGACGGGCACAAGTACGTTCGTGAATTGGCATATCTAGCTCATTTACATATTCGACGCGTAAATCAACAGAAGCGCCCCTAGCGGCCAGCGTAAATATTCACCCAAGATACGACGGTGTAGGAGACTTACGTCGGTCGTATCTTGCCAAAATTCAGGCATATCTGCTTTTCTGAATAAGCGTATAGATACGATGGCGCACATTTTGACTTACGACGGCGTATCTGGAGATACGTCGTAAGTCCTTTCTGAATCCGGGGCAATATGTATATCTGCTGTCTTCACATTTATATACAGTTTAGAAAGTTGAGATCATGTTAGGAAATTGTCTCTTCCTGGTTAACACAGAGTGTGCTGTTTGGGCATACAGCCAAGATAGCCAACATTGCTGATTGGAGGAAAGGCACACACCCCCTCTCATCATAGGCAGAGACTCTCAGAGCTGTTTTGTAATAGGAGCTGCTCTCTGCTAATCTATTTTAGCAACCTCCTTTGACAAAAGATTCAGGCTGCTTTTGTCTAAAAAGTAAAAAAACATGTCAGGAGTTCTCAGGCTGATAACAGAGGAATCGTTCAGAAGAGAGCTATAAGACTTAGCTCATTGAAAGGAGATAACAAAATACTGCAGATATATGTGCCCAGCTCAAATTTCATGAATCGGGTTTACATCCACTTTAAGAACTAAAATTCTAACTTTCTTCAAACTCAGAGAACAGCCCATGCTTTAACCTGAGAAATGAACTTGATTTATCAGATAAGCTCCATGAATGAGAAAAAATATATACAATGCATTAACATCCTTTTTTTTTTCTTTCCAGATGCTACTATTAACCCAGAAGAAATAGAAAAGATAGCTAATGAGGTCCTTGCAATAAAGTTGCCAGCCGCACCATATGATTTAATCAATATACTGAACAAGATTAAAAAAATGTGCGATGAATACCAACAAAACAAGAAAAAACTTCAAAAGCAGCTGGAGGATGTAAAGAAACTTACACAGCAAGCAAACAATGCAAGGTATAATCAAGTATTTTAAATTTGGAAGTGATGGTACTGCAAAGCAGGAAATTGCAATGCTCCACATCACCAGTGTTAATTTTTCAGCAAATTTAGATTTAGTTTTAGTCTTATGCTGTGTACAGACGATCGGGCATTCCGACAACAAATGTTTGATGGGAGCTTGTTATCAGAAATTTAGACCATGTGTATGCTCCATCGGACATTTTCTGTCGGAATTTCCGGCAAAACAAATTTGAGAGCTTGTTCTTAAATTTTCTGACAACAAAATCCGTTCTCGTAAATTCCGATCCTGTGTAGACAATTCCGACGCACAAAATTCCACGCATGCTCTGAATCAAGGACGAGATGGAAGCGCTCGGTCTGGTAAAACTAGCGTTTGTAATGGAGATAGCACATTTGTCACGCTGTAATGGACTGAAAAGCATGAGGCTGAAAAGTGCGAATTATCTCTCACCAAACTTCTACTAACACGACTGTTATTGAACTTCCCTTTTCTAGAGCCGTTGTATGTGTTGTACGTCACTGCGTTCTTGATGTTTGGAATTTCCGACAACATTTGTGTTACCAATATCCGTCGGAAAAGAATCCACGGTTTTGTTGTCGGAAAGTCCGAACGTCTGTACACGGCATTAGTCTTAGGCCTGAAATAGCATTTTAGTTTTAGCCTCATTTAAGTCTTCTGCAGTTGTTTTCGTTTTAGTCATATTTAGTCGACTAAATCTGCAGTACATTTTATTCTACTAAAATCTCCAGTAGATTTTAGTCTACTAAAATCATTTTAGTCGACTAAAACTCATTTTAATCATCTAAAATGTAATGTGTATAGTTAAATTGTAATGCAGTATTTAAGCATTTCTCTACAATTTCCAAACTCATTATATACTGCTGGAGTGAAAAATCGAAATATGTTATCATTTATGGTATTGGGGTATGAACATGCACTACAGACTAGTGTTAATTTTGCAGTCAAATTTCAATTTCGTTTTAGTCTTATGCCGCGTACACACAATCATTTTTTGGCTTGTAAAAAAACAATGTTTTTCAGCCTCTAGAAAAAACAAAGTTTTTTCCAACTTCATCATTAAAACGACGTTGCCCACAAACGATTGTTAAAAAAAATGCTCTAGCAAAGCGCGGTGACGTACAACACGTACGACGGCACTATAAAGGGGAAGTTCCCTTCTGATGACGCCACCCTTTGGGCTGCTTTAGCTGATTCCGTGTTAGTAAAAGACGATTTGCGCTTTTCTGTCTGTTATAGCGTGATGAATGTGCTTACTCCATTACGAACGGTAGTTTTACCAGAACGAGCGCTCCCGTCTCATAACTTGCTTCTGAGCATGCACAGGTTTTTAACGTAGTTTTAGCCCACACACGATCATTTTTATAACCCGAAAAACGACATTGTTTATAACGTTGTTAAAAAATGCAGCATGTTCGAATTTTTTTTTGTCGTTTTTCAGAACCCGAAAAATGATGTGAAGCCCACACACGATCATTTTAAATGAAATGTTTTAAAAACGTCCTTTTTTACATGGAAAATTGGAAAGAAACTGCGCTAAGAAACTAAACAAACAAGAAAGAAAGAAAGAAAAACTGCAATGAAATCACAGTCTATTGAATCCGAGAGCTACGATTACCGTGTAAACAATAGATACAAAAAATAAACAGTGAGAAAAATATAAATCGCGCTACCTCTAAACCGTGTGAAACAAATGTTTGAATCACAAAACACACAAAACTATGTGATATATATTGATATAAATCATAAACTATGTGGTATATGATGGTATATATAAATCACTAATATACCAAAAAAACAAGAGAGGTTGATAGCCACTAGAGGGCACTATATAGCACTCTCAAGTCCCTCAATAACAGTGAAACAGTGATAATATTGATAATGAACATCAAAAAAATTTGAATCAGATCATTAGATCAATAAATATTAACCAAATAAAAATATATATAGACATATAAATAAAACAAATATTGTAGCAATAAAGTCCATAAATGTTTAACACATGAAATGCTAGACACCCGTGCTCTGTGCCAAGTTCCAAAATCAGTTGAAAACGTGTCCAAAGCAAAGTGATGTATCCTCCACCAAACTATAGATTGGCTCCTTACCAAATCGCCATGATCCCTTATGACAGGGGATCATGAACAGCATATAATAGGTAGTCACTCCCAGTCTTGTAGTTCAGACAGATACGATCCTGGAAGAAGTAATATTTTACGAAATGGACGTAGGGCGGAGCGGCGCGCTGTCGTCACCCAAGAGCTCCAAACATTCCCCCAGTGGACGGGTGTCTGGGAATTTGTGTACCGGCCGGCACATCAGATTCGAGGCATTTTTTACTGTATGTTTGTAAGTACAATACAACTTTAAATAAAAAAATGTTACTCATTTAAAACGCTATGTGGAGCTGTTATTGTTTTTACATGGTGGGCATTGATGTTGATGAAGTTTAATCACTTGTGGATGAGACCCAATGTTAAGGATTGTATCTGTCTGAACTGCAAGACTGGGAGTGACTACCTATTATATGCTGTTCATGATCCCCTGTCATAAGGGATCATGGCGATTTGGTAAGGAGCCAATCTATAGTTTGGTGGAGGATACATCACTTTGCTTTGGACACGTTTTCAACTGATTTTGGAACTTGGCACAGAGCATGGGTGTCTGGCATTTCATGTGTTAAACAATTATGGACTTTATTGCTAAAATATTTGTTTTATTTATGTCTATATATATATTTGTATGTGGTTAATATTTATTGATCTAATGATATGATCCACATTTTTTTGATGTTAAATAATCAATATTATCACTGTTTCACTGTTATTGAGGGACTTGAGAGTGCTATATAGGGCCCTCTAGTGGCTTTCAACCTCTCTTGTTTTTTTGGTATATTAGTGATTAATATATACCATCATATACCACATAGTTTATGATTTATATCAATATATATCACATAGTTTTGTGTGTTTTGTGATTCAAACATTTGTTTCACACGGTTTAGAGGTAGCGCGATTTATATTTTTCACATCGTTTTTTACATGCCGAAAAATGATCGGCATAAGTCTTTTGACTAAAATGGCATTTTAGTTTCAGTCCCATTTTAGTCTTTTGACTAAAATGTCATTTTAGTTTTAGTCATCTCAATTGTTTAGTTTTAGTCGTATTTTAGTTGACTAAAAAGGTATTAATGGGGAGTTCCAGCCTTTTTTTTATGTTTATTAAAAGTCAGCAGCTACAAAAAGTGTAGCTGCTGGCTTTTAATAAACATACACTTACCTGTTCCACGGTCCAGCGACGTGCCGCTGGGAGCTTCATTCCGGTCCCCCCTTCATTGCCACTGTGGGCATCCGGCGGTGACAGCTTTCGGCTTCATGGCCGGGCACTCACTGCGCATGCGCGAACAGCGCAGCGCTCCCTAAGTGGACAGGCGATCGCCTGTGACCTGTCACGTGTCCCAGGTGATCGCCTACAGGGAGGGGCCACTAAAAGGCAATGTGACGTATCGCCTTAGTGGTCCACTAAAAGGCAATGTGACGTATCGCCTTAGTGGTCCCTGGGCGGAAGGAGGAAGTGGGACTGGAAGTCCTACTCCTACTGAAGCCGCCACTCCCCCCTCAAGAAAATTACATGCCAAATGTGGCATGTAAGGGGGCGAAGAGTGGATTAAGCGGAAGTTCCACTTTAGGGTGGAACTCCGCTTTAAGTTAGTTGACTAAAATGTTTTAGTCTGTCTTATTTGACAAAATTAACACTGCACATCACACAGTAATGCCTCACCCAGTGCAAAGTGTTAGAGAAGTGCAAAGTGTTAGAGAAAATAGTGAGGTGTGCTGCACTGGGGTGCATTGGGTCAGGTATGTTTTTTGGTAAGCTGAAGATTTGTTTGTATGAAATGAGTGGGCAGAGCCAAGACAATGCAAGGCATATACCAAGGGGCAAATGAGTCCTAAATATATGCATAGCTGTCCCATTCAGCAACCAACCCAGAACTTGGGACTTATAGAGACAATTTTGTTCAAGAGATGCATGAATATTATTACTCGTTGGCACTTTAGTGAAGACTGGGTGTGCTTTAAATGTTTCCTGTAGGATCTCTTTTATTTATAATGACTTTTTAAATGACATGTATGTTTTTACATTTTTATTTCAATTCTATATATTTTATTTTTTTATAGAAAAGCAGTCGATAACCTTCCCAGTACATATGAGATCACAAATAATTTAAATCAAGCTGAAAATATACAGAAAAAAACAAGCTCCGTGCTGAACAATGTAAACAAGAACATTAAGGACATCAGAAACAGACTTTCACAGGTACTGTAAATGAAATAACAGCATTAAGATGACTCCAAGTTTTGTAAAATACAGAGTAGATCTCTCCTATCAGCAGCCACGTTCCTGCCTGTCAGCAGCTTGTGGAAGGTAATAGGAAAGGAACTCCTTGTCACACAGAAGCACTCCACATGCTTCTGTGTGTTAGCGCAAGGCACCCGGGGGGGGGGGGGACATTTGGGGCCCACATTTGCTGGTGGGTGCCCTGGGTCCTGGGGCCACAACTGCCCACATTGCTGCCCTCACATTTGGGGATGCCAGAGGTGTTTTTCCCCGCCTGTCAGGACTGGAACATGGATCTGGTAAAGTGCTGTGAAACTCCTCGGCTCCATGCTACAGTTGCTGCACTGGGAGCTGTCAGCAGTACTGTGCTTAAAAAAGTACAGAATACATATTTATCTGCATTTGTGAGAGAGTTGGGGGGGCATTAGTAAGAGCAGAGGGGGGGACTTGTGAGAGAGCTGGGATGGGGGCCTTAGTAAGACTAGAGGAAGAATAGGTGTAATAGGGGGGTTAGTAAGAGAGGAGGGGGAGTTGGTGAGAGAGCTGGGGGCATTAGTAAGACTGCAGGAAGAATTGGTGTAAGGGGGGGATTAGTAAGAGAGGAGGGGGAATTGGTGAGAGACCTGGGGGGCATTAGTAAGACTGCAGGAAGAATTGGTGTAAGGGGAGGATTAGTAAGAGAGGAGGGGGAATTGGTAAGAGACCTGGGGGGCATTAGGAAGACTGGAGGAAGAATTGGTGTAAGGGGGAGATTAGTAAGAGAGGAGGGGGAGTTGGTGAGAGACCTGGGGGGGCATTAGGAAGACTGGAGGAAGAATTGGTGTAAGGGGGAGATTAGTAAGAGAGGAGGGGGAATTGGTGAGAGACCTGGGGGGCATTAGTAAGACTGGAGGAAGAATTGGTCTAAGGGAGGATTAGTAAGAGAGGAGGGGGAATTGGTGAGAGAGCTGGGGGGCATTAGTAGGAGGGGGAATTGATGACAGCTGGGGAGCATTGGTGAGAGAGCTGGGGGGATTAGTAAGACTGGAGGAAGAATTGGTGTAAGGGGGGGTTAGTAAGAGAGGAGGGGGGATTGGTGAAAGAGCTGGGGGGGGCATTAGTAAGATTGGAGGAAGAATTGGTGTAAGGGGGATTAATAAGAGAGGAGGGGGAATTCTTAAGAGAGCTAGGGGAAGCATTAGTAAGAGGGGAGCAGGGCTTAGTAAGAGAGGAGGGGGAATTGATGACAGCTGGGGAGCATTTGTGTGAGAGGTGGGGTGGCATTAGTGAGAGCTGTGAAACATTGATGAGAGAGTTGAGTTTTGTATAGCCACACCCATTAAGCCCTTCCCACCATTAAGACTTTAGCCACACCCACATTTTGCTGCAAGGCGCACCGCAGCTCATTTACTCCCTTAATTGTCCCTCATTCTGAAGTTCAAAAGTTGGGAGGTATGGTAGATAATATTAGTAACGTGCAAAACACTAACATCTTTAAAGAGAATGGGCCAGATTCAGATAGATCAGCGGATCTTTAGATCCGCGTAATCTATCTGATTTAAGATCCGCCGCCGCAAGTTTTAGAGGCAAGTGGGTAATTCACAAAACACTTACCTCCAAACTTGCGGCGGCGGATCGTAATTCCTCTGGCGGAACTCAAATTCCGCGGCTAGGGGGAGTGTTCTATTCAAATCAGGCGCGTCCCCGCGCCGATCGAATAGCGCATGCGCCGTCCGGAAATTTTCCCAGCGTGCACTGCTCCAAATGATGTCGCAACAACGTCATTGGTTTTGACGCTTACGTAAATGACGTCCATCCGTATTCGTGAACGACTTACGCAAACGACGTAAAAAATTCAAATTTCGTCGCGGGAACGACGGCCATACTTAACATTGGCTGCGCCTCATAGAAGCAGGGGTAACTATGTGCTAACTATGAAAACCCTTACGTAAACGTCGTAAAAACACTGCGTCGGGCCCGCGTACGTTCGTGAATTGGCGTATCTCGCTGATTTACATATTCTCTGCGTAAATCAGTGAGAACGGTGTAACACAGTTACACCTGTCGGATCTTAGGCATATCTATGCGTAACTGATTCTATGAATCAGTCGCATAGATACAACCGGCCTAACTCAGAGATACGACGGTGTATCAGGAGATACACCGTCGTATCTCTTTGAGAATTTTGCCCAATATCTCAATTTGTCTATTCAGGGTGATAAGCACTCCTTCAAGCGACTGGGTTCCCACCTTTGAGGATCCAAGCGGTAGTGCTGTTCGGTGGGGAGTCCGTCTGAGGAGCGCCATTGAGAGGCTGGCGGTCCAAAAGGGCCTGGACAAACCACCGGGGATCGAGGTAGCCGGAACACAGAGGGATTGATCACCTGTCGGTACCTGGGCGACAAGTTGAAGGAGACCCAGGCGTAATTCACCAAGGAGGATCTTCTCCGTAAATACAATCAGAGAGGGCCTGTGGCAGAGGTGTCTCCCTGACGTTCACCAAGGAGGGTCTGTGGCAGAGACTTTTCCTCAAGTTCAAGTTCACTAAGGATGGTCTGTGGCAGGGACTTTATCCTACAACTGTTCGAGTGATACTCCGGCTGCCAGGTCAGTGAGAGAGGCCTGTCCGGGTACGCAAAGCCCACTCTGGCAGGAGTGGCGCAGAGAAGTGTTATTCTTGGGAGCAGGAATGTTTCCCTATCATTACACCTGAATTTGCTATTCTGCTTTCTTCCTTCAACTTGACTTTCCTCACCACAAGTTTTATTGGGCCAGATTCAGAGAGAACTTACGCCAACGTATCTGTTGATATGCCGCGTAAGTTCTAGGATGCCCTGTCGTATCTATGCGCCGTATTCTTGAAACCAGATACGCCTGAATTCTGGCTCCATCAGACCGACGTAAGTCTCCTACGTCGTCGTATCTTGGGTGCATATTTATGCTGGCCGCTAGGGGCGCTTCCATTGATTTACGCGTCGAATATGTAAATGACCTAGATACGCCAATTCACGAACGTACTTGCGCCCGTCGCTGTAAGCTACGCAGTTTACGTAAGGCGTATGTCCGGCGTAAAGTTATCCCTCAAAAAGCAGGGGTAAGTCATGTTGGGGTATGGACGTCGGAACAGCCGTCGGATTTTACGTTGTTTACATAAGTCGTACATGAATGGGGTTGGGCGTAGGTTACGTTCACGTCGTACGCATTGAGCCGTCGTATCTTATGGAGTATATGAAACGTGATTCTGAGCATGTTCGTTCGGCCATTCATTTACATGGGGTCACGGTTAATTTTAATACAACACGCCCACTACCTTCCTAATTTGAATTAGGCGGCCTTACGCCGGCCCATTTACGATACGCTGCCGTAACTTAGGGAGCAAGTGCTTTGTGAATACTGGTCTTGCCTCTCTATGTTACGTCGGCGTATCGCATATGAGATGCCCTTACGCCTGCTCAAAGTTAGGCTGCTGTACCTGAATCTGGCCCATTGTTTTTACCTGCTGGGTAATAAAGAGCACAGCAAAGAGCACCTGTTGCGGACATTCCTTTACTTCTACTAAATGCATCACGCACCCCTAGGAATTCAGAAGAGCCAGAGGTAATCGTGCCACCCAAAACAACCAGCAGCTCCTCCGGGGGTAGTGCTACATACGCTTATTGCTTTTTTTTTACCAAAAATATGTAAAAGAATACATATTGGCCTAAACTGATGAAGAAATGTGTTTATTTACATTTTTTGGGGGATATTTATTATAGCAAAAAGTACAAAATACTGTGTTTTTTCTTCAAAATGTACGCATCTTTTTGGTTATAGCGCAAAAAATAAAAACCGCAGAGGTGATAAAATACCACCAAATAAAAACTCTATTTGTGGGGAAAAAAGGACATAAATTGTGTTTGGGTACAACGTCGCACGACCCCGCAATTGTCAGTTAAAGCAACGCAGTGGCGTATCGCAAAAAATGGCCTGGTCAGGAAGGAGGCAAATCCTTCTAGGGCTGAAGTGGTTAAGAAAAAAAAAATTCTGCCTTTACAAACACTTTAATCTTCTGCCCTAAAATGATATTTAAAATGTGTGCAAAAATTGCAAAGACGGCTCCTGCAGCAAAAGGATTTAATTTGATCTACTCTTTTATAAAACAAATTTTTTTCAGCCTGCAATAGATTTGTAAAATATACAACGTGGCTCTCATACTGTGAAGTCTGAAAACCCCTGTTGTAAAACAAAATGAAGATATGTAGCACAGTTCATATGCTCAGTTTGTTGGCTGTATCTGTTAGTGTTAATGTTCTTTTAGTGCATTATTACACAGACGCGCCATGCTTACGCTACATTTCATTCACACGTATAAATTCAGGACGTTTTTTCAATATCACTGTGATTTACTGGAAACACTTAACCAACAGACAGTGGTCAGCATTATGTCTGAATGAAGACAAAAATAAAATTCACAGACACAGACGAATTTGCAGCAAATGACCTTTGTGCCCTCCGAGTCCAAACACACAGGAAAGATCAAAACTAAACAAATAATGTTGAAATTGTAATCGGTGGAAACTGTACAATGTATGCTATGGCAGAGGGTCTTATTTACAACTAGGTTTTAGGGAGGCAATCATTTACAGACACACGTACAGTATAAAATACTTTAAAGTGCCTAGAAAAAAATAAAGTCTAATAATAAAGTTTCTACATTTTTTTCAATAAATGTATTTCTTTTAAACAATGCAAAGTTTTATTTTGTATGTAAGGTACTAACATAGTTTACAAATCACCAGCGCAGAGCCGCTTTCCTTGAACATCCAGGTAGCGCATGCCCTGATCACTTCATTACCAAAGCTCAGGAAACATAGTGCAGGTGCATAGAGGAGGAAAGAAGGAGAGTGGCCTCCGCTCTAGGCTTTCCGGGCTATGTGCTGCATGGGATGCACACTGCATAGAGAGAGGCGTTAGCTAGCCAGCCATAAGCATGCACACAAAGGTGGCTCCATGGAACCCTGTAGGGGGGGGGGGTGGAGCCAATGCTGTATCCTGGCTTAGGCCAACAAGGCCCTGGCCTAGGGCAGAACTTTGCAGGGGAGCAGCACGGAAAGAGTCCCCGTCGGCTTGCGCTACACTGTTAGTGTAACACAAGCTGCTTCTAATTTTGACTGTCCGATCCTCCTGGACCATAAACCTTCCTCACTGTGCTATATGTTTTCTGCTGCACCATTGGCATGGTTATATCTTCTTAGTCCTCTCCATAAAATTATCAGAAATTTGTGCTTAAAGTAGAACTATAGGCAACACTTTTTTTTTTGGATCGCCGTAACTAGGGTTGAGCGAACCCGAACTGTAAAGTTCGGGTTCGGTACGGACTTTGGGTTTTTCCCGAACCCGGACCCGAACCCGAATAATTGAAAAAAGTTCGGGTCCGGGATCGGAGTTCGGGAAAAAAAAATGTGCGGAGGTCCCCGCAAATTCAATAACCAGACCCTTTAGGTCTGGTATGGATATTATGGGGAACCCCGCCGTCAATTAAAAAAAAAAATGACGTGCGGTTCCCGGTAAATATCCATAACCAGACCCTTCAGGTCTGGTATGGATATTAAGGGGAACCCCGCCGTCAATTTAAAACAAAAATGACGTGCGGTTCCCCCTAAATATCCATAACCAGACCCATTATCCGAGCACGTTGACCTGGCCGGCCGCAGAAAAGAGGGGGGACAGAGTGCGGCCCCCCCCTCTCCTGAACCGCACCAGGCCACAAGGGTCTCATCCCCACAACCCTTGCCCGGTGGTTGTGGGGGTCTGCGGGCGGGAGGTTTATCAGAATCTGGAAGACCCCTTTAACAAAGGGGACCCCCAGATCCTGACCCCCCCCTGTGTGAAATGGTAATGGGGTACACTGTACCTCTACCATTTCACGAAGGAAGTGAAAAGTATTGTAAAAAAAACACACTGACACCGTAGAATAAAGTCCTTTATTAAAAAAAACTCCAGCGCTGAAAAATCCACTCGTTCCCGGCTTCCAGCGTTGTCCTCATCCTGCGACGGTGATCTCCCGCGATGAGAAGATCCTGCGGCGTCCATGTCATCTTCGATCCATCGCTCAGAAGATCCATCCGGAGCGCAGCATCCCCGACCTCCTCATCGCCGGACACAGCCCAGCGGAATGACGCGCTGGGGCTGTGTGACATTACTTATATAGAAGAGGCAGGGGCACCCGTCACGTGACCCCGCCCCCTCTGACGTACCCTCTGCTACGTCACTGGCGAAGCCCGGCTTCCCTCATTTTGGGCTTCCCCAGTGACGTAGCAGAGGGTACGTCAGAGGGGGCGGGGTCACGTGACTATGTCGCATAGTTAGGACGGGGGGATCACAGAGATACGACGGCATATCAGGAGATACGCCGTCGTATCTCTTCTGTGAATCTGGCCCATAGCGAACAAGTGCTGAGGCGTGCAGCACTGTATACTTTTAACTTTTTATCATTTAATAACACTTTAAATTTGGTCTTAAGCCTCATTCACACGATCGGATAAATCTGTGGATTTTTGTCCGAAGGGCGTTGTCCGTAAACGTATTCTGCATACAGACGCAGAACATTTTCAGCCACCCTTTGGGCAACTTCTGCTATTGTTGTCTGATGTTTAGCATTGGTTCGGAGCATGTGGGTTTGTACTTTGGATTTTAGTCTGACGGATTTGTGTGCACACGATCGGATAATCCGATGGAACACATTTGTTGTCGGACAATTTGAGAGCACGACCATCCAACATTTGTTGTCGAAAATTTCTACAACAATTGTCCAATTGAGCATACAGACGGTCGGATTATCCAACAAAACACGTCCATCGGACAATTGTTGTCGGAATATCCGATCGTGTGTATGGGTTAGGTCTCTAAAGCTTTCTAGAGCAATGGGATCTTGGCAAAACATATATTTAGGATAATCTGAAAATTACTAAACAATCATTTAAAGAGGATGTCCGCTGAAAAAAAAAAATATTAAAAGCCAGCAGCTACAAATACTGCAGCTGCTGACTTTTAATATTAGGACACTTACCTGTCCTGGAGTCCAGCGCCGTCCGCAGCAGAGGACAAGCGGTCGCTCGTCACTCTGCTGCTCCCCCCGCCATCCTCGATGAGGGAACCAGAAAGTGAAGCGCTCCGGCTTAACTGCCCGGTTCCCTACGGCGCATGCGCGAGTTGCGCTGCGCCTACTGATTGGCTCCCGCTGTGTACTGGGAGCCGAGTGTTCCCAGCACACAACGGGGGGACGTAATGCCCGCAGTCTGCCCGAGACTGTGTGGCCAGAAGTGGGTGCAAATACCTGTCTTTAGACAGGTATCTGCACCCCCCTCCCCCCTGAAAGGTGTCAAATGTGACACCGGAGGGGGGAGGGTTCCGATCAGCGCGAGTTCCACTTCAGGGTGGAGCTCCGCTTTAAGTCAGTGCTCACTATGTAAAAGGCTGAGTCTGCAAAGTCACCTAAATGTACACATTTTACAAAATTAGACCTGTAAGGGTTAAGGGTAAGAGTCGACCTCCAACTTATAAGTAAACCAAAAAATAAGTTGAGCATAAAGTGTCACCAAATAGTAAAAATTTATAATTTCTCAGTGACAGCTGCACTCACAAAATATCCACATAAATATTATAAATAATGATAAAAACGTGTTGCGCTATCAATATGAAGTGCATTAATTCATAACAATTAATCAATTTATTTTTATTTTAGGTACTTATATATAGTGCTATAAATGTATGCAGTGCTTTACATATACATTGTACATTCACATCAGTCCCTACCCTCAAGGAGCTTACAACCTAAGGTCCCTAATGCACATTCATACATATACCAGGACCAATTTAGGTTCTGATTAACTTACCAGCATGTCTTTAGAGTGTGGGGGGAAGCCGGAGGAAACCCACACAGGCACAGGGAGAGCATGCAAACTCCAGGCAGATGGTGTCATGGTTGGGATTTAAACCAGTGACCCTTTTTGCTGCTAGGTGAAGGTGCTAACCACTACACTCACTGTTACCCACACAGTGGAAGTAAAACATTCATATATATCAAAAAGTGTAAATAAGAATGTGTTAAAAAAAATATATAAATAATCCAAGTAAGTCCATTAGAAAAAAAGAAAAGGAAAAGTGCTATTGTGCAAAAATGTCATTTATACTTGTGTATCAACAAATTCCATATTTCAGTGTGGATAGCAAAATCTTCACACCCAAAAGGGCACACCCAACTCTCAAGCCGCTTACCAGCTACTCCGACCCTCAGGATGGGGGTCTGGCTGCACTTTATCCCAGTATCCTCATGTGTGAAATGTGGATTTTTGGCGATACACAAGTATAAATTACATTTTTGCACAAGAGCACTTTTCTTTTTCTTTTCTTTTTCTGATGGACTTCACTGGATTGTTTATAAATATTTTTTAACACATTTTTATTTACAGTTTTTAATATATATGAATGTTTTACTTCCACTGAAACACAAGTACTGTATGAATTAACTTTTTTTTAACTTCTCTTTTTTTTCTGATGGACTTTACTGGATTATTTATAAATGTTTTCAACATATTCTTAATTACTCTTTCCAATTTCCATATAAGTGTCATGATTTACAGCTTTCACAGATGGCTGGTATAATGAGCGCTGTTGATCCAATAGAGATCTCACTTTCTTTAGTTTACAAGCGAACGTGTTTCACTCCGTGTGGAGCTTATTCGTAACCCAACAATTACCATAACATTGTAATGACTATATAGGTTCTCAAGCTATATAATTCACCTGGTATAAATTGTATGACTAAAGCTGAAGTCATGGTGAATCTTCTTTTATAACAGTTTTTCATATGGTATATGTATATATTTATATTGCTATTTCCCTTTCATGCAGGCTAAGAATAAGGCAGATATGACTGATAAGACATATAAAGAAATAAAGGATCTTCACTCACAGTTGGAAGCAAAGATTGCAGAGCTTCAAGAAAAGATGCTACAGAACAGGAATGCGGCAGCCAAAGCAGAGAAAGGCGCAAGTTCTGCATTGAAAGCAGCTGATGAAAGTGAAAATGTATGGGTCTTTATTAAGTATCTACACGTGTTACAAACTTGAATCTGTGTTGCTGTGGGGCATTAGATTGGCCAAAGACAGAAAAATGCCAAACCAAGAAAAGCAAGTTAGAATACACTGTATATCTGACCGTCTTGAAATGCCTGTCTCATTGCTTGTTGCAATCCTGTAATTGACGACGGATGAATTCAGCATATGTATGTTGAACTTGAAAGGGTTATTTTTTTGTTATTTCTCTTCTGAAAAAGAAGGCATTAATCAATGTCTGGATTGTCTCAGAACATGCTCACATTTGTGTCAGGCATAAGTGTCAAACTAAAGGGGTTGTAAAGGTACAATTTTTCCCCCCTAAATAGCTTCCTTTACCTTAGTGCAGTCCTCCTTCACTTACCTCATCCTTCAATTTTTTATTTCTTCTGAGAAATCCTCACTTCCTGTACTTCTGTCTGTAACTCCACACAGTAATTCGAGGCTTTCTCCCTGGTGTGGAGTGTCGTGCTCGCCCCCTCCCTTGGACAACAGGAGAGTCAGGACGCCCACTAACACACAGCTCCTTTCTCTATCTGCAACGTAGAGAGCGTCCTGACTCTCCTGTTGTCCAAGGGAGGGGGCGGGCAAGACACTCCACACCAGGGAGAAAGCCTTGCATTACTGTGTGGAGTTACAGACAGGAAATTAGGATTTCTCAGAAGAAATAAGGACATTTAAAAGCAAAATCGAAGGGTGAGGTAAGTGAAGGAGGACTGCACTAAGGTAAAGGAAGCTATTTGGGGGGGGGGGGGGGGTTAGCTTAGCTAATGATATGGAAAAGAGTTAATATATGTCTTTCATATTTGTTTTCAATAATCTAACTACAGAGCCTCAATGACCTTAAAGAAAAGTATGAGATACTCAAAGAAAAGCTAAAGAAGAGAGAAATCCCTCCAGAAATTTTGGACAGATTGCAGCAGCTAAAAGAAGATGCAGAAGATTTTGCAAAAGAGATTGATGAAAAAATGAATCGCATAGCAGGTAATTATTGGCTTCTTCTACTGTTGCTTCCACAACTAACACATCAGTTGTCACAATTAGGGACAAGCTGAACTACCCTGGGTTCGGATTGAGCCTTGTTCTGCAAAATTAAAAAAAGTTCAGATGCCAAAACTGAACCCCAGTGAAATAAGCAGGAGCCAAATCCAAAAATCTAAATTTTCTCAGGGCGATTGTGAATGGGGCTGTAAAAGATGAACTGCAGTCTGCTCACATGATTTGTAATAAAAACATCTTTGCCATTCTGAAGCTTCCCTCTAACCACGTTGCATATTATTTTATATATACTGTGATTCTGTACTTGCCAATTATGCTGCAGAAATCTCCCTCCACTGAGTCTGGCTGCAACCATTTTAACTGTGGGCAGCTGAAGCTGCTGCCTGTTCACTTCTTGGATTTACACAGACACACAGAGGCACACCTTCAGCTCTGCAGCTCTCATTGACCCTCTTATGATTTATCCCCCTCCCTTCCTGGCAAACCCTCATGAGAGTGAAAGAGAAAGCTATGCAAGATGTCGAAAGTCTAGGCTTTTTACCAGACAAGAAACGGGTACTGGGCTTTATAAGGTATTTACTGTCAGGAAAAAAATGTTTTACTATCCAAAGTTAAAACACCAAGGGCAGAATAGATAAAAAGATGAAAACATGACTGAAGTTCTGCTTTAAGAGACAACTATATATATAATGGATTATAGTATTATACCATCATTACCTGTGGTGTGCACAGTTATTCTTATCTCAAGCATCTGATCACAGACCTTAGCATATGTGGCTAGCATGGAACAAGTCCTGACATGCTACAGCCAGCTTTCAGTTAATGTGAGAAAAACTACACAATTTCAACAAAATAAACATGAGTAAAATCTTCTGTATATCTTCTGTTTATCTGTAATAAAATTCCTTGTGCTTCCAATGTGTATCTTTTTGGACAGGAATATTTATTTTAGATAAATGGAACACGTAAACTGTTATTGAATTTGTAAACGTTGCAGGTTATTAGCCCTTTTTTATTTACAGGAACAAAATATTTAAAGCTGAACAGATGCTACTACAGTGATCTTCACCATCTTCCAGGTCCGGTGCCAATCAACTGCCCCACTGCACCTGGACTACAGGGGGTCACTGGCTTGGCACTGCCATTGTTTACTGAATGTCTTGTATTTTTTTAATGGTTACAAGGCATTTTCTGGTTGGATAAGCTGGAGATTATGATGCCATAACCTCTCCTCTCTACTCTGTCCAATCAGGGAAAGCTTTGCAATTATAGAAAAAAATACAAGACATGCTTTGAATGGTGGCAGTGCTAAACGAATGAACCAATGTGGTCCATGTGCTGTGGGGCAGTAGCTTGGCACATGAATGGAAGATCACAGTTATCACTGTAGTAGCACATCTATGGTAGTGATTATCAGCTTCAACAGCAGTCCATCAGGTATGAGATATGTATACTTACATTCATCCAAGCTTGATCAACGTAAGTAGACATTGAAGTTCATATCTGGGGTTCAGCGTTAGTCACTTTACTAATTTAGGTTCATTTACTAAATGGGATTCAAAATTCATGTTATAGCTTACTAAATAAAGTCACTTTTATTACCCAAATGGATGCTAAGGGAATTAAAAAAACAAAAGAATTAAAAAAACAAAACAATAAGAGGATTTTTCTTGCATAATGGATGAGTGAATTACATATAGTTACATAGCTACATAGTTAGTCAGGTTGAAAAAAGACACAAGTCTATCAAGTTCAACCAAAAAATAAATAAAAAATACAATCCCATATACACAAACCTACACCCACAGTTGATCCAGAGGAAGGCAAAAAAAAAACAACAGCAAAGTATGCTCCAATTTGCTACAGCAGGGGAAATATTTCCTTCCTGATCCCCCGAGAGACAATCAGATTTTTCCTGGATCAACTTTACCTATAAATGTCAGTACCTAGTTATGTTATGTACATTTAGAAAATAATCCAGGCTTTTTTTAAAGCAATCAACTGAGCTGACCAGAACCACCTCTGGAGGGAGTCTATTCCACATGTTCACAGCTCTTACTGTGAAGAATCCTTTCTGTATTTGGAGATTAAATCCTTTTTTTTTATCTAGATGTAAAGAGTGCCCTCTTGTCCTCTGTGATAATCTTAAAGTGAATAACTCAACACCAAGTTCATGATATGGACCCCTTATATATTTGTACATGTTGATCATATCCCCCCTAATCTCCTCTTCTTAAGAGGGAATAGATTTTCTTCCTCTAATCTTTCCTCATAGCTGAGTTCCTCCATGCCTCTTATCAGTTTGGTTGTCCTCTGCACTTTCATATATTCCCCCAGGCCCGGACTGGCCATAGGGCAGACCGGGCAAATGCCCGGTGGGCTGCGGCCACCCGCTCTGTGACATGTTGCTGATCAGGCCGCACAGCGGGAGTTAAGCGACGACCGCGGCCTGGACAGGGTTAACACAGGCCGCGGCTGCCGCTCGCCTACCGCTATGCGGCCATACCTGTCATCTCTGGCGGAACTAGCGGCTGCATGGGCTGGGCTGTGTGTCTCTCTCACACACAGCTCAGCCTTAGAGCCGCGCTGACAGTTCCGCTCTCCACTCCTCCTCGTCCATCCATGAGCGTCCGCACAGGTGGGGAGAGCTGCAGGCTGCAGTCCGGAATGTTTCCCCCGCTGGCCCCCCTCTCCTTCTCATGTCGGCAGCATGGAAAGAGAAGTCTTTCCAGCCCGTTCTTCTCCCCTCCCCATTGGCCACAGTGGAGACCAATCACAGAAAAATAGAGGGCATCATGGGAAATGTAGTTCCAGAGATAGGTGGCCCAGTTGTTATCAGTGGGGAGCAGACTACAGTCCCCAGCATGCACTCTGTTGGGGGGAAAGAGAAAACCAGGAAATAGGCTGAGCAGCTACTACAGGAGACATGGAAAAAGAAAGAGGACTGTGCTGGGGGAACTAATAGCCCCAGCATCACCAGAGAGTGCCACACTTTACCCTCACCACCAGAGAGCGCCAAGCTGTACCTGCACCACCAGAGAGCGCCACGCTGTACCCGCACCACCAGATAGCGACACGCTGTACCCGCACCACCAGATAGCGACACGCTGTACCCGCACCACCAGATAGAGACACGCTGTACCCGCACAACACCAGAGAGCGCCACGCTGTACCCGCACAACACCAGAGAGCGCCACACTGTGCCCACGCCACCAGAGAGCGCCACACTGTGCCCGCGCCACCAGAGAGCCACACTGTGCCCGCGCCACCAGAGAGCCACGCTGTGCCCGCGCCACCAGAGAGAGCCACACTGTGTCCGCGCCACCAGAGAGAGCCACGCTGTACCCGCGCCAACAGAGAGAGCCACGCTGTACCTGCGCCACCAGAAAGAGCCACGCTGTACCCACACCACCAGAGAGAGCCACGCTGTACCCACACCAGAGAGAGAGAGCCACAATGTACCCTCACCACCAGAGAGAGCCACGCTGTACCCACACCACCAGATAGCGACACGCTGTACCCGCACCACCAGATAGCGCCACGCTGTACCCGCACAACACCAGAGAGCGCCACACTGTGCCCACGCCACCAGAGAGCGCCACACTGTGCCCGCGCCACCAGAGAGCCACGCTGTGCCCGCGCCACCAGAGAGAGCCACACTGTGTCTGCGCCACCAGAGAGAGCCACGCTGTACCCGCGCCACCAGAGAGAGAGCCACGCTGTACCCACACCAGAGAGAGAGAGACACAATGTACCCTCACCACCAGAGAGAGCCACGCTGTACCCGCACCACCAGAGAGAGCGCCATGCTGTCCAGCACCAGAGAGAGAGAGCAGGTCAGTGTCACGGGGCAGTGGGGGACAATAGGAGACAGAGAGTACTAGCATTGTATGGCCAAAATAGGACTGGGGCACTGTGATAAAAATGGGACTGCACTGTAAAGGGGCAATGTAATCATAGCAGGGTCCCTTTGCAGTGCAGTCCCCTTTATATCACAGTGTCCCTGCCCAATACACTGTAGAGGACCGACACCAGCCACCCCCATGAATGTCGACGACCCCCCCCCCCCCCCCCCAGTGACCGGGCTGCTCAGTCTAAAAATGCCCGGGCCTATTTTTTGTCCCAGTCCGGGCCTGTATTCCCCGATATCCTTTTGAGAACTGGGGCCCAAAACTGAACTGCATATTCCAATGATTTGTACAGGGCAAAATGATAGCTCTCTCTCTCTCTCTCTCTCTCTCTCTGGAGTCCATACCTCTCTTAATACATCTAGATCTGTCACAGCAATATCTATCCTGGAGCTGTGGCTCCATTGTTGTATACACGTGGCACACTGTGCACTGCACAAAACCTTCAATCTTGCTAACCCCCATTTTCCCAGTTACAGTAATAATATTACTAACAGGAAATTGAATTGAACTGAATTAAACACAGCTTCACCTTATTTACTAAGTTAAGTAAAATTCCACTTTGTAGCGAGAACAGTCTATTGCTTTCATATTTGTATATTGGTAAAAGCAAAGAACTTGAATTATGCTTGGCACTAGGAGGCTGATCTACTACAGTTATTTATAATCAATAATAAATTCTGTGAATGCTCACTTTAATTATCCAATCATTCATGTGAAAAGCGAATTCCTGTTCACTTATGTCATCTGCACATATAGGATAATTGAAGTGAATATTCACACAATTTATTGTGTTTAGATTCTTAACCCCTTCAGTTAATCAGCTATAGTTTTCCATGGGCATTAAATGATCATTGTAACAAGTGAGATTATTGCGCTGTAAAGTGGTATACAAAACAATGTGTGTGTACATATACAACCACATACATATATATGTATATAAGTGGGTGGAAAAACCACCGTGGGGGTGACACTAAAATACCAGCAAAAAAGTTTGTTGAGCAGTCCTTAATCAAGGACACAGTGCCAAGAGGATCCAGGTACACCAAGATCCAGCCGTATAGAGATACAGTTCATCAATGCTTGATCCAGTCAGTAGCGATGTAAACTTATAAAAATATTAAAGACACAAAAAAACAAAATAGAAAATGGAAATAGTTCAGAAGAGAGAGGCCTCGTATCCGAAATTGGGTGAAAGACAGAAGATGAGCCGTAACCAAGATCTCGTATATACACCTCTGGTGGTCCCAGCAGCTCACCTCAGATCTGGCAAGCTGGACTCAATCAGCCTGGTCCTGGTGGGTATGGTCCGGGACTAGATATCACATAAGGGTCTCCATACGGTGTATTACATGAAAAAACAGGAAAGGCAAATGCCAAATGGTGTAATAACGTCTCAGAGGGAGGGTAATGACTACGATCCTAACCAGTGGAGATGCACTCACATGTGGATAAAGACCTAGGGCTCGTCTCCACGAGCGCCGAGCTCGTCAGTCCCTCCTTCCTCTCCTTTACTAATTCTCCAAACTGCAGGTTAGAAGTCTCGTGTCCCCAATGGCTCGCTTCTAACTCCTGGAGTCTAACAGCTCAAGTCTTGATGTATGTGTGTAAGGGTCTCGATGGTGCATGTAAGACAAAGCAGAAGGACAAGCCTAATCGTGCGATACCATGAACATCAACAGACCCCTAAGATGCCCAAGTGGTAGTACACTCACATAGAATGGTGAAAAAAGGACCTTTCTCCACGAGTGCGGACTCGCAATGGATCTATACCTCCACCTCTTCTCCTCTGTCTATAGCGCAAGCTGGATGCTCAGGTGACACAGTCATGCATGAAGGAAAAGTAAATGGACAACCATAGCGTAGCCCGGTCAAACGTGGGATATTTATTAAAATCAAAGTAAAAAACTCACATTTAAAATTCGAGGGCGAGACACACTCTAGCATCCAACGAACGGACGTACGAGTTCGCCACTCGTAGGATTGATGCGGGACTTTCGATTTTAAATGTGAGTTTTTTACTTTGATTTTAATAAATATTCCACGTTTGACCGGGCTACGTTATGGTTGTCCATTTACTTTTCCTTCATGTATGACTGTGTCACCTGAGCATCCAGCTTGCGCTATAGACAGAGGAGAAGAGGTGGAGGCATAGATCCATTGCGAGTCCGCACTCGTGGAGAAAGGTCCTTTTTTCACCATTCTATGTGAGTGTACTACCACTTGGGCATCTTAGGGGTCTGTTGATGTTCATGGTATCGCACGATTAGGCTTGTCCTTCTGCTTTGTCTTACATGCACCATCGAGACCCTTACACACATACATCAAGACTTGAGCTGTTAGACTCCAGAAGTTAGAAGCGAGCCATTGGGGACACGAGACTTCTAACCTGCAGTTTGGAGAATTAGTAAAGGAGAGGAAGGAGGGACTGACGAGCTCGGCGTTCGTGGAGACGAGCCCTAGGTCTTTATCCACATGTCAGTGCATCTCCACTGGTTAGGATCGTAGTCATTACCCTCCCTCTGAGACGTTATTACACCATTTGGCATTTGCCTTTCCTGTTTTTTCATGTAATACACCGTATGGAGACCCGTATGTGATATCTAGTCCCGGACCATACCCACCAGGACCAGGCTGATTGAGTCCAGCTTGCCAGATCTGAGGTGAGCTGCTGGGACCACCAGAGGTGTATATACGAGATCTTGGTTACGGCTCATCTTCTGTCTTTCACCCAATTTCGGGTTACGAGGCCTCTCTCTTCTGAACTATTTCCATTTTCTATTTTGATTTTTGTGTCTTTAATATTTTTATAAGTTTACATCGCTACTGACTGGATCAAGCATTGATGAACTGTATCTCTATACGGCTGGATCTTGGTGTACCTGGATCCTCTTGGCACTGTGTCCTTGATTAAGGACTGCTCAACAAACTTTTTTGCTGGTATTTTAGTGTCACCCCCACGGTGGTTTTTCCACCCACTTATATACATATATATGTATGTGGTTGTATATGTACACACACATTGTTTTGTATACCACTTTACAGCGCAATAATCTCACTTGTTACATTTTATCACTTTTGTCTATCGAGGTAGACCTTTCTTTATTTGCAGCAGTATCCTTTATTCTGCCCTTGTCCCTTCACTTTAGACAGCGCAGGAGTTCACCTCACTTACATTAAATGATCATTGCTTTATCTGCATGATATGTACATATACCACGAGGAAAACAATATTGTACCAATTGACAAGATTTAGCTCACAGACTTTCTCTGCCGATACTCTCAAGAGGCGATTATGAGTGCATGTGTATGTACACAGCCAGCTTTATCCAGATCTGACCACCATATCATAAAGAGGGAAAATGGTTAGATTTTTATATGAATTTATATTCATGAGCATGTCTTATCTTTTCTGTCCCATCTCTATCCTGTTTAGAGAAAGAGAGAGATTTGTTTTCAGTAAAACCTTGCCCTAGGCTGTAGAGACAAATGCCAAGGTCTAATGAAAATAGAAGAAAGTGGTAAAGCTAATTATCCTGAACTACGAAAACCAACACTATATTGGTGTAACTGCCAACCTGTAAGAACAATTCCATTATTTTCCCATGAAAGAGCCAGCATTATTAATAGATGTGTTTAAATACAATTTATAGCAGCAGGAAATTCCCAGATTTTTAGAACACTTATTTAGTTTAAGCAATACCTGCTCACAGTTTTTTTCAGGAAAACAAATGATCTAAATCGTTATTCTAGATATTATCATAGTGTTCTGCTGTTATTTACTTTGTATTTGTGTTGTGGCAAGAGTAGAAGCAGAAAAGCATTTTTCGATAAATTGTGTACAGTACACTAAGAAAAATAATTGTAATCACTCAAGCCTGATTTTTAACATTCATGATGTCACTTCCAATTCCCGGGCCATAGTAGTTTTTTCTTTTTTTTTTTTTTTAAGGAAAACATAAAATACAATTAGATCTTTTGCTTTTAAAGGTAAATGAGAGATTTGGGATCTATATGGCCTCAGATCTCTCAATAAATAGGACCTGGCATCCTTATTTCTCTTACAAGGGATGTTTGCATTCCTTGTAATAGGAATAAAAGTGATAAAAAATGTAATAAATAAAAAAAAACTGTATAAAAAAAAAAGAAAAAAAATGTAAAGTGACCCATTCTCCCGTGCAGAAGTAAACACATACGTAAATCATGCAGTGTTCAAACCACACATATGAGGTATTGCCACGAATGTTATGCCGCGTACACACGATCGGTCCGTCTGATGAAAACGGTCTGATGGATTTTTTCCATCGGTTAACCGATAAAGCTGACTGATGGTCAGTCATGCCTACACACCATCGGTTAAAAAAAACGATGTCAGAACGCGGTGACGTAAAACACAACGACGTGCTGAAAAAAAGGAAGTTCAATGCTTCCAAGCATGAGTCGACTTGATTCTGAGCATGTGTGGATTTTTAACCAATGGACGTGCCTACAAACGATCGTTTTTTTCTATCGGTTAGGTATCCATCGGTTAAATTTAAAACAAGATTGAATTTTTTTAACCGATGGATAAATAACCTATGGGGCCTACACACGATCGGTTTGGTCTGATGAAAACGGTCCATCAGACCGTTCTCATCGGTTTGACCGATCGTGTGTATGCGGCATTAGAGTGAGAGCAATAATTTGAGTGCAAGACCTCCTCTGTGACTCTAAACAGGTAACCTGTAAAAATGTTAAAAAAGTGGCATATGGAGGTTTTTAAGTACTGTAGTTTGTCGCCATTCCACGAGCATGTGCAATTTTAAAGCATGGCTGTTAAGTATCTATTTACTCAGCGTAACGTCATCCTTTATATTTTACAAAAAGTTGGGTTATCTATGGTGTTTTTTCGCATTAAAATTTATTTCCCCAAAAATTTTGTTTAAATACTGTGTGACATAATATATTGCAATGATTGCCATTTTATTCTCTAGAGTCTCTACAATATATATATATATATATATATATATATATCCATCCACACACACATAAAATGTACAAAGGCAAGCCTTACATTCAATACTTTTCTATAGACATTGGTGCAGTGTAGAGCTGCCTTTAATCTTTCTTGCTGGTTTTCCTGTCTAGCGGTTTAAGATATTCCTAAAAGTACAGACTCAACATAAACCAGCTAAAGCACACATCAAAGGGTATATTTTCTGCAATCTTGAAACAATGAGATAGTTTAGTCTGTAAAATAGTGTATTCTTTGCCTTTGATGTGCTTGCGTATTCATTACAGCGATGGCATTAAATAATGGTGCACTCTCTACTTACAGTATATTACATTTGTTACCATTACCAAGAATAATATATGTGGACAAGAAAAGCAATAATCATGACTCTTTATTTAATTTAGCTTGTGAAAAGTCAGTGGAATTTTTTACCAGAATTAGGTTTATGGGAATTTCATGCTTACTTGATAGTGTAGGGAAATGCTGGGTGAAGTTTCCTTTTTTTGAATTCTACCTTCCTTATTTTGTATTGTATTATTATTATTATTATTATTTATATGATATTTTTATGGAACATACTGGAGAACAAGAAAGACATAATGGATCAAATAAAAAGTCAAATGGATGGTCAGCAACATGAATTACGTAAATTTGCTGTTAACAGGCCCCAATACTATCCATTTTCTTCTCTCCATAAAGCATAAAATAGCAGATGTTCTGCTCTGCTTTTACTTAAAGTGGAACTTCATTTCCCCCAGCCTGTAACAGAGTTACAGTTTTTTAGAGGGAGGGGCAATTTGTATCGGTATGTGCTCCCACTTCCACAATCCTCACCTAGGTGAGGATGACATCCCTTTGCCCCACCCACTCCCTCCCTACGTCCATGTGACATGTCTCAGGAGGCTGAAAGACCATTTACAAAGCAATGCATTGCAAATCTAAAATATATTTTTTGGTACTCATCAAAAAACAGAAATTTATTTGATATATGATGTATCTAGCAAAACTATAAACTATTCCTACGTTCATCGTGGGTATTAGCAGTGTTTGAAAGCCTATGCTATTAAACTGTGGAAGGTACGACTGTTGACCTATCTTTCTGAAAATACTAGTTGTCTAGCCACCATGCTGATCCAATAACATTGGTATTTTTGGAATCACTTATCTGTAACAAGCATTTCGAATTTGAGCTCTTGCTTTATTCTGACATTAATGAACTATATATTTTTTCCGGGTCAATACAATCCAAAGTATAAAAGCCATTGATGCAGCATGACATTTAGGCAATTAGAATGCTCAGAAAGATTTTATCCTTGGCAGCCTCCATTTTTCTGTACAGGTTTCCTTAAAATGTGGACCTTGTCCTGGACTTTGTCTCTGTGTGGCAATGGTCATCTTAGTAGAGGAGCAGGGTTTTGCTTCCTCATATCAGAGCGCCCCCCTGATAACTGGTGGGTACATTTTCAAAAAAACGTAATGCCCTGTACACACGATCGGTTCATCTGATGAAAACGGACCGATTAATTTTTTCATCAGATATCCGATGAAGCTGACTTTCATCAGTCTTGCCTACACACCATCAGTTAAAAATCTGATCGTGCCCAACGCCGTGACGTAACACACAACGGGGTGCAGAGAAAAATGAAGTTCAATGTTTCCGAGCATGCGTCGACTTGATTCTGAGCATGCGTAGATTTTTGACCGATGGATTTCCCCACAGACAATCGTTTTTTTCTATCGGTTTTTTAACCATCAGAAAATTTTAAAACAGGTTCTATTTTTTTTCACCGATGGAAAAAAAAAACGATGGGGCCCACACACGATCGGTTCATCCGATGAAAACGGTAAATCGGACCGTTTTCATCAGACAAACCGATCGTGTGTACAGGGCATAAGAGGTTCAAAAATCACAAATCCACAGAATGAATGAAACAAAAGCAGGGCAATGCAGGTTCTCAAGTAGAGATGTTTCACCAGCAAGGAGCACAGTGATGTCACCCAATTTAATTCCAACTCTTATTTTATCAGCAGTCACAGGTGCAGTGCCTTTGATTTCACGCTTCAGATATCCAGCTATAAGGCCATAGGAACAATAGGGCCTAAGCACATTCAAATACTAGAAAGTGTACTGGCAATTTAGATAGATAGATAGCAAAATGTAACTACTTGAACTAGATCCACTTTTAAGGCAGTTGAGTAAGAATATATATATATATATTTTTTTTATAACCATCTTTCTGTACAACATTTACCATACAGATTTAGAAGAAAGGATTGATGACTTGAACAACTTAAATGAAGAAAAGGCTAATCAACTGCTAGAACTAGAGAAGAAAGCCATAAAACTAAAAGATGACATCCTCACAGAAGAAAACAAACATGCTACATGTAGAGAGTAGTTATTACTATATTAATAGATCGATTTCACTTGGTATCGGTGTGCTTGATATGATTGTTGCTCAATAAAGTTGTTCAAAAATGTTACACTTTTTACTTGTTAGTATGTTTATCTGTATCATTTATTCATGCAATGTCTTGCTTGTGAGATACCACTGTAGCACTGGAAATAATGTCCCCTTCATTTCATAGCCCACCTCTGCAGACCATTACCCAATTTAGATGCCCTCATGTATTGATACTCTACCTTGGGAAGTGTTTGTATTTATTCCATACCAGAATGCATAGTAGAACATATTTTTCTGCAATGTTGGACATCTAGAGATGTGCTTTATTCTCTGGCTTCACAACCTCCATTGTTGTAATCTGATTTTCTTGTAAAGATAAAAATAACAAGTGCCAAGCATTGTCATGATTGTCATGGTTGTGCCCCATGAGATTTAAATTTTGGCGAGTAGTAGGAGTGAAACTAGCAACATTGAACAAGAGGGTGTACAAAAAATCTGTGCTTTTTTGGAGTGTTTGAATAGTAACAAACAAGGGTCTGATAATAACAGGATAGGTGTACTGTTATGTGTGAAAGGTAATATTTTAAGGGATTACAATATTTAACCACCCCACTGTGTGTACAAAATGTTGTGAGAATACATGACTTATCTGTGCTCCAGCTGTGTTGTTTGCATCCTCCTTGCACTTCATGGTTGATTGACTTCCAGCATCATCCAACCCCTTTCTGTGGGCACACAGTGTACTACTGCATAGAATAGCATGTATGAATAATGTGAGAGTGACACTAAAGTCTGCCTACAGCCTGACATTGAACGTTAAGACACATGGCCACTCATTAAAATTAGAAGAAGAGGTGTTTAACCTTAAACTGCGTAGAGGGTACTGTAAGAGCAGCAAGGGTGTGGAATTCCCTTCCACAGGTGGTGGTTTCAGCAGGGGGGGCTTAATAGTTAAAAAAACTATTAAATAAGCACCTGAACGACCACAATGTAATACTGACATATATTTACACACATAGGTTGGACTTGATGTACTTGTGTCTTTTTTCAACCTTTCAACCTCACCTACTATGTAACTATGTAACATTGCTTATCACGAGACCACATGGACCATCACAAATAAGGTATAGTTATGTCAATATTATTAAAGTAAGGTGAAAGGATGGTGGGGGGAAAACGCTTGGTGGGTTTTTACAAAACCTGGAGTTCGTTCTTAAGAACCAGGGGCCAGATTCAGAGAGAATGGCGTAAGTTTAGGCGGGCGTAGCGCATCTCATATACGCTACGCCGCCGTAACTTAGAGAGGCGAGTACCGTATTCACAAAGAACTAGCGCCCTAAGTTACGGCGGCGTAGCGTAAATGGGCCGGCGTAAGCCCACCTAATTCAAAGTAGGCTGGTAGGGGGCGTGTTGTATGGTGATGAATCGTGACCCCACGTAAATGACCCGCCTTACGAATGGCGCATGCGCACGCATGCTCAGTATCACGTCTAATTTTCTCCCTAAATTACGCCGGCTCAATGCTTAGTCGACGTGAACATAACCTACGCCCATCCCCATTCACGTACGACTTACGCAAACTACGTAAAATACGACGCTGTTCCGACGTTTCCGACGTCCATACCTTAACATGATTTACCCCTGCTTTATGAGGGGTAAAGTTACGCCGGTCAAACGCCTTACGTAAACAGCGTATTTTAATACGCTGGGCGCAAGTATGTTCGTGAAGCGGCGTATCTAGCTCATTTGCATATTTGATGCGGAAATATACGGAAGCGCCCCTAGCGCCTAGCGTAAATATGCACCCCAAGATACGACGCTCGTATCTTGGCCGAATTCAAGCGTAACTGATTCTATGAATCAGTCGCATAGATACAACGGCGCACTTTCGGACTTACGACGGCGTACATGGAGATACGCCGTCGTAAATCCTTTGTGATACTGGGCCCTTGTTTCTATCTATAGTTAGCTTGGAACAATGCATGAAAATTTGGTGTGAGGAGGAGCCAGGAGGCGGGGTCTAGCTGCACAGTCATGCTGCACTAGAGCTCCGCTCTGTGGGGAAAGAAAACCGCAAATAATTGATTTTAATAGAGCTGCAAACGAACAGAAAACGACGGGTCGAGTTCCCAGGAGGTGAGGAGAACCATTTTATTGAAATATGGTGCTGGGGGGTGCCAGAAATAAGGGTAAATCCAACCCTAATAGCACGGCCCAGCAGATGAAGGGCTCTGTAAAAAAGGCGGCATTCTCCTCAGCCACCTCAGCTACCTCAGAGTCTAATACTGAGGGGAAAGGCAAGCAACGCTTGTTAAAGGGAATGAAATCTGCAGCTTCTCTGAGGAACATGGACACGGACAGTGAGGAGGAGGACATGTCTAATACCCCACAAATAGCTACATTAAGTAAGACAGTCCCCTCAGAGCTCCTAAGTCAATTCGAGAAAATGCTGAATAAAGCGCTAAAGCGCACCTCAGAGCAAATCACCACTAGTCTAACTAAGGAAATAAGAGACTTGGGCTGCCGCACAGAGACTTTAGAGGCAAAAATGGACGAAATTGAAATTTATACTCAAGATTGCCAATCAGAACTAGATGCGCTTAAAGAGGAGAACTTGGTACTTCATAGCAAACTAGAAGATTTTGAGAACCGCGCCAGGAGATCGAATTTGAGATTCAGGGGAATTCCTGAGACGGTCCTGGACCTTTCAGGTACCATTCTAGCATTGTGTCAGGAGCTAGTGCCGGGACTGCCTGTAGAACGCCTGGAATTTGATAGAATACATAGGGCATTAGCCCCAAAAAAATCTGAGGGACCCCCCAGGGATATCATTGCAAAATTCCACTACTACAGAACAAAAGAGCAGGTTCTGGAAGCAGCCAGAGAGAAGAGCAGTTTAACATTCCAGGGAAACAATTTCCAGATATTCGCCGATCTATCGCAACTGACAATTACCAAACGGCGTGCAATGAAACCCCTTTTAGTGGAATTACAACAGCGAAACATAAAGTACCAATGGGGATTTCCCTTCTCCCTCAGATTTACATTCCAGGGCTCAAAGATAGTGTGCAGATCACCTGATCAATTACACCAAGCTTTAATTGATCTGAAGCTCATTGATCACAGTATCACACACAACTCCTCCCGCAGAAGATCAGCATCAACATCTTCCCGCAATGGCATCATTCAACCTGAAAAGAACAATGGAACTCATCACACAAACAAACGAGGAAGATTTGTGTCTCAACCCCAAGACCAAGAGGATACCATGGACTGACCACCTTCCAGAGGACCTCATGAATTTCTTCTTCCCCTGGTCACAAGAACACTTCACAAGAAAAGATGTACAGATTGCATGAATTTAGAACTTGATGTTTTTTATTTTTATTTTTTTTATTTTTTTTACTCTTATTTTTAATTTCTACTTTTAAATTTTTCTCTTTTGACCCAATTTTATTCTCATTTTCACCGCTTATTGCGATTCTTATTTTTCATTTTTTACCTTGCACTCCTACCTTTATCACATTCTTACTTCTTTCCATTTTTTTTCCACTTTCCCCCCCACTTTTTATTTCCTCACCTCCTCCTCACCTCAGGGTGGGGAGGAGGGGGGGGGAGGAAACGACAAGGCCTGCCTCTTCATTCGCAGGGTCCCTCAGACTTATGACATCCCACACCATTTAATTACACCCCGGGTACCTAAGAGACACCTCTAAAACCCATTCTCTTATCCTCCTCTAGTTATAATATCCAAAGTTGCTTCACCACATTACACCACCTCGTGCACTAGTAGCCCAGTCAGCGTCCAGGCGCAAGGCGAGTTTTGGTGTGTAGAATCTGCATTGTTTTAATTGTCAATAGGTAGATACCCAATCTGACATATATCTGATCAATAGAAGCCTTATCTTACCCAAACTATTGGACCTACTTGAGGAATTTTTTCCTAAAATTCCAATGGAACACATGATCCAATTAAAACATCTTTGGTATAGGCTAATGAATTCTACAATCTCTTTATTTAATTAATTAAGGATAGTTAACCCCCTCTCATATCTCTCGCCTAAACAACAGAAGGCGAGTAGTTAGTGTTATCCTGTTCGAAATGTTATTAACAACTTAGTTGAGAAAAAACACCTCAGACGGTGTTTACTTGAACATATTTACAGCGGTTTTCCACCGCACGGAACCAACCTGTGCTCCACCATGATCTCCTCAGTTCCCCGCAAGATTAAGCGGGGGATTGATGGGATCCCCTTTTCCCCTGGCGGGGGTAGTCCATCCCTGCCACGGGTAAACCTAACAAACTTTATTGGTTTATTGTTGACTGTTTATTTACTATTTTTTTCTGTGTTTCCCTTCCTTTTCAAGGTTGAATACCCCAGAGTCCCCTTTTCCTTTTCTTTCCCCAAGTCTGCAGGGATTAGGCTGGCCAGATGTCCTCCGGTTTATTACGGTAAGATGGACAGAGAAGTAAAGCTACCATGGCACCATTGAATATATTGTCGTTAAATGTACAGGGATTGAATGTGCCACAGAAAAGAACCAAGGCCTTCAGAACATTTCAGGCCAAAAAAGCTCATATTGTTTGCCTACAGGAAACTCACTTTACTACGAGCACGACTCCTAGATTTTTTAACCCCTCCTATCCACACGTTTATTCAGCCTCTGCTTCAGTCAAAAAAAGGGGAACCCTTATCGCTTTTCATCGCACCACACCATTCACTCTAAAAACGGAAATCAAAGATCCAGAGGGCAGATACATACTATTAACAGGCCAAGTGTTAGATACGGAGATCACGATAGTATCTTATTATGCTCCTAATCTAAACCCGTTACCCTTCTTATCGCATCTTTTCCAAATAATTAATTCACATAAAATAGGGACTCTCCTCATCTGCGGAGACTCCAACCAAGTCCTTCTTCCATTCTTAGATAAAACCCCCTATGTCACACCTAAACACCAAGCTAAATGGACCCTTCCCAACTTATTAACCAAATACAATTTAGTAGACACGTGGAGAGAACACAATCCCACAAAACATAACTACACATACTTTTCAAACCCACACCAATCCTTCAGCCGAATTGATCATATTTTTGTATAAAGAAAAGGTTAATCCGCGCTTAGGGCCTAACAAGGCTAGTAAAAATGGCAGTAGAGTAATAGGGTACTAGACGGATGTCTGATCAAATCCGGGGAAACCGGTAAATAAAATTAAATGAAAAAGTAAGGTAAGTAATAAATCAATAATCAGGCTGCAGCCCCCCAAAAACAAATCCCCAAAGGGGATAGTAGGAATGAATAGACGTAGGGAGGGGTAGTGGCGCTGCCCTACCTTTAAACTGAACCAAGCTAGGTTGTGAACAGTGACCCTAAGGGGTACAAGATAACGTGTAGTGATCTAATGGTCAGTACAATAGGTGAAAACAAACCTGTGTTTCAACTAAATGGTGTGGTGACAATATCTAAGTAATAGTATACATAAATAACCCAACCACATAAAATGTAATATGGGGTTGGAAAGTAAACTGTACTGTCACTTGTAGGCTGTAGGGATAGCCTGTGGAGACTCCACTGTGTTAGAAAAATAAATAATGCTAATAAAATAAATACATGTGACAAAAAAGGTTGTGATGCGTATAAACAAAATAAATAAATATATATGGTGCTTCAAAAATAGTCCAACAGTTTGTATGCAGTGAAAAAGACTTTTTGCAAAGAAAATGTCTATAAATAAATAGATGCAAAAATCATATGAAGAAGGCCATCCAAGGGGTGGTGAGGTCCGTGCTGTCAAAGGTGCACCTATAAAGGTGAGTGCTCTGGTATACAATAGTGAAACTTGCACGCAGTGGTCACGGTGCTCCCCCTCCTGGGTCCCCACTCACCAGAGGCACTAACCCCTGCAGGGGTAAAGTGCAAGTAGTCAGCCTCCGACGGCTCAGGGATCTCCCGCGGCTCCTCAGCTACGCTTGGGACCTCCTTTGCTTGGTTATGGTGTTTATCCGAATCCAAAGGTAGTGGTTGTTTAAAGATCAGCAGCCCTCCGGAGAAACAAACACACTAACATAGCGTGGTATGTTGGAACAAGTGCTTGGTTTATTGGCACTCACAGTAGCATGCAGGGTAAATCAAAAAAATGTACTAATGGGAATGGACATAAAAACAGAATAGAGCCGGGGTAGTGCTCTGTACAAAAAATAAAATAAAGTTTAAAAACAAGAGATGCAAGTGGAGCAGCTAACAGCCTGTTAGCATAGCTCCGTCGCTGCACTGGGTAAACCAGGAAGTGTCGGCAATAGCCTGGGACCGGCGTGCGTTCCACTGACACCCAAGCTGGAAACCGGAAGTGCGTGCGTGTGTGCGTGTATCCGCTTTACGCGCGTTTCGTCATATTACGTCTTCAGAAGCGGGTCTACCGTTTATTTTATTTTTTGTACAGAGCACTACCCCGGCTCTATTCTGTTTTTATGTCCATTCCCATTAGTACATTTTTTTGATTTACCCTGCATGCTACTGTGAGTGCCAATAAACCAAGCACTTGTTCCAACATACCACGCTATGTTAGTGTGTTTGTTTCTCCGGAGGGCTGCTGATCTTTAAACAACCACTACCTTTGGATTCGGATAAACACCATAACCAAGCAAAGGAGGTCCCAAGCGTAGCTGAGGAGCCGCGGGAGATCCCTGAGCCGTCGGAGGCTGACTACCTGCACTTTACCCCTGCAGGGGTTAGTGCCTCTGGTGAGTGGGGACCCAGGAGGGGGAGCACCGTGACCACTGCGTGCAAGTTTCACTATTGTATACCAGAGCACTCACCTTTATAGGTGCACCTTTGACAGCACGGACCTCACCACCCCTTGGATGGCCTTCTTCATATGATTTTTGCATCTATTTATTTATAGACATTTTCTTTGCAAAAAGTCTTTTTCACTGCATACAAACTGTTGGACTATTTTTGAAGCACCATATATATTTATTTATTTTGTTTATACGCATCACAACCTTTTTTGTCACATGTATTTATTTTATTAGCATTATTTATTTTTCTAACACAGTGGAGTCTCCACAGGCTATCCCTACAGCCTACAAGTGACAGTACAGTTTACTTTCCAACCCCATATTACATTTTATGTGGTTGGGTTATTTATGTATACTATTACTTAGATATTGTCACCACACCATTTAGTTGAAACACAGGTTTGTTTTCACCTATTGTACTGACCATTAGATCACTACACGTTATCTTGTACCCCTTAGGGTCACTGTTCACAACCTAGCTTGGTTCAGTTTAAAGGTAGGGCAGCGCCACTACCCCTCCCTACGTCTATTCGATCATATTTTTGTGACAATCGGTATGGTCCCTGAAATACTTTATTCAAATATAATACCCATCCCTTGGTCAGATCACAATGCGGTGTACACCACAATGGCATCAACCATTCCGAAAAACCATGATCCCACTTGGTATCTTCCTGAAATTATACTCAAACACCCTGCCCATTGCCAATTGATTGAACAAGCTCTAAAAGACTATCTAGAACTCAATGCAAGCCCTGAAATATCCCCACTTACATTATGGGAAGCACATAAGCCAGTCCTCAGAGGAGCATTCCAGCAGCAAATAGGGATCTTAAAAAAGGAGCGAGCACTGATGGCAAGAAAATTGGAAACAGAATTCAACTTAGCATTTCTGGCCCTACAAAACTGCCAAACTCAAACTAATAGAACTCGGCTGGACAAAGCACGTCTGGAATACGACTTGTTCTTAACCGATTCGGCGAATAGAACACTTAATAGATCTAGACATGCTTTCTACAAGCAAGCTAATAAACCAGGGACATATTTAGCTAGAGCGCTAAACACACTCAATAAGACTTTTAAACCCATAAAGTTAAAAA